>NC_061121.1:26961338-27082915 GCF_002878395.1 Capsicum annuum | reverse complement strand
ATATATATATATATATATATATATATATATATATATATATATATACACACATATATATGTATATACTACAATATATATATAATTTATAAAATATATATACATGTATACATTAAATATACACAGGTATAGAAGACATATACACAAATATACAAAATATAAGCTACTTAATATAATAAATTAATAATACTTGATAGTAAATTAATAATATATTAAAAGTAAGTTTTTATTTAAACTAGAAATTCAATTTAAATCATTAAATGAAAAAAATTACAAAGCAAGGACTAAGGAGTGAATGAATGTTGAATTTTATTGATTGCAAAATGATTCAAAATTTATAATTTATATGAATGAAAAATCTACAAATTATGCATCATTTTTTTCAACTCATTCATGTTAATATTAACGGAAACTTGCATAGGATAGTCAAAATCAATCGGGGCAAAACCATGCATTGGACTTGATTCTGCTGAGTTCTCCCGTGAAGACATAATTTCTTCAAGTTTCTGTTCGTCGTTCGGTTCCGGTTCCATTCCTTGATTTCTTCTTTCCGCTCCAATCCAATCTTTGAGGCAAACTAGAATATTCATTGTATTTCTTCCCAATGAGTGTCGGTTGTCTCCAAGTTGTTGTTGTCCCTGACTAAGAACGTTCTCTGATGCAACGGTTGACATTAGAACATTCAAGATATCTCTAGCTAATCTTGAAAGCACAGGATATTGTGTTTCATTACTCCTCCACCAATCCAATGTGTTGATCCGTCGTCTGTTATACTCTGGCAGTGATCGAAGATAATAGTTAAGCTCTTCCCGATAACTTAATGTGTAAGCTATCTCATCAACACTGTTCCAACAAGGTAAATCATAAAAGGAATCAAGAAAACCACTATGTGCCGGTCTTTTAGAAGATAATGGCTTCTCGGGAGGATGAGGAGCAACAGTTGGAGCGATATTTGTAGGTAAGGCTAAATCAACTAAATCAGCATAGTGATTATATAATTTTTCTATGTATTCATTTGCATCACCCATAGCGGTCCACAAATCAGGTTGTACTTGTTCAGAATCATTGTTAGTATTTATTTCTAAGTTAGCATAAATAAGAGTACTAAAGTGGCATATAGTATTTATTTCATTCACGGATTTAGCATAGCACCAACCAAGTAAATAGGGGGAATCGAAAAAAAATATTTTTTAAATTTAGTAAACATAACACCAACAGCTTCTTTATAACCTTTTTTATTTTTATATTCTTTGAGCAAACCAGAAATATCGGCTATATATACCAAAATATTACAAACAGTAGGATAATAAGCATCGAAAAATTCAACCGTAGCTATATAAATCTTTTTAAAAAATTTAACAAGATCATTAATTACAAGTCAATTAGAATCAAGTAGCATGCAATCAACAGAATTAGCAAATAAGCCACAATGTTGGTTAAAAGCTAGTGAAATAGGAACTCTATATTTACAACAAGTTTTTAAAAAATCATACGTAGAATTTCATCTAATATCAATTTCCTCAGGCATCAATATCGGTGCAAGTCCATTTTCTTGACATTTAACTTTAAATTCTCTAATTCTTTTTCTTCGATTATTTCTTTGAATAAAACCAACAACATGATGGATTTTTTCAATATAAAGCTCAAAAAACTTAAGACCGTCTTTTACAATTAAATTATATATATTACATGCACACTTAATATGAAAAATTTCAGGTAACAATAAAGATAGGTTAGATTTTAACTTTGTTATAGCAGTCTTGTTGTTAGAAGCATTATCAAAAGCAATACAAAAGATTTTATTTTCGATACCATAAAATTTTGTAACTTTAGCAATTGAATCAGCAATAAAATCTCCAGTATGTTTACGATCTTCATCATATAAAAAAGCAAGAATATGTTTTTGCATCACAAAATTACTTCCATCCAGTGACAAGTAGCAGTTAAATAATCATTTTTATTTACAGCACGACCAAGATCAGAAGTTATGGACAATCTACATTGAATATTTTTTAACAATGTTGATAAATAAAAATAATATTGTGAATGAAGTCTAAAAATATCAGACCGACAAGTACTTCTAGGAATACCATTAAACATAGGATTATAAATTGCTTGTATATAATGAATAAAGGCATCAGAAGAAGGAAAACTAAAAGGCAAACAACCCACAGCTACCATTTTAGTTATTTCTTGTCGGTCCCTCAATTTATTATACTTCTTCATTACCTGACCGGTTGCTAGGTCCATTCTAGTTTGCGTTGGCCCACCAACATTTCCACCACCTCGTGCAATATTTAACTCTCTTTCATGAGCATCATCTATATGTCTTGTTAACGTACCCATACCCCCTTGCTTGCCTCCGCTTTTATGCTTATATATTTGTTGACAAATATTGCATTGCACCTCAGTATCTGATATACATTCACAAAATTGCCATGCAATACTAGTTGTTGTACGAGCTCTTGGGGTACGAGGAGGACGGGGAGGGAGATTAACCGATTCAGATCTAACGTTAGCATTTCCCACTGCGGTTGTCTCACCAATATTTTCATCATCTTTGTCCAAATTAACCGTATCTACTTCATTTTCTTCTTTTACACCGTAATTTTCCTGAGCTTCTACATAATTCATATCGTGAGAACCTAGACCTATTTCTTCCTCAAAAGGTGTACCAAGCTGTACCGAAGGCGAAGACACACAGGTATATCTACTACTTGAAGTACCTCTACCGCTAGTAATTCGCTTTTTACTATCACTACCGCTTCTGGGACAAAATGTTTTAACACCATTAATATCGAGGTTTCTTAATTTATCCATAATATAAATTAAACTAAAAAAAAATTAAAATAAATAAATATAATAAAATTAAATATTCAATAATTAATACACTAAATAAAAATTAAACGTAAGAGATGGAACGACAATACCAACTTTTGGAAGTATTCGAAGGTTACGACTTTAGAAACTTCCACTCATACTTTATAATTGCAAAATTAAAAAATTAAAGTGAGCACTTTAGGAAATTAAATATATAGAATATTTGAGAATTGAGAATTGAGATTTGAGAGAGAATGAGATTTGAGAGAATGAAAAATTGTGTGAAAAATGATTTGAAGGTGTAGGGTATTTATAGAAATTTTTTTGGGATTAAAAAATATTTTAAATGATTTTTTTTTTAATAAAAGAGCCCAAACTAGCCGTTTGGACCCAAAAAGAGCTATATAGCCGTTGGGCCAATGGCTAGTTTGGCCAAAATCTCCAAAATTCTTAAAAAAAAAAACAAAAAAAAACCGGGCCAATTAACCGGCGGGCTTGGTCCGGGCCGAATTAATTGGGCCCAACCAAAAAATTAAACCGGCTCGGGACCCGATACCCTACAACCCATGGGATGACCGGGCTGGGTCAAACCGGGCCGATTTTATTAAACTGGCCGGATTGGACCGGATTGGTTGACCCGTTTGACACCTTAATTGCACGCTTTCAACAAAATTCACTTTCATTATATATTCCTGCCTTCCTGTATTCCTGGCTTCCTCTCCTTTCTATGTATTTTTGATTTTTTGTCTTTAATTTAAAATTTTAATATATATTTGAAAGTTTCAAATGGTAACAACACAAGAACATCATTTCGAAAGAAGTTGGTAGTGAAGACAAGTTATAGCAATAGGTTTCAAATATTTGACGACTTTTGATTGATATTTAGACTTAAAAGAAATTACTCTAAGTTACCATGTAGAGTTTCGAAAGATAAGTTCATGGTGAAATTTAATTTCATGAATAATTATCTTTACTAATAAAGAATCATGACTTGCAAGTTGGATAAATATTTATAACTTATTTTGAATTTTGATTTTGTTATCTTATAACTTCATGAAAATAATATTTTTTGGTATGCACCAAATATTAGAACTAACATTTCACTATTTAGATTTTTGTCATTAAAAATATTATATTATAAATTTGATAAATTATTTTATAATCGTGCAAATTCACTAGTATATAATATATGAAAGGGTGGAAGAATTAAACGATGGTGAAGCGATGTTTACTTTTTGTGGAAACTAAAAGGTAGCAGCAGCAGCCGTATCTCTTATTGTCGTTTCCCCAAATGTCTGGCAACCACGCTCCATAATAGCGCGTGCAAAATACTCGCCAGTGAGGGAAATATGAAGCTAAAAAAAAAAAGGAAGAACAGAATGCTGATTGGTTTTGATAAATTGAAGTGAATTTCCTAAAGAAGTTTGGGTTGCTTTCGAATAAAAAAAAACATGAGACACAATATAGAAAAATTGGAAGACATTATTCTAATAGAAAATTTATCTGCAAGAAAGAGATCACATTTCAATTTTTTGCCCAAAGAAATGACAAAATCACACTTTTCTTTATGCAAGGGTTTTTGCAAGTGTCTGTATAGAGGATTTATACAACGATTTTTGCAAGTATTTTTTTTTGCAAGGGTTTATGCAAGAATTCTCACTGATGCAAGTCAAAGTCTCCCAAAATACATTGATGCATATTTTGAGTAAATTAATATGGATTTACTTTTTAAACTTTAATGTTTTGAATGATTTTTATAAATATTTTTTTTTATGCAAGGGTTCTTACTGATCTAAAGTCAAAGTTTTCCAAAATACATTGATTCTTACTAATGAATACCTTGAGTAAATTAATGTGGATTCACTTTTTAAACTTTAACGTTTTGAACTTTAACGTTTTGAATGGTTTTTATAAGTGTTTTTTTATGCAAGAGTTCTTACTGATTCAAAGTCAAAGTTTTCCAAAATACATTGATTCTTACTGATGCATATCTTGAGTAAATTAATGTGGATTCACTTTTTAAACTTTAAAGTTTTGAATAGTTTTTGCAAGTATTTTTTTTATGTAAGGGTTCTTACTGATCCAAAGTCAAAGTTTTCCAAAATACGTTGATTCTTACTGATGCAAATCTTGAGTAAATTAATATGAATTCACTTTTTAAACTTTAATGTTTTGAATGGTTTTTGCAGGGTTTTTCTTTACGACGGTTCTTCTTACTGATCCAAAGTCAAAATTTTCAAAAATACATTGATTCTTACCGATGCATATCTTGAGTAAATATGTGGATTCACTTTTTAAACATTAACGTTTTGAATGGTTTTTGCAATTTTTTTTTTTATGCAAGGATTCTTATTAATCCAAAGTCAAAGTTTCTCAAAATACATTGATTCTTACTGATGCATATTTTGAGTAAATTAATATTGATTCACTTTTTAAACTTTAATGTTTTGAATGGTTTTTGCAAGTGTTTTTTTTTTTTTTTTGCTAGGGTTCTTGTTGATCCAAAATCAAAGTTTCCCAAAATACATTGATTCTTACTGATATATATCTTGAGTAAATTAACGTGGATTCACTTTTTAAATATTAACGTTTTGAATAATTTTTACATGTATTTTTTTTTATGCAAGGGTTCTTACTGATCCAAAGTCAAAGTTTTCCAAAATACATTGATTCTTACTGATGCATATCATGAGTAAATTAATGTGGATTCACTTTTTGAACTTTAACATTTCAAATGGTTTTTACAAGTATTTTTTTTTTCTTTCTTATGCAAGGTTTCTTACTGATCCAAAGTCAAAGTTTTCCAAAATACATTGATTCTTACTGATGCATATCTTGAGTAAATTAATATGGATTCACTTTTTAAACTTTAACATTTTGAATCAAAATACATTGATTCTTATTGATGCATATCTTGAGTAAATTAATGTGGATTCACTTTTTAAACTTTAATGTTTTGAATGATTTTTACAAGTATTTTTTTTTATGCAAGAGTTCTTACTGATCCAAAGTTAAAAATTTTCAAAATACATTTTATTCTTACTTATGCATATCTTGAGTAAATTAATGTGGATTCACTTTTTAAACTTTAATGTTTTGAATTGTAGGATGGTGACCTCGATCAAATGCTAGTAATTCAATTTTTATTTTAACTTTTAAATATGTTTAGTGAATTTTTTTTGACACTTATACATGATTTAAATTAGTGAAATTTATTAAAAATTTTACCATACTCAAAGGCCAAAGCTACCTCTATCCCCAATTTAAAGGAAACTCTTGTGGTCATTTACAAATTGAATAAATACAAGGACATTTTCAAATCTCTAATACATGAATTCCTTTTATGTAAAAATGAAAATTTCTCGTAAAAAGATATAAAATTTATGTATATGTTTTGAGTTTAAATCCCTAACGAACAAGCAATAATGAAGAAACTATAGATAGTGGATTAATAAATAGTTAGGCAGCATAGATTGTTACGCGTAATTAGCATATGGCGTGGTGAAATCATGAATTAATGGATAAAGAATTTTGTAATTAAGGTTTCTATAAAGTTACCCATATATTTAGAGGGCGTTGAAGGAACATTCATTCAATTCAAGAGAAGCATATGCATTATTAAGCTCAAAATAAATCACTTTTCACGTTGTCACGAAACATTTCAGCTAAGAGATTTTTCCATTCCGTGAAAGCATTATAGTAAAAAGACATTTTTTCCTTTATGCCTTGGTTCCTTTCACCTTTCTATAAAAAGATAATAGATCTCATATTTTTATCAGTTTCATATTTGAATTTTGTCTTGTTTATGGCTCTGTTAGATTACATGTTTTCAAGTGCTAAAATTTCCTTAGCTTTACGAATGACGAAGTGTGTGTTCATCTCCTTAAAGATGTGTGAGGGGCCAAGAAATTTTATATATTTATAAATGAGGTCTTCTTCCTCTTCCTCTTCTCTCTTTTTACATCTGAAATTTTTTGGATATATATAGATGTGGTTTGTATTAAATTTTTCTCTCCCTTTTAATTCTTGACATGACGAATCGAAGGTTATAAACTGAATTCATAGCAAAACTAAACCACACATATATCGTAAAATGATAGAGAATTTTTAGCACTTAAAAGTTATAGTTCAAGATGAAACTGATAAAAACATGATATTTTACCATGTAAAATCTTATAGATTTCAAAAAGTGATTAGTGTTTATTTTAAAGGGAAGAGGTTTAAAAATATTCTGCTACTTTGATAAATTGGTTAAATTTGCTCCTTTTACTATTAGATCAACTAGTCAAGTGTACGTGCTTTGCACATGTGTCTCGTGTTGATAAATATAATTATATATAAAAAAAAAATTATTAAAAAATAGCAATTGAGTTGAAATGAACATTGTATCTATTTAAACGATATAATTTGACACTATAAGTGTTTCATCTTAATCAATAAAGATATATATAATAAAAAATTTAATGAATTAAAAATTTATGCTCATCAAAGAAAAAAATGTAGAGAAAAATTAAGCCGCAAAGGAGCATTTGTTGTACATATACGTCATATTTAATTAAAATATAAATATTATTAGTATCTTACGATCCAATTTAGAGTTGAGACTAGTATTCATAACATAAAATATAACAAAAAGGGAGAAAAAGGGTCAAAAAAATTAGGAAAACACTATTAAAAAAATACTTTGTAAGAATATATTATTATCTTTCGATCTTGTCCAATATTTCAGCCATCTGTTGCCACAGATCCGTCCCCTATTGCAACAGATGACTCATCTGTTGAACAGATGGAGAATTTGTTGCATCAGATGGGTCATCTATTGCAAAGCTTGTTTTAATGTGTTGTATTCATTCAATTTTGTGTTACCTATTTTTAATATTCTTTTTGTTCTTCTCCTGTTTGACATCAAATGTTTTCTCTTGTTTTCAGATAAAAATAAGTGAAAGTGGTTTAACTTTTGCCTGACCAGCATCAAAAGGCTAAAATAAAAATGGGTTCGAAGGAATAAGTTGCTTGCAGATGGAACCACTTCATATGTGGGAGATATGTATTGCTGATCAATCTATCGTGAAAACACATATTCAGTACACTGATTTTGTGAATGTTGGATATGACATTTTACAATTAAAATTGTTAGGTTCAAACTGGTAAGGCTGAGGGACAAAGTAGGTGGCGTCAATACCCTATTAAGGTTTAATGGAGATTTTGCTAATGTTTATATGTCAAGTTTGGAGAAGGGTTCAAGTTTTTGATGGTAGTGTACACATTCAAATAGTGATTGGATTGATTTTAAGAGTTCAATAGACTTTTGAAAGGCCTCCAAAGCCTCGCACTATCGCAAACAAGAACGAAAAAACAATAGTTATTGCCCTGGTCCAAATTTATATGGATGGGTTGCTCGAGGAGAATATTATACAAAGGAAGGTGCTTGGGTACCCGTGTGGGAAGAGGGGGGTAGAGAAGACCATATATCAACTCAGACCTTATTAAAGAAGAAATACAGGGTAGGAAGGAACGTGTGTCACGACCCACATGGCCATGAGTGGTACTCACACTATTCTTCCTGCGGGAGAACCATCTAAATCAAACCATTGCCTAATCACTTAGTCGAAATTAAGATGATATTATCATAAAATCAACATACTAACAATAATTCAGAGTTAATCATCATTAGTCCCCAAGACCCGAAAGTTATCTACAAGAACTACTAACAAAGATCATGTCTAGAGAGATATCCAAAATAAAGTAAATAAGGAAGGTTTCACTGCCCGAAAGATCAACAATAATAATAAGATGACCCGTGGCAGCCTAGAGACGGAGTGCTCACCCTTGGATCAAGATCTGCTATCAAATTCTAGAGGTAAGGTCGTGTCTAATCCTCCAAAAAATTTTCTGCACTCAACAAAAGAAGAGTACAAGGTAGTATCAATACAAACCACTATGTACTGGTAGGTATCATAGGCTAATTCAACTTAATAATATGTACACAACATAAATCAAATAACAAGTAGACAAACATCATCACATAACAAATACTCAATGAATCAACAATACAACAATAATAGGTCAAACAGTGCCCACAAACAATCCACATAACCATCAAGAGAATCAACCATACTGTAAATATCCACGGAATCAACACAAATATGTACACACATGCTATGGAACTTATTTTTGCCCAAATAGTCATGACTTGCAGGGAACAATCTAAGTTCATGTATCGTACCGACGTGGTACCCGATCCGCCATATACATATCCTTACCGGCGTGGTATCCGATCCAACATATACATATCCGTACTAGCACGGTACCCGATCAACCATACACATATTCGTACCGGCGTGGTACACGATCCAACATATACATATTCGTACCGGCGTGATACCCGATCCAACATATACATATACATATCCGTACCGGCGTGGTATCCGATCCAACATATACATATCTGTACCGGCGTGGTACCCGATCCAACATATACAAATAATATCAATATAATATTTACACTACCTCAAGCATACAACACGATGTATTAAGTTTACAAGTACACTTAAAGTCATAAAACAATTCTATCAAGTAAATTTTCAATAATCATTTATACACGCATCAACGATCCAAACATCAACAATTTCAAGCATGTTCGAATACTAATCAGCAAGTATCCAATTTAGGAGCATACACACAATTAAGTCGAGTCTAAACTCCAATTAAACCATAATCTACCTCAACCAAGAAATTCGAATGCAAGCTACTTTGCAAAGGCCTTGCCTCTCCTAAAGTCTTGAAATAATCAAAATCTGTTCAAATACGTAATCTCCATAAGAGTACGGATCTAATAATATTTTTTTATATATATAATTATTTTTAATGAAATGAACCACCGAAACAGTAACTTCCCAATATACCCTATTAACATCACTGCCACCAATTCCTAATAATATATATACTAATCATTTTTATCCTTATTAAGGAAAACTTTTCCCTTACACTGCCGAAGGGAAAAACCAAAATTATTATTTTAACTTACAATTCTAGTAGAATTGCTTGGTCCACCTAAATTTCTAACTCCCAGGAAAATATATTCTACCCCTACCACCTAACCAACCAATCACGCGGAAAACAATAACACCAAAAGTTAAAATTATTGAACAATTTTACCTGGTGTCGTCCCGGTTGATGTGAATGGCAGCCGTCTCCTTTTTTTAATTTTTTGATAAGTTATGTTTCAAAATTGAAAACCTCCACTAATCTTAAATTAATTTTTATACATGGGTCAAGTGAAATAGGAAATTAAATATGTTATGGACTTGGCCAATTAATTATCAATTAAAGAAAATATCCAAAATACCCAATAGATCCTCGGATATTGATCGGAGCCTCAAAAAAAATAAATCATGCATATTAACTAAAAAGTTCATTCCATGCCTATTGAAAACATTACGATACTAATTCGAGGTCATCTCGATCAAAGGTTGACTATTATTGGGTTTAATTTTCTCAAACTCAATAACCCCATTAATGATATAAAATACTTCTGAATAACTCGAGAATCTATACTACTCATCACCGTAAGTCATAAATCATGTACACCAACTACGGAGAGCGCTAAAATAGAAGATGAGAAAATTCCATAAATGATCGGGAGGGTCGTTTCAACGGGTAGCGAATCTGGCTAATGAAATTGACATGAAAAATGAAAAGATTGAATGAGTTGGAAATGTGAAAGTGTATCCAAAAATGAAAATCCATCAGTCCATTTTAAAAAGAAAAATGCTGAAGTGGACTGGAGCTCTGCATTTCGTTAGGGGACTACAACTAGATAACGTGGCCTGCATAAAGACCCACAAAATGCAGGACCAGAACTCTAAGGTTGTAGCTTTGCGAGCACCGATGGTGGTAAGATTGTCGGTCAGGAATGAAACCTGAACCAACAACTCCTGAAGTAAAAATAAGGGATCAAGCCAAGGTGACAATTTCTGAAGTTGAACTTGCATCCTAGGCCTTCTTCTTATGGTTCTTGTTTGGTCAAAGGAAATGGAAACAACAAGGCATGAGATTTCTGCCCAACTTTAGACCTTTTTGTTTCTACTGCCATTGACCTTATCAACACCACAAACAGAAGGCATGGGATGCAAGTTAGACTTCAGAAATTGACGTCTTAGCTTCTCTTATTTTACTTTTGGAGTTATTGGTTTAGCTTTCTTTCTTGACTAAAAATCTTACCAATCCGCTGTGCTCGCCACAATGCTTCCTTAGAATTCAAATCCTGCTCTTTGTGGGTTTTCATTGAGACCACACTCGCTAGTCGCAGTCCCTAGTAAAGTGTCCAACTCCAGTCCTTTATAGCCTTTTTTATTCAAGAACGACTGACGGATATTAATATTTGGATATACTTTCACATTTGCAGCTCCTTCAATTTTTTCATCTTTCAAGTCAATTTCATTGGCCAGATTGGCTAGAAGTTCCTTACTTGTTTCCCTGTGTTTCTTCTTTAATAAGGTCTGAGATGACATGATCTTCTCCACCTCCCTTTTCCTGCACAGGTATTCTCGTAAGCACCTTCTACTGTATAATAATCTCCCCGAGCAACCCATCCATATAAATTTGGACCACGACAATAACTATAGATTTTTCATTCTTGCTTGCAGCAGTGCGAGGCTTCAGAGGCCTTTCAAAAGGCCATTGAATCCTTAAAATCATTCCAATCACTATTTGAATGTCTATACTACCACCAAAAACTTGAACCCTTCTCCAAACTAGACACATAAACATGAGTAAAATCGTCATTAAATTGTATCAGGGTATCAACACCACCTTCTTGGAACCCTTCAGCCTTATCAATTTGCACCTATCAAAGTAAACTGTAAAATGCAGGATCTTATTTGAAGGATCAATGTCTAATTAGTAAAAAACTGCATTCACAAAATCATTGTAGTTTATGTGTGTCTGTCACGAAAGTCTGATCAATAATACATAACTCCCACACATGAGAGTGGATCCATTTATATTTATATGCATGCACCTTATTCTTCCTACCCTATCGTTAAGTAATGTACAAGACTACATAGGCTCAGAGGGTAACCATCTTCAATGTCAGAGGACTACATGCCCCGTCAAGAAAAAACAAGTGCTACAAGTCATGACTTTTTACCCTTTTTGTTTTTAAATCTATTTTTTTAATTTTATATAATAAAAGAGTCACCAATTTGGATTAATTAAGGTATGTGATGACTATAAAAAAAGAGGTGAACAGTCGTGACTTTTTGTAAAACACATTTAAAACAACTTATGAATCAAATTTTCCATCTGTTGCAACTGATGAATCAACTGTTAAAAGAAATCAAAACATCTCCTCCAACAGATAGTCTATCTGTTGCAATAGATAATTCGTCTGTTGCATATACAGACCATCTGTTGCAATAAATGGTAAATCTGTTGCGACGGTAGGTTATCTATTACGACAGATGGATGATCTATTGTAACAGCTCAATAATAATGACTGTTATTAAGAGAGGACCATTTGAAAAGGTGAGAAATTTGAATGTAAAATAAAAAGTTACGACTTTTCACAGAAAATAAAAAGTCAGCAGTGTAAATTTAATTAATACAATGGAGCTGAACAGTTGTGCCTTTTGCCTAACACATTCAGATTCAATCCTTTATAAATACGTCTCTCTTTAATCTTCATTCTACACCATTTTTTTTTTGCACTTTGTCTTTTTGTATTATATCTCCAACCACTTCTCTTCAAAGAGCATATTCCTTTATATTGAGGTAAGTAATTTTTTTTTATGTGTGTAAATCTACCAGTTGGTAGTATACGTTTTATTACATTTGAAATCTTTTCTTTACTTTTGTGTTTACGTTTTTTGTCAATTCATGTGTGTTCTAAATATGGTTGATTCTGTTTGGGAAATTACTATTCTGTGCGACACTGTGCGGGAACTTCAGAGGTAGGTTAATGACTTACAGTGGGAGTTGGTCGCCGTGAGAGCAAGGATATTCGTAAAGATGCGCAGGCTGAGCAGGACCCTGCTGTTGACGGTTGACGATTGACCGGATGACAATAATAATGATAATAATAATAATAATAATAATAATAATAATAATAATAATAATAATAATAATTAAAATAGAATTTTTCTTTTAGTGTATGTATTTTGATTTTTCTATATCGGATCTATACCTAATGTATTTTATTTTTTGTTTAATGAAAAATTTATTTTTAATTGACTTTGGCTTTTTAATTCTTATTAAATTTTCATTCTGTCTATTTATTCTTCTCAACAAACATGTCAACGGTTGGATGTAAGGAACAATTTTGAATCCAGTAGCAATAGCAAGAGTTTTGAGTTCTTTCAATAGATGGATCATCTGTTGAAACAGATTGGCCATCGATTTGGGTTTTTGTCAGTAGATTATCCATTTGTTGCAACAGATTTGTCATCTGTTGGAGGAAAACATTCCAGTTTGATGAACTGTATTGTGTTCTTCAAGCTAATGTCCATCTGTTGCAACAGATAGGTAATCTGTTGAAAATAATTTTGTGGTCTGCTGTATTTAGTTCCTGTTTTGCCTCTTTTTATTGATCCACAAATTATTAAAAAAGATATTTTATATAATAAATGATAGCATTTACGTTCACAATAACGAGTTAAATATATAAAAGTCCATAATAAACAACAACATAAGTTTTTATTATTACAACGATCATTGTCGATTATGATCCGTGCATGTAGTTCTTTTGTGGACAGAGTTTTTACATATGACGTACTTATTTTTTCTTGATGGAAATGATTCTCCAACTCCACATCTCTTCTTATATGACCTTCTTCCCGATTTAATAATGCTTGGGTCAATATATGGAGGAGGTATTAATCTCCCCAAAAACTCTGCAGGAACAACCCAAGATTATCCAAGAGGCACCGGAGTAATATGCTCACCATATGTCATTATATATTTTTTCACCATATAATATGGAGAGGAGTACTCATAAATTTTAGTTCCATATTTTGCACCGTATTGTGCTTGAAGCGTTGCCATAACATGTGGACAGGGTATTTTGTCCAAGTCAAGAACTCTGCATGTACAAGATCTTGTTTGAAGATCGACCGTGCCAACATAACCACAACCGTCGATACTGAACTTGTAATCTACTATTTGATAAGAAAAAAAAACTATTGCCCAGACTGATGTTCACTGATATTATTTTTCTGCTTTTAGAACAAGTTTGGTTCCTGCATTCTCGAACTTCACATGCCTTTGGTGAAAAAATTGGTCATTCTTCTGGTTTATTTTATCAAATAGAGCCACGATGGTAAATTCTCTTTCATCATGAAATAATGAATTCACCGATTCAGCTATGTTTGACGACATAATATTGTACCTATACAAAAGAATCAATTAGTATGACATCATACTAAACTTGTAACTCAAACAAGACATTAAATTCATAAGAATGTACCTATTTGCCGGACAGAATGCCTGGCTTTATCTCTCGAAACAGACACGTATGAGATGTTCTGCTGCCTTGGGATGCATATCCATTATGTGATTGAAATGATCTAAAACTCCTCTATACTATATGCTTTAGCTACTCTATAAAAAAGGATCATGACCCTTTCGTTGTGAAAGTTATTCCGAATGTTATCTCGAAGATGCTTCATGCAACAACCAAAGTGAGTTGAAGTGTAGAAAATTGAACCCATCTTTAGAATACTTGGATTTCTATTCGAAATAAAACACAATTCTTTGGTATCTTCGATGCAACTTTGCATTTGTTCAAAGAAATATCCATAAGAGGCATCACATTCCTTGTATGCTACACAAAAAGCGATAGGAAAGATATGATTCTCCGCATCCTGCGCCACCACCGCTAGCAAAACTCCATTATACCTGCTTCTCAAGAAGGTCCCATCGACGGCTATGACTTTTCTAAAATATTGAAAACCTTGAATCCAAGCACCATAACCAAAAAGTACTTGAACCTTCCATTTTCATCGACATGCAATGTCGTCTTACTTCCTGAATTTATGGACTCAAGCATGTAACAGTAGGCATCGAGAACTGCATACCCATGCTCGTGTGCCCCCCTAACTATGTCCTTGGCAATATCCATAGCCGTATATATCTTTCGATAACTGACATGACACCTAATTTCGTAAGGAGTTGATTGTCCATATCCCTTGTAGAAGGGCCTTTGCCATTGGAAAATCTATTCTTGAAATATTGATTGGGGACCTTTGTTGTGGCATGAGGATTTGGATCGAAATATGCTCCAAACCACATGTGTGATACTTTTCATATTTATGAATGACAAATCTATCAGAACTCAAGTAGTTCGCCACTCTCAACTATCACTTACAGTTCGGATTAGCACATTTGAAGCAAAAGACTTGCTTGAATTAATCACCTTCATTATTCTAAAATCTTTTTTCAAGCAAGCAATAAACAAAGTGGATAGTTTGTCCTTATCCTTGTATGACATTCCCTTGTAAAAGCCGATCTCGTCATTTTGACGATTGCCAGACTGTGTCGATTGAGAAAAACTGACCACCGTATTGCTCGCACCAATGGGCGTAGGTGTTTGATCATCATCTAGAATATTCATGTCCAAATCATCTAACTTATCATTAAAGATGTCTTGTTTTTGTTCTTCTTCTACATTTTGGTTCTCATTCTCTCTCGATTTTCAACCACGTACACCCTTAACACCGGCCTGGCTGAATCACCAAGATAAGTACGGAACCGAACATGATCGGTTATCTTGAAAGGTAGTACCCTCTGGTTTTAAAAGAAGATATGCATGTAACTGATGATGAGTTCTTTTGGTTGACAATTCAGTCCACAATAGTTGACAATTAATTAAGTTCATAAAATCATCATACGAAACATCACTTTGGACTATCATAGCAATCGTGATGTATGAAACAAAATTTGACTTAAGAAATTAGTCAAGTAGCAGCAGTAGCGGTAACAACAATAACAATAATGGTCACGAAGAAGAAGAAGATGATGATAATGAAGTAGAAGATGATGAATAAAGCAGTAGCAATAATGAACAATAAAAAATTGCTAAGAGAGAGAAAACAATAACGGATGAGAAGAGAGAGAAACACATATTTTTTCCTTCCATTTTCTGTTATATTAGGTTAACATTTGGATCAAAGTGTAAATTTAAAAACTTGTGAGCTATTCTCAAATTTTTCCAACTTTCTTAATCCATAATAAAGTAATTGTAACCTACACTCAATTATTAAGACTTGAGTCACCTACACCTCATTTTGAAACTCTTTGTCACTTTTAACTAAATGCCCTAGGATTCTTCTTCTTCTTCTTTTTTCTTGAATTTCTAGGCTAAATCTCTATTTATAGAGATACTCCCCCAGATCAAAGAGGAAAGAAAACACACACATGTTTCTACTTGAATAAGGACAAGCGATGACTTCTTCTTTTTACATAGAAAATAGAATTATGGGTTCTAGTATAATATGGGCACGGTAGGACCCATGAAATTAATTACTGAGGCTCCTTATTATGGAAATAATTCAAAATATCTGTTTGAAATATTCTTACTATAATAAATTATAAATTATTTCACTAAAAACTCGTAATTGCGCTCCTCTATTTTTATTTTATAATTTCCCATTAAACGCTTATGTAATTTTTCATGTTAAGATTACAGATACTAATCAATAAATTAAATTATTGAATAATTTAAAATAATGATTAATTTTTTGTAAAGCAATACTTAACTTATTTCATATGTTGGATTCATAAATCCATCGGTTGGGCTTACACATGAAAACTTATAAGCTTCTCATAAAAGACGTATCATAAATCTCTACACCGAGATATGAATTCCATTGACGAACTTATTATTTCACCAATATATGTTATTATCATCCAATCTACCATGAATATTAACCAATCTCAGACCTTTTAATAAATCAAAACGATAAATAATATATACAGATCATAATAGTTATATCTGGATTGAGAATATAAGTACATTTAACAGTTTAGAGAATATGTTTTTATCAGTCAATCCAAAACAACTATCTCTAGTCGGTCCCATTCAATGTATACAAAATGCACTAGCACGAGAAGTTAGAACTATACCGTTCTCGTAGTCAAGATAAATTACATATAATTTAGTGCTACAATCATTCTGATGGTTTGTGCAGATTACCTTCTACGACTGTGAACTATAACTTTAACTTGTAAGAATCGATGATGTAATCTTCTGTATATAATCCAAACTCTATAAACGAAATCATCTACTATATACGTTGAGTACACATATATAACAACGATCTATTTAATATAATGATTTATTGAACTGAATAATAAATAAAGAAATAATTATTCAATAAATAATACTACATCAAAATTGCACGATTTATAGTATATCCTAACATTATTAGTGTTGGAATCTTGGAACCAACCTCTCAAATGAGGAGGTAAGGAAGTTTTTATTATTCGCTTTCCCAGGTCACCCGAATAGGAAACACAGGTTCGCTTTTATTGGGCATGCGAAAAGCTAGCTAAAATACCAAAGAGTGCTAAATGGCCATTAAACATACGTAACTCTTTTATTGGGCATTAAATTGTAGACCAACCAATGTATGTGAAATTCACTCACATATATTAAAAATTGACACTTTAAACTTACACATATATGTTATAACGTAACATAACAAATAACAATGTTCAATTCAAGCCAGATTGAAACTCACAACTTAATTCATTCTTACGGTGATAGGAACAATGATATTATTAGCTCCTTTTATTGCCCCCTTGAATATATACATACACAACGAGAATCAATTACTGATTGTACGAGAATCAATTATTGATTGTTTCACCATTGAAAACATCAACTTCAAAGACAAATATGTGGTATTCTAATAACGGCAGATCAAGCAAGAACTTTCAAATAGGAAGCATGTTCTTACTAGTCAAACATGCCTCGATGGCTTCTCCAATAGTCAAAAAGATCCTCCCTTCAATTTTCTTCAAAAAGTTGGCCAACTTTAATTTGTGGATCACATGCCACCTTGGGTTTGCTAGTGCCAACTGCAAAACAAAAATAAATAGAGAAAATGGAAAAATAATATACTTTCATTAAGTAATTTATTAATTAGATAATTGAAAACAGAAGATTCTGAATGCTATTCGAAATTCAAAAAAACTATATGGAAGGGCTATTCAACGACTCAAAAAAGTCATTTTCGCTCATGAAAAGTAAAATCGAAGCAAATTAGGTTCAATATGAGAGTCCTTTTAAAGTATTACTTTTTGTTTTCTCTTTTTTTTTTCATGAATAAGACGACATATAATTTAAGCGGATTAGTTAATAGTCACCTGCATTCCATTTGATTCAAGCTCATTCTGCAGTTCTTCAAGAGAAGCTATGCTGGATGTGTCAATGTTAAGCAAATCTACATCCATCAATATTTCAATGTCAATGAATATATAACAATGTCACAATTTTTTCAAGAATTATATATAGCTAAATGTGCCGATATAAATTACCCGAAACAAGCTTTAGCTTGGACAGTACTTACTTGACATGTCAAGAATAACTAATTTCACTCTATCTTGATCACCGTTTTCTACGACATCTTCATCGTGTTCTTTCAGTGCCAAGTTCAATATCCTATGTAATAAAAAACAACAGACGTCCAATAGACATAAGAGAAAAGGTATCAAAAGTATAATATACTCATGATAATAAAACTTGTTCGATTGCATAGTATGGGGAGTAGGGGTGTCAAATTAAAATACATGAAAATGTAAATTGCCCAATACGCTCAAGTGTTCTGGGATAACCCGCGTTATTCCATTTTTAAAAGTTTGGGCCAATTTAGGTAACCTGGATAGCCCAAATAATTTAAAAAATGTTTATCAAAATATTGTAAATAATTTTTTGGGGTTTGCTTAGGATATAACACTAGTTTGACCAATTTGGTAATTACAGAAATAATGAAGAAAAAAAACAAATTAATGAAAAATGACTTTGAATTGGACAGATTGAATTATAGCCTACTGTATTGAGTTATAGCCCATTGTTTAGCTCAATTTAACCGACACCCATCTTGACTAATTTTAGGCAGATTATATATATTATTCAATTCCGTCTAAATTTTATCCAACCTGCTTATTTGTCAGTCATATATAAGATGCTTATTTATAGTTTGAGGATATACCTTCCCCTAATGAAGTTTGCATTCGCAAAGCAAAGCAAAGCAGATTTGACTCTAACAATGAGAGCCCCAGGAGTTGTTGAAGCTATTGGATATTGTTCCACATCCCCAAACAAATCACTTCCTGGAAGTCTTCCTAGTTTTTCTGTCCCTGGCTGAACTGAGTTCAGAATAATCTTTGCAAATGATATACCTACCTGAAATGTTAAACATTCGAGATACACATATTAGCCGAAAACTAAAACATAGATACACATATGTATCAATCATCAACCAAACACATATTAATTCACAAATACATAAATACAAAAATTAGCTTTGAAACTAAAACATAGATGTGCGAACACACACACACATATATTATCAACCAAACATAGATACACATATCAACTTTGACATATATGCTGCTCAAGAAACTCAATGATTAATTTTCTCTGTCGATTTAATTCGTACATGTCTATCTAATTGCATTTGAGAATTAAATACAATCTTGAAGGAAAAAAAGGAGAGGGATGTGGGAGGGCAACGAGAGATGCGGGACAGAGGGGGAGAGATTTGCTATAAAATCCTAAGTATAGCTATGTTAGGTAATATTTTAAAACTATAGCTATGTATTACAAGTATTAGTATGTTTGCTTGGGTAAATAAATTTTCCTTAATTTTATACATAATAAAAAGAATGTTTTGATATTACTTATGTAGGATTTAATATAGAGAAAATACCCAATTACCCCCCTGAACTATACCCAAAAAGGCTATGACACACCTCAACTTAAAGGAGGTCCTGTTACTCCTAAACTAATTAAAAGTGGAATTTTGACACCCTTAGTACCTACGTGGCACATACGTGGCACACACGTGTGCCTACATGGATACTTCAGTGTGTTGTGCCATGTATGTGCCACGTAGGTGTCAAAATTTCACTTTTAATTAGTTCGGAGGTAATAGGACCTCCTTGTTGAGGTGTGTCATAACCTTTTTGAATATAGTTCAGGTGGGTAATTGGATATTACCTCTTTAATATATACATAAATAATTTAACTCTTAACTAGCTTCCAAACGATCCCTAAATGTATCATATTGTATATCAGACGCACACATAATACTTTTCCCTAAATACAAACATGTTAACAGTCAAGAAGAGGAATAAATGATAAAAAAGAAGTTACATACCGCAAGGAGGAGGCCAATCTCGACAGATACAAAAAGGACACCAAGAAATGCAGCAGCACAAGTAAGAAAATCCATCTTGTCAACTTTCCATATGTATTTAGCTTCACTTAAGTTGATGAGCCCAGGCAAAGCGGAGAGAATAATGGAAGCCAAAATGGCTACCGGTGTGAAGTACAATAGCCTAGTGAAAAATTCAAGTGATATTAGGACTGTTACAGCCATCACGATGTTGGACACTGCTGTTTCACAACCAGCACTGAAGTTCACTGCTGTTCTTGAGAATGACCCTGCATTTAGTATATTTTCAATCATAAGATTTATTCCATTCTCAACTATATATACTGAAAAAAATAAAAAAATAACAAAAGGTCCAAGCCTAATTTGTTTAATTTCGAAAGGTCAATTATATGACGAAAATCAGGCTTAGTAGAAGGACAGACCAGGCCGTAACACTTGGCAAAGTCAAGATGGGAGAATGCGGTCCGAAGCCCAAAAAATTTGGTGGGATCATCCTCAGTGAAAACTAAGGCAAATTGGCACATACCTGTATATCATGGCTCCGCGATCAGATAGACAACGGGACCTTTACCTAGGGAAGAAAATCTTTCATCTAGACATCATCGTGATGATTCTTGGGTAGGTTAACAGTCAATTTTGAGCCTCGCACCAATTTTCCCTCAATCAACCTCAAGCGAGACGTCACAACATAGGCACATGCTACTACATAGCTTTTTCGATACTAAGCGTACAATTATTTCACATTGATCTGACGTTTCAATATTTTTGGTCTATATAGGAGGCTCTTAGAAGTGTAGAAGACATCAAAAAAATCTCACAAAGCAATAAATTATTCTTTTAATCTTTTACTTAGAATTTCCACGTGGGGATTGGCTCAAAATCTTCCCCTAACTTGTATTCTCTTTTGAACAACCTGTATTTTTGTATAGGTCTGCCACCTTGGCCCTTCATCCTAGAAAGGGACTTGATCGATCTTAATTCGTTTACTTTTAATCCATTTGTACAAATTTTACTGTTAATTAAAATGATGTTTTTTGAACATTGATATATATGGTTTTATGGTAACCATGTAAAGTACCATTAACCAACAAAGAATGCACCTAAGGAGACCTCACCTTCTTAACCACATCAAGCAGTAGAGGAGGTGAGTCTCAAGTAACATATATTTACAATTCCATCAACTCTCTAGAAAAAAATAAGACCTTAAATGCAAAGAATCCTATTTATAAACTCCCTACTCCTATGTGCCTTCTTTTAAGTATTTAATATTTCTATCCTATATACTATCTCCTCTTTAATCTGCTTAGAAGTGTCATTAGCTTGTAATCTTCTATGCTGGAACAACTTCTAGTTTTTTGCTCTCCAGATGTGGTAAATTGTACACCAAACATAGTTTCTACCACATCTTTCTTGAATTTAGGCCAATATTTCTTCTGAATATCCTATAACACCTATCATAGATTTCCCTGATGAGTCTGGACATTTGTCCACAACATAAGATCCTCATTTATCTCCTTAAACCATGATCACCACATGCCATGGCTATGCTACTGCAGTCCAAATAAGTTTTGCAGTATTCAACTTTGGTTGTGTCCCAATCAGCTGCAGATAACTACATGTAATGGAGTAAGAGCCATTTCCAGTTAGGTTGTACACATTTCCAGTATACCAAGCTTTCATCATTTAAAGAAGTCAATTTCCTCCAGTCCCAACTACTATCTTGAGGTGCTTTGTGATCTCAAAATTTATACCAACTTTTATATACACACCATGCACCCATCTCATCCAAAGAAAAGATTTATCTACCACCAATTGCCAAACAACATTTCCTATAGTTGTAGTATTCCTGAGTCTACAATCTTTGATATTAAGGTCTTCTTGATTTCTTGGAACATAAAATTTCTCCCATGATACTACGCATGTCTTCCTTTTCTCTTCAGTAGTTCCCCATACATACTCTCTATTTTTTTCTATCAATTTTCTTTAGGACACTTTGAGGAAGGATGAAAATGGATCCCCAGAAACTAAGTATTGAGAATAAAACAACATTCAACACATGTAGTCTGCCTGCATAGGACAATTTCCTGGCATATCCTGTTGTTATACTAATGGTTATTTTGTCCATCAGATATTGGCATTCAAGTTTACTCCATTTCTTGGATTTCAATGGCAATCCTAAGTACCTAATAGGGAATTCTCCTACTACAAATCCAGTGCTTGCCAATAAATTAAGTTTGACTTGGTCTATAACTCCAGTAGTAAACATACTAGATTTATCTAAGTTAGATTCCAACCCAATTGTTGCACTAAAGTGATCCAGTGCCTCCTTTGTTGCACTAAAGTGATCCAGTGCCTCCTTACTCTATTCACAACTGCCTCTTCACCTTTGTAAAATACTATTAAATTATCAAAAAAAATTAAATGAGTCACTTTGTACCTTGGCACATAGGATAGAACGTGAATTCAGGCACCATGCTCAGACAATGAAATGTTCTTAACAAATATTCCATTACTAGGATGAAAAGCAAAGGAGAAGCCGGTTCCCCTTTGGACTTGAAAGAATTTATGCCCCTCACCATTCAATTTGACAATGTACTTAAAAGTAGTAAACATGTCATTAACAACTTGATAAACCTCTAAGGAAAACCATATCCATTTAAAACTTACACCCTTCGGGGATCAATCTTCATTCAATGCCTAGTGATGTCTTTCTTCCATAATGCCCAAGTAAATCATGGCATATAAGCAAATTATGCATCATGGATCTACCTTGCACAGGCTTTTAATGATGGACTTGTTTATCAAGAAGAGCAAGAAGAGTAGGGTCGGAGAGGGTCGACCCAGGATTAATTAGGGTGGTTTGACGCTAGTTAGTGCACTGTAGATCGGGGAGAAGATGGAAGGAATGGGGGTGTAGGAGTGTTGGGGGGACGTATATGTTATGCGGGATAAGGCTGCCAACTGCATCAAGAAGATGTCTAGAGAGGTGTTGGGTGTTTTGAGGGGTTGGGCAGGTCTGTATAAGGGGGACTGGTGATGGAATGAAGAAGTTAAGAAGAAAGTAGAGATTAAGAAGGAGGCGTATGTTAAGTTGGGTGAGAGTAAAAATAAAGAGGAGAAGTGGGTGAATAGAGAGGTTTACAAAGTAGCAAGGAAAGAGGCTAAGTTAGCAGTTATGGCTGCTAAGACAGCAGCTTTTGAGAGCTTGTATACGGGGTTAGAGGAGAAAGGCGGGAAAAAAAGTTGTATAGGCTTTCTAAGGTTAGGGAGAGGAAGGGTCGTGACCTCGATCAAGTAAAGTACATTAAGGGGGAGGATGGTAGAGTTTAGGTGGAGGATGTTCACATTAAGAAGATATGGCAGGAGTATTTTCATAAACTTCTAAACAAGGAGGGGGACAGAGGCATTATGTTAGGGAAGCTGGAGCTCTCAAAGGAGAGCCATGATTTCAGTTACGGTAGACGTTTTAAGGTTGAGGAGGTCGGAGAGGCTATTCGTAGGATGCAGAGAGGTAGGGCGACGGGGCCTGACGAGATTTTGATGGATTTTTGGAAGTATACTGGTGGGGCAGGTTTAAGGTGGTTGACTAATTTGTTTAACGTCATTTTCAAGACTGCGAGAATTCCTGAGGCTTGGAGATGGAGTACGATGATTCCGCTATATAAAAACAAGGGTGATATTCAGAGTTGCAACAACTATAGGGGTATTAAGCTGTTGAGTCACACTATGAAGATTTAGGAAAGGGTGGTTGAGTGGAGATTGAGGAGGGTCGTGTCCATTTTGGAGAATCAGTTTGGTTTTATGCCTGGTCGCTTGAAGATAGAAGCAATCCACCTAGTGAGAAAATTGGTGGAGCAGTATAGGGAAAGGAAGAGGAATTTGCACATGGTGTTCATCGACCTGGAGAAGGCGTACGACAAAGTCCCTAGGGAGGTTCTTTGGATATTTTTGGAGGTGAGTAGAGTTCTGGTGGCGTACATCAGAGCTATTAAGGACATGTACGATGAAGGGAAGACTCGAGTGAGGACGATAGGAGGAGACTTAAGGCATTTTTCGGTCGAGACAAGTTTGCATCAAGGATCGACTCTTAGCCCGTTCTTTTTTGTGTTGGTGATGGGCGTGTTGACGCAGAGTATTCAAGGAGAGGTGCCTTGGTGTATTTTATTTGTGGATGTAGTGTTGATTGATGAGACACGAGGAGGTGTGAATGAGAAATTGGAGGTTTGAAGGTAAACCCTTGAATCTATGGGGTTCAGGTTGAGTAGGTCCAAGACAGAGTATTTGGAGTGCAAGTTTAGTGACTTGAGTCAGGAGGATGAAGTGGTGGTGAGGTTGGATTCCCAGGATGTTTGTAAGAGGGATAGTTTTAAGTATTTGGGGTCTATGATTCAGGAGAATGATGAGATTGACGAGGATGTCTCTAAACGTATTGGAGCAAGTTGGATGAAGTAGAGGCTCGCCTCGGGAGTGTTGTGTGATAAGAAGGTGCCCCTTAAGCTTAAATGAAAATTCTACAAAGTGGTAGTTCATCTGGCTATACTGTACAGAGCGAAGTGTTGGCCAGTCAAGAACTCCCACATTCAAAGATTGAAGGTGGCGAAAATGAGAATATTGCATTGGATGTGTGGACTTACTAGAGGGGATAAAGTTAGGAATGAGACTATCCGGGAGAAGGTGGGAGTGGCTTTGGTGGAGGACAAGATGCGAGAAGGAAGGTTGAGATGGTTTGGGCATGCAATGAGGAGGGGAACGAATGCCCCAGTTCAGAGGTATGAGAGGCTAGCTTTGGATGGATTCAGGAGAAGTAGAGGTAGGCTGAAAAAATACTGAAGGGAGGTGATTAGACGTGACATGGAGCAACTACAGCTTACTGAGGACATGACCCTAGACAGGAAGGTGTGGAGGTCGTGGATTAGGGTAGAAGGCTAGTGTGAGTATGTGGCTTGTGGCAAGGTGGTAGGAGAGAGCTTGTGTAGCCGGGTTAGTAATCCTAGGATCGTGTCCATGAGTAGGAGCCTCTAGTCAGGAGAGTTTGGGTGTGGCGGGTGGCTTTGGTCTGTGAGTGTATGTTACTACTAGGTGGATGTCCTCTTTCTTATTTCTTATTTTGAATTGCTAGTATTTCTCTTATTTCATATTTCTCTGATATTTATTTTATGTTTATTTTTATTATTTTTTTCATATTTCATTTATGCCATCCATCCTGTTTCATGTTTCATTACGACCTTGGTGTACTATTCTCTGTCTTGAGCTGGGGGTCTATCGGAAACAACCTTTCTACTTCTTCGGAGGTAGCGGTATGGACTGCGTACATTTTACCCTCCCAAGACCTCACTTTGTGGGAATACACTGGGACTATTGTTGCTGTTGTTGGATCTACCTTGCACAAAGGCAGCCTGATTATCTGTAACTATATGGACTATTGCTTCCTTCAACCTACTGCAAATCAATTTAGGTATGCATTTGTATAGGATATTACAACAAGAAAAAGGACTATATTGGCCAGCATTCTCAGGATACTCCACATTAATAATTAGAGCAATGTTTGTGGCATTCAATTGTCTAAGGATCTTACCATTCCTAAAAAAAATCTAGAACTGCTTCTATTACATCTCCTCTATTTAATTCCCACGTATCTTTGAAAAAGCACTACTATACCCATCACGCCCTTGGCTTTTAGCAATGGCAATACCGAACAAAGCTTTCTTGACATCCTTCTGAGTGAAATCTTTCCCTGCTGCATGATGTATTTATTAGCTTGTACTCTACCAGTTTTCATTTTTCCTAATAGATTCTCATAGTAGTCCATAAAGTTGTAGTAACAGCAAACTCCAATTACCCTTGATCATTCCTAACTACAGTTACTGCATGCTTCAACCTCCTATGTTGAATGACTACATAAAAGTAGCCGTTGTTATCATCACCTAGTTTCACCTAATTTACTGTACTCCTTTGTTGTAGGTATATTTTTGATAAATAAGAAAACTTTCTGAAATTCAAATACTTAGCCCTCCTTTTGAAAATCTGCATTAAGTGTTGTTTTGCTACTTTTAAGTCTACTCTAGCCTCCTCATTCTCCACCTTTATATTATGCTAAGAGTTTAGCCTTCTTAAGTCTACCTTAAGCTTCTTAATGTTACCTTATCAAAAAAAGTCTACCTTAAGCTTCTTTAGTTTCTAAAGTACCCGATACATCTTGTAACCTTCAACTTTGCCTTGCTATCTTGCCTTATCAATGCTGTGAAATAGAGGATGCCGACTCTAGTTATAACAGGACTGAAATGGTTTTAACCCATCCCTTCTCTCCCCTGTTACTACTACCTTTGCTGGGTAATGATTATTGATTTCTTTAGGCAAGAAAGCAACCTTGCTATTTGGCATATCATCCAACCAACTACTATTGATAAAAGCCCATTCAATTTTAAAGAACAATCTATGCTCTCCATGCTTATAATTCCAAGTATATCTACCTTCTTGATATGGCAATTCTAGAAATTCACATTCTTCTAAATAAGTTGCAAAGTCATTTATCTCAACCCAAGTTACTATATTTCCTCCTATTCTATCTTTTGCTTTTAGCACTGAGTTGAAATCACTTAATATCAACCAAGGCAAGTGTAATGAATGACTCAGAATTTTCATTTCATCCTATAACTTTTTCATTTCCTTCCTTAAATTATGTGCATAGACATAGCTGATCACAAATGTCTTCTGTAAGGTTATATGAGTGACCTTACATATGATCATTTGTGTAGACTACTAAGATATGCAAATCCAAGCTACCCAAATTATAATGACACCATGGATCTACCTTGCACAAAGGCAGCCTGATTATCTGCAACTATATGGACTACTGCTTCCTTCGAGCTACTACAAGTCAATTTAGGTATGCATTTGTATAGGATATTACAACCAGAAATAGAACTATATTGGACAACATTCTCAGGATACTCCACATTAGGAATTAGAGCGATGTTTATGTCATTCAATTGTCTAATGATTTTGCTATTCCTTAGAAAAAATCCAAAACTGCTTTTGTTACATCTCCTCCATTTAATTCCCAGGTATCTTTGAAAAATGCACTACCATACCCATCAGGCCCTGGGCTTTTAGTATTGACAATACTGAACAAAGCTTTCGTGACATCCTCCTGAGTGAAATATTTCAACAGACTAACCTGGTGCATGGTAGTAAAGACATTGCCCTGCTACATGATGTATTTATTAGCCTGTACTCTACCAGTTTTCTTTTTTCCCAATAGATTCTCATAGTAGTCCGTAAAAGTTGTAGCAACATCAAACTACAGTTACTCCTGATCATTACTAATTTGAGTTACTACATGCTTCAACCTCTTATGTTTAATGACCGTATAAAAGTAGTTGTTGTTATCATCACCTAGTTTCACCAAATTTATCTTATTCCCTTTTTGTAGGTATATTTCTACTAAATAAGAAGACTTTCTGAAATCCAAATACTTAGCCCTTTTCTCCTTTTGAAAATCTGCATTAAGAGGGTCTAAGTAAGTGTTGTTGTGCTATTTTCAAGGCTACTCTAGCCTCCTTATTCTCCACCACTACATTTCTTGCTAAGAGTTTAGCCTTCTAAAATCTACCTTGAGCTTCTTTAGTTTCTGAACTACCTGATATATCTTGCATCCTTCAACTTTATCTTGCTACCTTTCCTTATCAATGCTGCAAAATGGAGGATGCTGACTCTAGTTGTCACAGTACTGAAATGGTTTTGCCCTATCCCTTCTCTCCTCTGTCACTACCACCTTAGCTGGGCAGTGATTATTGATTTCTTTAGGAAAGAAAACAACCTTTCTATTTGGCATATCATCCAACCAACTACCATTGATAAAAGCCCAGTCAATTTTAGAGAACATTCTATTCTCTCCAGGCTTATCATTCCAAGTGTATCTACCTTCTTAATATGGCAATTCTAGAAATTCACATTCTCCTAAAAACGTTGCAAAGTCTCTTGTCTCAACCCAATTACTAGATTTCCTCCCATTTTATCTTCTGTTTTTAGCACTGAAATGAAATCACCTAACCTAATATCAACCAAGGCAAGTGTAATGAATGACTCAGAGTATGCATTTCATCCTATAACTTTTTTATTTACTACCTTATATTATATGCATATACATAGCTGACCACAAATATCTTTTGTAAGGTTATACGAGTGACCTTACATGTAATCATTTGTGCAGACTTACTAAGTTCTGTAAATCCAAGCTACCCAAATTACAGTGACACTCCAAATTTATGACATACATCCCATTAAAGAGCTTATTAGTTATATCCTCAATCTTACTACTCTGATTTTTGTCTCCAATAATCCTACCAGACCTACTCTTTCCTCATTGCAAATGAGTTTTATCACCTTCTGCTTATTAGGGGCATTCAAACCCTAACATTCCAACTAGGAATGCCCTCAATCCCCCATATTTGTATGAGCCTGACTTATATCTTCCCCTTCACCATTTACTTTCTCCACTTCACTATCTGAATGAGTGAGAGCTTGGAATTTGTTAACCATCACTGTTGTGTGCTACTTCATTTGCCTTTGACTAGCTTAGCTGGAGTAATCCGACTTTCCTGTGTCCTATTTTGTGCATTCAAAATTGTTGCTCCTGTACTTCTCTGTTCTTTACTTGTGTCATTTCCTTCTCTCTTGGTTCCTACTGCATAAATTGCATCTGACAAGGATCAATTTGTTGTTTTCCGAGTATACAAAATCTGTATTTCGGCACAATAACTTCAACACAAGTTTAAGTATAAAATAAGAACACTTGTGAAGTTACGCAACACCTTCAACACAAGATCAAAATGACCTTTCAAAGAAGGGTGTTTTCAGAAATTTTATAGAAAAATAGATGAAGCAGAAAAGGCCAAGTCCTCCGACTTCACAGAGTCCTTAAGGAAATAATTCCCCTCCAGTACCCGAGGTTGAGGAATTTTCCTTCCAGAATAAAATGGCCTAACAATTCGACTGTAGTGGTACCTCAAAAAATCGGATTCTCTTCGAACTAGCTCAACCATTAGATGATCACACAGATTATTTCAAAAAACAAGACGTGTTTTAATGTAGGAAAAATTTCGTTCCAAAACCTGTGGAAAAAATGCAGCTTTATATAGCCATTAAGTGCCCCTTTCGAAAGATGGCAATGGTTCATCGAAAAGGTGTATCTTTTCTCAATAGTCATGTCTATCCATTCGAAACAGTGTATCTTTTCCGAACAACCACAACCATCCAAACAGTCACACCTTTTCTCCGAAGGCTTGTGTCCCTCCATTTTCCATTCACACTTTTAATCTTGAACCCAACACAACTTGCTTCTACACTATAGTTTCAACTACTTGTCTATCCTTTACACCTTGAACCCTTTTTCTTTCTACATTGTTCCTCTGAGTGACCATATTTCTTACTGTGCTTACATAATACTGGCCTCCAGTCATAGGTAACCTTTTGTTCCACAATATTCTCATTTTCATTCTTGAACATGATTAACTCAAGAATTGTAAAATCTAACTCGACTTCAACAAGTAATCGAGCATAGTTTAGGCTAACCTTCTTCTCTGTACTCTGATCCACCATTACTGGTTTTCCAACCAAACTCCCAATCTTACTCAATCCCTTCTTACTCTGGTCCTTGAAGTCAAAACCAGACAATCTTATCCAAATTGGTACAATATGAACCTCATCTCTAGTGAATTCTATTTCAAGGCTCCAAGCCTTCACTATGAATGACTTGTTATCAAAATGGAACATACACCCTTGCACAACCTCATTTTGTTCCTCTGCAGTGTCAAAACACACAAGGACTAATCCATTTTTCACCATATTTTGTTTATGCCATGTTTAGTCCATATTCTTTAAATGAATCCATTTTCCACCTCAAAGGGGGGATAAGCACCCAACACATAACACACTGTTGCATTTTTCCACAAGTTGATCTCTGATTCAATGTCATCATAGTCAATTTCTAGTATAGGAGACTCACCTTTCTTCTTTAGAGCTACATACTCAAGCTTAAAGCCCACATTCAAAGTTTTCGAAATGTAAAAATTGTCCCAAACTGAGCTCTTCTTCTCCACTTCTTCTTCCTCCACTAGGTCAGCCCATGATTTCAAATTACTTGTGCCTGAATAGGTAGTCGTACTGGCTGAGTGTGCTTGATCAGATCATGCCATTGCCTAACTGTCTCCTGCACCTCAAAGCTTTGCTTTTGCATTTATCGAAGTTAATTGTAAACATCGATTCTCAGATTTCTGTGTAGCTGAAATTGATACCGTTTCATTGGATTTGGATCCACTGGTACTCGATTCCGACGCCATTGTTGCCTCCAGTGCAAGCTTAGTCCCCTTTCAAGCTATGTGATGTGCATTTTGAGCTTCTGTAGCCATTATTGTCTTCACAGAAGTAACGCGAGCTCTCTTGCCCATGACAGATGCACGGTAGCTTAACATACACCGAGCGAAGCCGTTTTCCTTTTAGCTTGGCGATATCTATGGTTGATTAACATATATTATCACCCCAATAGATCTATTATTTAACCATGTTATAACTAATATAATTTAATATGATGTAAACGTTCAGTGCAACTAAAAATTTCCCTTAATTGTTTACCGTCCTGTAGTCGATTTGGTAGGACGGAATGTGCCAAACTTCTACTAAAGTGGTGTAAATGGTCAAGTTGAGGTTAAAAGTACTATTTATAATTTACTTACCTTATTTCTGGCAATTTCTTTCATTTTTTCAGCTATACGGTCAATTATTATTTCACTGAAGTTGCCTCGAGTCAAAGTTGCATAGGTTACAAGTTGAAAGCAATTTCATACTAAAAGAACTTCAAGAAATTTTAAAAAATATCATGGAAGATAGAAACATGTTATCTGGAAATATAACAAAAAGACTCACCAGTTGCAACATAACTAGAAGTTAATGATCCTGTAATGTTCATAACACCCATAGCCAGCATTTCCTTGTTTCCATCAAGACGGTACCCTTTCATAGTTGCAAAAGATCGCCCAACCGCAATAGCTTCCTGTCCGTACGTTGAACATAAGATTTTTTTTTTTTTAAGCAACTAGGAAAACTAAAGTGCATTTGTTCTTTATTTTATGTTACAACCACTTATAGCCTGTTGATGAAACTTATTTTTCTCAAAATGTGTTTATTTTTTCTCAAAAGAATGAGGTATAATTTGACCAAGATTTTGAAAGAAAATAAGTGTTTTTTGAGATCAGAAAAATAGTTTTTAAGCTAAAAAAAGTAGTTTCTCCTAAAAAAAAGTAATTTTGAAAAGTACTTTTAAAAAATACACAAACAATTTTCAAAAGTTTGGTCAAACACTAATTACTATTCAAAAATGTTTTTTAAGTTTATTTACCAAATACAAACTTCTTCTCATCAAAAGTACTTTTTTGAAAATACTTCTGGAAAAACACTTTTAAAAATAAGTTGATTTTAGAAGTTTAACCAAACAAGCTATAATCAGTCCTATTATAAGTAAATGTCACAATATTTATTTTTAGGGAAAGGATCACATTTATTCCTCAACTTTGAAAAATTGGTTAAACATATTCTTCGTCAAATTTTGAGGCTAAATTTAACCTCATTATCATACTTTGGGGTCAAATTTATCCCTTTACTTTGGAAAATTGGTTAAATGTATCCTTCGTGATACTTTGAAGCCAAATTACTCTCGATGTCATGTTTTAGGGTCAAATTTACCGTCGTTGTTAAGAAATTTTTCACATTACCCTTCCTTTAATAGAAAAGTCCAAATCGACATTAAATACTTTATTTTTTAAAAATAAAACAAACTCTAATCTAACTTGTCCAACTCGACTCGAACCACAAAATATACAAATAAATATAACCCTCCTCAGTTTTGTTGATTAAAATTTTTCGAACGACATGGAGCCACTAGATATTGATTAGCGCATAGCTCATGAATAATGGATCTGCATCAGTGCAAACACAAGTCAATACAACTCTTCCTAGGTTCATAGATCTGCATCAGTGCAGAGCTCATGAAAAATGATATTTAGTGGTCTAATGCAACAAATTAGGCCCATTGAATATTTCTCTTAACGCATGAGTTAAGATGTCTCATTATGTGTCAATCGTAACATCTCTTCTTTCTTATGTCTTTATATACAAGTTGCATCTACATAAATTTTTATCATGTCATTTACTTATAAAACATGTGCCCTGAATCTAGAATCTAGATGCAAATGAATTGCATACAAAAATTTAAAATTTGAGCATAACTGGAATAGGAGCAGGGTTTATAATAGATCTAGAGATTTTCTCTAGTTCCATGCTTATGAGTTATTTCCATTGATTTTGCGTTTTGTTCATTTGAAAACAACCTACCAGAGCTACACGTTAAAAAAGAGGAATATTTGTTTGTTGAAAAAAATTGACCAACAAAACTGAGGGAAGATATATTTATTTGTGCATTTTTAGGGTTCGGATCAGGCGGATTAGATAGAGTGTGTTTTATCTTTTTAAAAATGGATCATTTAACATTGATTTGAGCTTTTCTATTAAGGAAGAATATATGTGAGAAATTTTCTTAACAACGAGGTAAATTTGGCTCCAAAATATGACATCGAGGGTAAATTTAACCAAAAATATGACGAAAGATATATTTATCCAATTTTTCAAACTAGAGGAGCATCAAAGTACGACAATAATGATAAATTTAACTCCAAAATATGACGAAGGATAAACTAATTTTTCAAACTAGAATAGTAAATTTGACCCTTTACCCTTATTTTTTTTTAGCTAAACAAAGTTTTAATCTTAGTTATTAAATGCACATTTTCTTTTATTTTATAACCATTTAATCAATCCGAATAGAGTCAGACTGATTAAAATATGTAACAAAATCTTGATATCATTAAAATATTTATTTTAAGAATTTTTACAAAGATGAAAATTCATCAATTTCATTCATTTACCGCTACGCCATCACCCACCATTATCAGTTATCACTCTTTTGTCGCGCACCATTATCAATTAATTACTATTACCTACAATCGTCACCCTCAGCCATGATATCATTATTGTCAATCACTACAATCGATCGTTACTTTCACTAATGTCCATTTACAGTTATCAACAACAACTACCACTATATCAACTACTATAATTAGCCAACATCATCCTATATCGATCATCGCCAGCAATCACCATCATCAATTATTTGAGCCAACCATATATAGGATAAAACCTTAAAGTCTAAGCTTTAGTTAGGGGCCTCATTTTGTACAAATAAAAGTAGTTACATAATTTTTATAAAAAAAAATAATACTACATTATTTCATTGGAAAGAAAAGATAACTTTTAGATTTTGATTTGATCAAAATAGACTAAAATTAGCTTCCCAATGTATTTCTATTATATATAAGTGTGAGTGAGCAGTCAGCTGACGGTTGTCATGCCTGCTTCCATCTAGCTGTTTGCTTCGTAATTTTACAATATCATTCTTAATTAATTATTACTCCCTCGTTTAAAAAAGAATAATCTGCTTTGACTTGACACAAAATTTAAGAAAATAAAGAAAATTTTTTAATCTTGTGGTTTTAAATTACAGTTGTGTCAAATGTACCAAAATACCCTTTAATCTTGTGGTCCTAAATATATCATATGGAAAGTTGAAACTAAAGTATTATCAAAAAAGAAAAGGGATTATTTTTTTTGAAACGGACTAAAAGAAAAGTAGGTCATTCTTTCTAAAACGGAAGGAGTATACGTTATTTATGTATTAGAAAATTAATAATATTTAATAAAAAATAAAATAAACATCTATGGCATGCCTGTTTCATCAGCTTCAACTGTAATTTTATTATATCACCCCTAATTAATTATTATAAGTCACCTAAGTATTAAAAAAATTAATAATATTTAATAAAAAAAGGTAAAATAGTCATATAATGATAAATTAACTATTAATGTTTTAAATTAATTTGACATCTTATATGAAGCCCACTTAATTTTTTTTCATAAGTATTTTTTATAGTAATTTTGTTATATCACTTCTAATTAGTTATTATGAGGCATTTATGACATGTCTGCTTCTCTACTTCAATCGTTATATTTGGTTGACTCTCAAAATTATATCAATGTCGCTTAAATTAGAATAGAATAAAAATATTATAAATCACAATAATTAAAAATTTAAATTATTTTTAAAATATAATTAATTATCAATGCCAAAAAAATTTGAACAAGGAGAGTATTATAAATTATAATAGCTAACAACTTAAAATATTAAATTAAGATGCCAAAAAAGTATTATAAATTGCAATAGCTAACAACTTAAAAAATCTAAAAATATATTAAAAATATAATTGATTATCTAAATTTTAATTTAATTATTTTATTTTTAGTTTTAACTTGTTATATATTTGAAAATTGTGTAAAAAATATTATAAATTAGAGTATTAATAATTTAAATTATTTGAAGATACATAAAAAAAATTTGGTTGACCCAAAATTTTATCAGTGCAACATAAATTGAGATATATTATTTAAAATTTTTGTGAAAAATAATATAAATCACAATAATACAACATTAATTGGGATACATTATTTGAAAATTTCATGAAAAATAATATAAATCACAATAATTATCAATTTAAAATATTTGAAAGATGTATAAAATGTTTGCTTGAATTTTCAAAATCTATCAATGTCATATAAATTGGGATAGAGGAATATTACTTGAAAATTACGAAAAAAGTCATATAAATCATAATATAATTAACAATTTAAAATATCTAAAACTATAAAACAAATTTGATTGTCTTTTTCAAATATTTCATCAGTGTCACATAAATTGAGACAAAAAAAGTAGCATATAGTATCTGAAAATCACGTAAAAATACTATAAATCAATAACTAATAACGTAACACATTTAAAAAAATTTATTGACTTTTCATTTTATCTTTTCATAAATTGAAATAAAAAAGTAACATATATTGATTCTGTGTTGATGCAGGCTTCATATCTAATCTAGTACATACAAAATTCGTGAAGAGATGTGACAAAGTAATTATTATTTTTTATTTTACTTTTTCTTTCAGTAAAAACTTGTGGAATACTTTTCACTTCATTTTTTTATTGTTACAATATTCATCCTTCTTTTTATATTATCAAAATACACACATCTTTATTCACTTTCTTTCTTCCTCAAATATATAGTTTTTTCTCGCAAATATCATTCCGGGAACAAATAAGAGCAAAATTGTGGTGGAGAAAAATTATTGATCAACTTTTTTTGGGATATTAAACTTATGAGGAAGTGTTTGAAGCAACCAATATTTATTTTCTAATCAAGTTATTGAATCATATGTTCTACCATTTCAATTTTTTTTATTCGGTGTTCGATACCCATATTGAAGTCTGACTAATTCAGATTCGTACTATTTCAATTCATTTCATGTAAAATTGTTTATATTGATATTATTGTTAAGTAGCATATATTTTTCATTTACTGTTTTATTAAAATTCAAATATGTCAAGTCAAAAATATGAATCAAGTAATTCAGTTCGATTACGTCAGCTAGATAATCTTACTTAAGATTAACAATGTCTCAAAAAAGTTTAAATGGATTAGGTACGATATCAATTGAAAAAAATTCATTAGATGAAATCAAGTATTAAACGATTATTCATAACTTTGCATTTCAAAAAGCTAAAAAAAAATAAATTTCCAATTTTTTTTAAGGCCTCTCATTGAAGTTCAATTTTAGATCATCAAAAGTATTAAGCTGCTTTGTCATTACTATATACCGCCAACCCCCATCATTCATTGCCATCATTAGCTATCACTATCATCTGCCTCAATTATATTCTTATCTATTGTTACCATCAACCTTAATTGTCACCGGCTATCAACACTAGAAAAAATAATTCTTCATAATTACTCATTTCGTCCCAATTTATGTGTTATCCTTTTTTTTTAATTCTTTTCCAAAATGAATGTAACCTAATTATAGTAATTTCTATAATTAAAAATAATTTAAATTTAAAATTTTCTTTTTACCATAATATAAAATCACACAAATATTCAAAAATTATTGTAAGACAACTAGTTTCAATTTTTTTTTCTTTCCCTTAAATACCGTGAAAGTCAAACACTGCCACATACTACTATAATATTTAAATATGTATTAAAATTCAGACTCTTAATCTTAATTAAACCAATCAATGTCTTTTATCTTTTAAACAAAAATAAAATCCTTGAATGTGTAATCGCATAACTAAATAACGAAAGCAACGTACTGTGAGGGCGACAAGTGCAACGATAAGCCCAATTTTGGCAGCTTCAGCAGTATGGGGACTATTAAACTGCAATTCGTGGACTGAACTTGGGTTCAATCCTCCAGTAATGTGCTTCACTATCTTAACTCCATGTTTATCTGCTCTTGTCAAGAACACAACTAGTGTTGACAGTATTACAGACAACAGTGGTGCCGTAGCAGCTAACCAGAATAGTTTCTTGTACTTTCTTGCCTGAAAGAAAATTCAATACGGTATGTTGGTGAAAAATCAGAAGTTTGGTTAAAGTAGTCCAATATACATGGTAGTCAATTCGAGCAGTGACGGACCCAGAATTTAAGGATAATTGATACTTAAAAAATTAAAAAAGTAAAAAATTGCCTCAACGAGGTTCAAATCTGGGATGCCCCTTCTAGTGGAGAACCTAAAGATCAGTTTAAATGTCAATAAACCCAGCCAACTTTTTGTTTTAGTCGGTATTTTTATATCCTTTACACTTATTTTTATATATTTTTTATGTAATTATACCTATTTCACATTGAATTTACTCGGTACCAAAACGCCCAAAAAATAATGTAGCTTCGCCCCTGCCCCTGAGCAAAGTCAAAATTCACTATTTATGGTTCTAAATTTGTCATCAAACCCATAGGAGTCCTTATATTATTTGGGTTCGCGATTAAATATTTATATATATTTAATATTTTTTTTAATATAAATACAAGATTTGAATAAAAATTACCAGTTTCTTCCAACTACCACAAGCTAATTCATTTTGGCAATCACAACTTTTGATATTATTTCTTCTTTTAGCATTCTTTTGTGGAGCATCTTTTTCTACAACTTTTAAGACTTACGCCAAGACTCACAAACTTTTCATTAATCCACTAAAGTTGACTTTTTACATTCAGCCTAGGATGGAAGAGAGTGATAGGTAAGATGATAGGCTGATTGAGAATTCAAATTTATGAGTTAATCTTTGTTGAGAATAGAATTAACTAGTATTAAAAACTTTTAGATGAGATGGGCTAGCAGCCAAAGGTTTTGAGATCCAATCTCACCGCTAACCTGTTATTAAAAAGAATTTTCACATGTTTGGCCATGAAAAAGAATTAGGTTCACATGTGAGGAGGCGTGTTGAGAATATAGCTAAATAATAAAATTATGTCCTCTCGTATAATTTAAACTTTTAGGTGAGATACCCACATGTTTCAATAATCTTTCCGATTTTTTTCATTGAACCTATTAAAATTTAAAAACTATCGCATTTACACCTACTATATGTTGTGAATTCTTTACATATGAATTTATATTCCGCATTTCCGCTTCAAAAATAGGGAGTGAAACTAAATTTATAAAGGATATTTTTGATTAAAAAAAAGTTATAAAGGATATAGTTTCTTGCCAGATAGTACTTGGTAGAAAGGATGAAGATCAGAAATGAACTCCCAATTATAAAGCTATAAGGATTCAACTGCCAAAAGCAAACATTGTAATTAGCTGACTTACCTAATATAGATTTTAATTAGAAGACAAAAAAATAACAAATTGATTTACAGTATGCATTGATTGGCATATAGAAGTTAAGACAGAGATGATATCTGTCTTGTTTGTAAAGTTTGCAATCCCAAGTAGTGATTTAAGCTGTTGTAATCCAATCACACAAGCAGCACCAGCCATGAAACCAACAATAGCAGCATGTGATAGAAAATCAACCAGAAATCCCAACCTGTAATTAATTAATATCTACGCAATTAGCACAAGTGGTGGAACGAGAATTTTTTCTAAGGGAGTTCAAAATATAACGAGGTAAACTCACGAAGAAACCAACGGGGTCCAACCTCGGCTGCATAAAAAATAATTTTGACCTTATATATATATATATATATAAAGTAATACTTTGAGGAAACTCCTTATGGTACCTTGGTTCCGCCCTTGATTCACAACAAACATTCATTGACTGATCTTAGTAAATTTTAAGATGAAACAGTGCAAATATTGAACTTACCTAAGTAGTCCAAAGGCAGCTTGAAAAATACCCGCGAAGAAGGTCACAGTAAGCACGAGCTTTCGATATGCAATTGGATTAGCAGTAGGATCTTCAAGTTTCGGAACCATTGAGGACAATAGTAGTGAAACAACAGCAACTGGTCCAATTGCTATCTCTCTTGAACTCCCCATCATAGCATAAATAAGCGGCGGAGTAACACTTGTGTCTGTTGAGGAATTGATGTACTAAATTGTTAGTTCGTTTTAGTCTAATTTGTAAAATGGAAATTTAAACCATAACTTGTAGTATAAGGATTTCACTTACATAGGCCATATTGAGGATCCAGTTTCGCGAGAGTCGCGTAGCCAATGCTCTGCTTAGTAATAACAAGATAGTAGATATGAACGAACAATGAAAAGATCAATGTTGAAACAGGACAAACTTAATTCAATAATGTACCTGAGGGATGCAAAGGCTTGCAAGAGTTAAGCCAGCCAAGATGTCCCTTTTTAGATTTTTCACATTATATTCTTTACACCAAGAAAGTGGAGGAAATATGACGTTGAGAATCGAAACTACTGCAGGAACAGGATGCTTTCCAAGGCATTGAATCTTGTTTTCAAGAGGACAGAGTACTGTTTTCTTGAATGAACTCTTCAGATTGGATAGCAGGCCTGGTGGTTCCGGCACATTTAGTACCCAATCGCACCTTCTCTCAGAAGCCACTGGTGTTTGAAGTGTTTGGGAGAACTGAGAAAGTTGTACTTTCTCTGTCTCACCGAAAGATTGAAGTGTTTGGGAGAACCCTTTGGTGTTTGATCCTTCAGATGATGGCTCAATGGTGCTTGGAAGAGTTGGTGCAAACTGTGAGGACTGTGTCTCACCTTCTCTTGCTACAGCCATTATCTTGTTTCTCTTTAGCCAAAACAAGTTGCTAAGGCCTCAAAGTGAATTGAAGGCCCTTGACAGAGCTGAAGTTTGTTCAAAGCATACCTTCAGCTATTTAAAAGGCTTCATCAGCTTTTTAACTTGGAAAATCAATTTTGTGACTGAAATTTATTCTAAAGAAAGTGCATAGTATCATAAAAGAAAAGTGTCTCACTGATTAAAAGCATATTTTTCTTTTTCTTTATATTTATTTACAAACAGCCATCCTTTTAGGGTGGATGTGTATCAGGCATTTAAGAACGCTTAATATATCGATTAGTCGGTTATTAATCATTATCAGTTCGATTATCGGGTTAACAATTTCTTAAATTATATAAATTGGGGATAGGGAAGGGGTATTTTAGAGGGGATTACAATGTGAGGAATTAAACCCTCACCAACAAAGTGGAAATTCATGTAGCCAACCAATTGAGCTACTAAGATTTTCCATCACGTGGTTAACACTTGTGATTACACATAAAAAATTTTCCTTACTCAAAATCACTTACATATAATATGATAAAACGGAATCTAATATGGTATTCCAAAAATTATCAAATAATTTGTGTCTGAAAATCAAAATTTATTAAATTGATATGATCTACCAGTTTAGAATGAGTACTAGCAATAACAACACACTGCACGCGAATTATATTATTTTGCACAACCTAAGCAGTAAAATGTAAGGAAATTATAAGATTTATCCTCAACTATTATCGGGTTATCGGTTATCCCATTAAGAAAAAGACCCTAAACTGTCTTGGAATTGATAACCCGATAAAAAATATAATCGAAACCATTATCAAATCGTTAAATCAATAATTTATTATCGATAAACCAATAGCTTTTTTCGATTCGAATTATCAAGTTTGGTTCAATTTTGAACAACTTATATGGTGAGAAATCGGTGCAATGGCATGTGGACGATTACAAATAAATTGCTCGAGCACGTGAGCGCCATAGCAAACATCACGACTATAAGAGGACTCACTTAGAGGAACCATGGCAAGAGAATTCATCCGATGAGATGAGAAAACTTCCATTTGTCACCACTAGTGACATGGAACAAAATGATAAACAGGAGACAAGTCTGTCAGGTCCCTCAGAATTGCGGACGAGCTCCTATAGAACAGAGCTAGGAGAATACTAACCAACCCACTAACAAATCAGGACATGTGGCATCCTCACAAAGGTAGAAATTTTTTACAGTGTTGCTGTTAGAATTCGATTGACTAAGTCCTAAGTTTTTACACTATAAATAGCTATCCTTATTCACCTATAAACTGATCTTGCCCTTCTACTCATACTCTGTTTCAATACGATATTAGTTGCTTGTTCGCTAAGCTTTCCTTACCTTTTTACATTATTCAATAGCTTTGTAGTTTACTTAAGTCTTGCTAGTAGAATGATCTTAGCTCTCGATGCATCCATTGATGTCTTCGGAATCTTAGCTCTCGGTGTATCCATTGATGTCCTCGGCTCGCTCTCGTTCATTTGTTTTATCTACTCATTATTGTCTTTGAATTAATTTTAGTTTCTCTTAACCATAATTGCTCTAGCCGCTAAAAATTGAATGTCAATGCTCTTACTCCATACAAATTCAGGTGTGCTAAATCCATGGTAAATTTTTTGGCACCCACTATGGGACTAGAGCAACTGTGTGGGTTTGATCTTATTTGTTCTTTGTTAGCTTGTTTGTTTTGTGTTCTTACAGATCTATGCTCGGACAGTGACCAATAATGAAGAGTAAACTGAAGGTATACTTGGTCCTCATGATCTATCAAAAACTCAACCCCCAGACACAACTAATTCTAGTGGTCAAATGACTCATCATGACGAAGATAGTCCACTTATCGACCTTGTAACGACCCAAAATCACCTTCCGGGACGTCACACGGTGCTTAAGGCTACGAGTAACCCCAAGCTAACCCTTTGAGCTTGTCACCACGTATAATGACTCATTTCTAAGAAGAAATATACAAAACACTGGCGCTGTCATATCAAATGAAAGGAAATATGAAGATAATTCTCGGTTCAAATGACCACAATACTGGAAATCTCAACGCAACCACAATCTGATAACTAGTCTGACAAAGCCTCTACTACTCCATGAACTAGAGAGTCATTAGGACAGGTCCCCAACTGACTCAAACTGGACTGAAAGTAATAACATAACCACTAAAATACTGGAATATCTGAAGATAGGCCCTCGAACCATGAGGACTCACCACTGGAGAAATGTAGATAAAGGTACTCGGGAATCACTGACGAGACTGGGACTGAGCACCTGAACCTACATTATAAGACAATGTAGCACATAGACATATATGTGGATCAATACTTGGGAATGTATTGAGTATATGGGGTGTATGCATTTATATAAAAATAGTACCAATACTCTTCAATCAAATCATGCATGCAATTAGGAATGGCTCACATGACTTGAATAAGTCAAAATGTAAAGCTCATAAATCTTGTAGAATGAAGAATGTAACACAAATCTTGTGAGTCATTATACTTTGGCTTTAAAATCTGTACTCTTCTCTTATTCTCAGTACTCATAGGCTGAAGGAAACTTTAAACAATACTTTCAACTATTGCATATATCTCATGGGGAGTAAAACTTCTTTAATACTCAATAACTTATAATTCTTTTGAACTCAAACACTTAGAACTCGGAATCATATAACTTTGGTTTGAAAACTGGTGATCAACTCGTATTAGTAGAGAAAACTACTTCCTTCTTTGGAAAATACTCAAACCAGTTCATTCATTTTAGAAAATATCTCATCTCAAAGCTTTAGGAAAAATATTCTATCTCAATGGAAAATACTTTAGTTTAGGGAGGTTCTCTTAACCGACATAAATCATGCGAGCTACATGGAGTCCAACGTCTTGTTCTCCTAAGAAAGAAACCTCATGTTGGGGAGAGGCGTCATACTCTTTCCAAGGAGTATAACCTCAAATCAGTGATCACTTATCTCGGCCTCGAGCCCAATCATCTCGGCCTCAGGCCCAAAATCTCAAACCTACGGTGGCACGTAGTTCTGGGGTAAGAAATCGTGGTAACTCACTCAACTCGGTGCTAAATACTACTCCCTTTAGTTTATCTCGCTCATCTCATGGAAATTCACTTTCAAAATAATCTCATGGTTCATAAGAACCCAACAATCAAACCCTATAATCTTATGAGGTAGAGTGGATTTCAAAACTCTATGACCATTAGGTCAAAACATTTCTTAATAATCTCAAAAACTCAAATCATGGGTGCTTATAGCACAAAAGTTTATAAAATTGCAAGTCTCAAGTAGGACTTAATGACCCATAATTCAATCTGAAGTTAAAAATCATCAAAATGCGTATTAGATAGTATATAGATTCATAAATCATATAGAAATCTGAAATTTATAGCAATTTAGCTCATAATCTCAACATACTTATATACTGCAATATCTCAAACATTTCAACTATTAACTTCTCAAGGATTAAAATCATGGGGTATAGACCCAGTTGTAATTTCTCATGAAAACATGTAAAAATCATGCCATTAGACTCTCAATTCATGGGGAAACATCAAAAGCTTGCAACCAATAACAATGGGTGAAAATCCCCAATTTAATTTTATGTAAAATCTCATAAATTGCAGAAAATTGTAGTTTAAATAAGCCTTTGGGCACAAGGGTGAAAGCATTACCCTTGTTCAAAACCCCACATACCTTAGACTATGAAATTGGATGAACAAGCTTGCTTCAACTCTTCTTCTTACTCTTGAGAGAATGTTCTTGCAACCCTTGAATTTGGGGAACTTAAATCTTAACTCAATTTGTAGAATCTATGGTGAGTTCTTAGATTTCTTGGAGAAGGGTTTTACATTTGATCTTGAGGGAGAAACCCAAGCTCTCTTGTGTTTTGGATGATGAATGAAGCTATTTACTTTGCTTGGAATATATCTGGTTGAAAAAAGATTAGAAAAGACTGAAAATACCCTTTAAAAATGACTTAAAAATACTGAACGGGTGCTACGACGGTTGAAGCGACGGTCCATCGCTAGCCTGACGGTCCGTCGGATCGTTCGTCGTACGTCGGTCAGAAAAAAGAACACATAGCCTTGATGTGACGATCGAAAAGATGGTCCATCACTAGTCTAACAGTCCGTTGGATTGTCCATCGCACGTTGTCTAGGATGAGGCCACACTGCCTCAGCGGCGACGGTCTCAATAACGGTCCACACAGTCTTGACGGTCCGTCATCCTGGCCGTCGCACTTGGGCTAGAAAAGGTATTTACTACCTTGGTTGCGACTGGCCAAGCAACGTTCCATCGCAAACTTGACGGTCCGTCGGGTCATCCATCACACCTGGGCGATTCCGACAACTCTCAGTAAAACGGCCATAACTTCTCAACCCGATGCTGGATTTGGACAAAATTGGTATCGTTGGAAAGTTAATTCAATTATCTACACGAAAAAAAGTCAATTTAAGAAAATTCTATATGGTTTAAATACTAATCACTTGGGAAGTCTCTTCTCAATCTTTTAGGGCCAGAATTATACTTTACTTGACACGCTTTAAGGATCGGACTACGAGAGAACTTTGCGGGGTCTTACAGACCTGGATCTCACGAATGTGAACAATGAAAAAAAGGGGAAGAAAATTCTTCAATAAGCAGGAGGAATGATCTAGAAGTCTCTAACAACTCCTAAAAATCTTTTTTAGAAGAACGAAAGAAGTTGATGGAAAGGGTGTAAGCTCAAGGCAGATGAAGATGAATTGATGAGTTTTGGTGTATTCTATCCCAAGGAACTCCCAACTCCTTACAAAAATGAGAATAATGAAAATAATGAGGAGTTCAAAGATAGATGTGAGGGATACAAGGTTATAAAGTTAAGAGGTGATCTTGGGGACTCAACTCTTGTGCTAGCGTCCACGGTGGAAATTTTGAGAAGAGATGAAGATGTAGAACATTTTGGGAGTTCCTTCCCTAAACAATGGGCCAAACTTGAAGAATTATGTAAAAGTGCCTTACAAGGCTAGTAAAGTGACCAAGCCCATCCCCAAAAGGTTCTAAATGCTAGATATTACCAGATATGATGAGACCATTGACCCTCAAGAAAATTTGTTATTCTTTACAATAATTGTGAATAAGAACTATCCAACAAAGGAAGAGGCAGAGTCATGATGTTCAAGAAGTTTGGAAAAACCTTCTTGTGAAGATCTTTAGTCTTGTATTCTATCCCACATGAATATTCTATTGAATTTGTTAACATATTGATAGATAGTTTTCTTAGGGATCATACTAGAGCTATGAAAGTACGACCCCATAGAGGGGATATCTTCAATATAGTACAAGGAGACACGGAGTCTCTCCAGGAGTTTGCTGACAGGTTCCAAAAAAAGTAGATATAAAAGCCTTCACGAAAGGACTAAATCCCGAGAGCTCAGTTGCTTCATTCTAGATGAAGGAAAGCCTAATATATTTTGAGGCCACAAAATAGGATGAAGTGCACAACTACTACAAATATGTAATGGCCTCGCTCGCTAGTGATATTATTTATTCTGGGCCTAGACCCACGTGACTTTAAAATGTGTTACTAGGGTGTATGACCTACTTACTTATATATCCAACATCTCTCCTATGTTTTTTCAATGTGATACTTCTTATCCTAAGTTGGGGTATCACATACACCCCTTTTTATGGACTTAACATCCTTGCTGAAGTTTGCCCCACCGCAAAGGATTTTTCTCAACTCAAGACTGAGGTTTGCCCTGTCATACTAGAATTACCTAAAATTAGTTTAAAATCTAGTCCACATTGACAAGGCACACATATGAGAGTCTTTTATACCATTTATAACAGTTCTGCCCACTAGTGATATTGTCTGCTCTGTGCCTAGACCTACACGACTTTAAAATGTGTCATTAGAGTGTAAGACCTGCTTACTTGTATAACTAAAATCTCTTCTCTGTTTTAATGATGTAGAATTTTCTATCCTAATTTGGTGTGTCACATAATTGTAATGTCCTAAAAATTTTTCCTTGCTCTTAACACTTCTTAGACTAGGTTGAGCTCAAAAATCAAGTCTCAAGGCCCCTAAATCTATCCAAGTTGGTTAGAATACATTTAGGTATTCAAGAGTGAGTTCTTAGAAGTAGGAATAGCTCGTGTATATCACCCGAATATCCCCGATATAGGCCCAACATTGTGGATCTTCCTGAACGAGCTCACCATTTAGCCTGTTAGATGATTGTCGTGATGCATAAGGAGTGATGGTATGTTTGGGGCATGTCGCACCCCCTTCTGGTGAATATATATATATATATATATATATATATATATATATTCAATTTTTGGTTTATTTTATGAAGTGTTATGTTCTTTTCTGTTTTAGAAATTGTCCGTTCTACATTAAAAATGCCTTCAGTCATCAAAATTGATTATTTGAATGCTTACAAACCCTTTTCTCATACTCAAGCCTCCCAACCTTCAAGCTTTAAGAATAAATAAAGCTAGGGTCTCAATTTAAAGGGCCACTCTTCTATTTATTACCAAGGTTTGTAAGGGGAACTCCTTTTGTTAGGAAAATTTTGTTCTTCCCCATAGTTGAGTTCTTGATTTAAAGTTAGGGTTCTAATGTTAAAATCTCAAAATTATTATTCTTGGTCTTTTGATGAAATTATTGATTTGTCCATGACTTTTACTATGAGTTTTATGAGTCTAGAGGTATCTTTTGGTTAATTTTTCTATTACTTGTTCAAAAGGTTTTGGAACAAAGTTTTATAAATTGTTCTTGTATCATTGAAAGAGTATTTCATGTTCAAATTTTAATTAAAAATTCTTGGAATATTTGATCAAGATTTTCAAGATTTTCTTATGAAAAGTTTAGAAAAATTCTTATGTCATTAACACTACTCAAAAAGTAAAGAAGTTTATCGTATCTTGAGAGTAAAAGTGATAATGATTTAGAGTCAAAACTCACAGAGATCAATTTATTCACGATGTAATATTTAAGCCAAGTGTGATTTATTTTCAAATTTTGTTTTAGGCCTATATCTATGAGTATCTAATATCTTTTTGGTGAACTATTTAGCATTGAGAGGGCATGTGATTAGATAACACATGACCCCAAAATGTGTTGCCACCATAGGATAGGATCATTTCCTAGTTAGGAGCAAATCTTTTTTTAGCCTTCGGGCCCCGAGTGAATGCATAAGTCAAGTTTTGTCTCATAATATGACAAGGTATAAGATGATTCTTCCTAACGTGGGCAAGAAGTTGTTTACTATGAAGCTAACATGGTACATGTCGGTTAAGAAAAACTCCTTCAACTTTAGAAAGACTTAGTATTTTCTTGTATCTAATTATTACTTGTGCTTATTGTAGAAAAAGTTATTTATGATAGCATTGAGTTACTTGATTTTGGCTTATGTCCTAGAAAGTTATGTACTTGAGTTTTTACATGATTTCACAGATTTTGATGACTTACTAATCTTATTTTTTTAGTTTCATCAGCTTGTAAAAATAGCCAGTAAGTATTTATTTTGCTTCTAGTTATTCAGTTGGTTGTCCTGATTTGATTTAATGATATTATTTCAGTATCAATTTTAAGTTAGTATATGTTTACTATTTTCTACATGCTAATACATACCAATACATTCCATGTATTGACTGTTCTTTTTACACTACATATTTTCATGATGTAGACTCTAATTTACAAACTCAGGGTTGCAGCTAGATGCTTTGCTAGATTTTTCAGTATCAACCTGTGGAGCGTCCTCCTTGGATCCAGAAGACTTGGTTATGTTTGTCTAGTTTCTAGTTTCTAAGACAAATTTTAGATTTTAGTTTTTAGTTTTCAATAAAGGTAGCTTAAGGCCATGTCCCAATGTCACGACCCGAGACTACCCCTTAGTCGTAACACGGTGCTTAGAACCGCAAGTGATCCCAAGCTTATCCATGAATTGGGATGATACTTGAGCAACTAAATCAAAATATATAAATTCTAAATAACCGAGCAGAAGCATAATCATGTAATTATCTATTTCAAAACATTACTATTCCAAGTCTACAACACTGAAATCTAAAGAAGAAACTTGAATTACATACAATACTCCGACTGACTATCTATGAAACGTCTACTATACTGACTATAGGTAGCTGGGACATGCCTCCAACTATCTCTAATCAATACATATGAGTAAATACAAGAACTACAACTGACTGGAGTCCCTAAAAATAAGAGAACTCATCACCTGTTGGTTGAATGCTGTGAACTGTCTGACCCTAATGTGTGGACTGCTTATGGTACCTATATTATGAAGGAATGTAGCCACAAACGTATATATGTGGTCAGTACTTTGGAATATACTGAGTTTGTGAGACATGCACTAAATCATGAAAATACTTAATGTATGCTTTAAAACTTAGGACATAACCTATTTACAAAAATATGCATTTAAATTATGGCTATACGTGAAAGCTATTAGACATAGTGAAATTGCTAAATCATGAGCTGAAAATATGTCTATAAATTGGGGAGCGGTAGAGGCATGAGTAACATATATAAATCTCAAGTTAAAACTGAATAGGTTTCAAAACCGTACTGAGGATCATGTATGAATACTGAGCACGAATGCATGAACTTGTAAAACGAATACAAGACCAAGCATAAATATGTACTGAAATAATTTGAATAATTGAATAACTGATCTAATGAATACTTGGTTAAGCAAACCTAAGCTGATATAATCTGAATACTGAACTAAAATTGTGAGAGATATCAATTAACCGACATGCCCCAATCTGAGCTAATTGGAGTCCAACCTGTAACCCAATTGGAAAGATGTCAATACCTTACTATGGGTACCAACACTTGTTGTATGGATCCACTAAACTAGTGTACTAAAGGACTAGGGTGTCAGTTTTCTACTGGTGGGTGACCCCTAAGAGAATGTTAGTCCTCTACTGGCGAGTGATATCTCATAACCTACGGTGGCTACGTAGTTCTAGAACTTAGGGACTGCTACTAAAAGTCTCAGTCCTCTACTAGAAGGTGAGCCTTCATCCCTAGATTTACTTGGTGCTAAATCCTACTCCCAACTGAACTAACACTAGTACCGATTTAAGTTAAATAGACTGGTAACTGATAATTGCTTTACATAAATATACTAATCTGAATATGATGATAAAATCATGACCTGACTAACTTAAAACTTAAAAATCTGAGACATGAGTAAGCATATAGGTATCGGGTGTTCATAACCCTCCAACACTGAGTAATACTTTTAATATATTTGCATGATCATAATACTGTAAGGGAATTCATGGTTTGAAAACCCAAAACATAGTGTATTGCACTATACTAATAAAATCCATGATTATGAGTATAGGACTATGGTAAATTTATGAGGACAACATGTTCACATGGTATAATTCATAATTTGATAGATTAACATGATGTCAACTGAACATACTATGGGTTGACTGAAATTATAGAGCATGTAAGGACATAATTCACATGAAAAAACACTTTATCATGGTTTGTATTCAAAATTATTGAAAGAAAATTTAGAAAATTCATGCTTGGTATTGAAATTTCATAAAGAGAGAGAAAAATATTTATAAATCTGAAAACCAATCATGCTTCTATTAATAAATCATATTTATGAATATCTGTGTGAATTTCATATCAAACCTGAGATTGTAAGATCAAATTGAAATCTAAATCATACTGTAGTAATTTGAAATAATAAATATGAACTTCTTATAAACTGAGAATCATGATAAATTCATATGCTCTTATTGGTAACTGATTGAATCATATTGAAAATCATGCATACTTATCAACTCATAAAAACTCATATTAATGTACTAAAATTCATCTCATGATAATAATCATGTAAGTGAAAATATAAACGAAGATAAATTTGTGTGCAACTGAGCTTCAAATCACATGATAAAGCCATACTCTTAAAACATGGAAATTTGAGTATGAACCCTAATTGAAATCACATGAATTAAGCTTTAAAATCAATATATTAGGGCACAAGGATGAAAGGTTATCCTTGTTTAAAACCCCACATACCTGGAAGTAGAAGCCTTGGATAAATTTCTTAGAATTGAACTTGAACTTGAAAACCCCTAGTTGGCTTTAGGGAAAAAGGAATCACCTATTTTTGCTCTGTGATGAATGATTTTTGAGTTATAATATGTTAGGGTAATATTTATGCTTGATAAATGTTGTTTTGGAGGGTGAAATGACGTAGTTTTAGTGTTAAAAGAGTGGAAAAAAATAAAAAACACCTTAGAAACCGCTTGGAAGCAGTCCCGGCGACTTAGGTCACGACTCATAAGGTCTGGCCATGAGTTGTGACTTGAGTTATAGTTAGAAGCCCATTTTTATCCTTTTCTGCCTAGATTACAATTCCTTCCTAGTGACCCGAATGAGACATTATGAGTCGAAGGCTGGGCAGCTTTGACAAAGTTTCAGTGTTTTGATTATAACTTTTCACCCCGATATCGGATTAAGGTAAAATTGGTATTGTTAGAAAGATAATTTAATTATATATCTATTGGCGGTTCTTGATATAAAAAATTCTTTGTATACCAAAAGTTGTGATCGTTTAAAGATGACTATAGTTATATCTTCACAAGAATTTAATTGCTAAGGGATGTTTTGACTTGTCCATAAGCTAGAGCTATTTGAGGACTTAATATATGTCCAAATCAATTATAAAACTATCAAAAAATGAGGTTTGATTCTTGGGTCCTTTACTAGTCAGGATACGGGTACACACAACGACTCCTAATGTCTAACTACAAGTCGTGTGCTAGACTCGTAACCATTGGAATGTATTATTGGATGAGTACTGTTGTGACTATGAGTCTCTCCTAACGACTCATAATGTCTGATTATGAATCGTGGAGTAGAGTCATGGTAACTAGGCTAGGACTAAAGGTTATTTTTATAATGACTATGATAACTCGTAATGACTCGTAAGATCTATTGCAGGTATCACGTGAGTCGTAGCCACTGGAAGCTAGCTGACACTTAAAGGGAAAGTTGCATAACTTCTTGCCATGATATCCGATCGAGATGAGACTTGCGCATTGAAAAGCTAACTTTATCGGATGTCTTTTGAGAGGTTTAGAACACAAAAACTTAGGGTATTATAATATCTCTACCTGGGATCATTCATCCCAGAATGATACTGACTTGGCTGAAGTATTAGGGAAAGGCTGAGATGATGCACTGAATACTTATGAGATGAATCACGACTTAATATCTAAATCTAAAACTGATGTATAATGCATGGACTTAGCTGAATTAATGAATGCATGTTGTGACAGCTTGAATATCTGGGAACCTACTAGCATTGTCTATCCAAATTTTGAAGTTGGGTAACTATCAAGATGTCGATTCCTAAATTTGAGAATCTAATAGAATATGCATATTCATATAACTTTGAATAGAATGGATAGATAAAAAGATGGAATATCATAGGATCTTATCTGTCTACTTGTTAAATTGAATTGCTGGCTATACACATTGACTCATGCTGAAAGCTTATAACTCAACCGAAGTATCCCTTCAACAGTCCTTGTCAGAAGTTCTAATAATATTAGGGTGCAAAGAATTTTTGGTATGATCTGAGTAAGATATCTGAATGAGGTATCTCAACATGGATACAACTCTAAAACATAGAATATAGGCCCAAAAAACCTAAACTAGGATAGAATTACTAGGCCTTAGGCAATGAAACTGCTAGTTTTCAAGCTTAGACACACTTCTCAAATACTCCCTCAACTATGCTTTTCCCTTTTAATACTACGGTTTATTTAATGCCACTTGTAATTTTCACATGTGTGTTGATAACTCCTTCTACCAAAGTCTGAGTTGAACTAAATTTTCTCACCATGTTCAAGCCTAACTTAAAATCACAAGGTACTACACATAACACCATAACACTAGTACAAACCACAGATTTAATATCCTATGTGTTTTCGCAGCTTTTATATCAAGAATAATACTCCTTACCACTTCAGCAACTAACTTCAACATCTTACTAGGAACTCACTAATGCATAATACATTCATCCACTTCTATACCATGACATTCAAGCCTATCATTATAAACACATATGAACTAATAGGCAACCAACCCACTTAGGAATTTCCCCATATTCTCTAATACCTTTATCAATAACAACTTCCATGCACTATCCCCAAAAAGACACAGATAGAATTCTAAACTAACCATGACATATATCAAAAGCTTTGCATCAATTTTCCTTCACACTTATAACCTTAGATAAAACTAGCATAGTACAATCTTTCACCAATAAGAAATATTTACTCTCTCTTATCTAAACCATTATTCATCAATTTTCATCACCAATATCTTTACATAAGGAGAGGTTACTGAAAGGTTAGGACATGAGATCCTAAAGCATGAAAGAATACTATTCATAACTCTGACACTTAACTGAGGCCTCGAGAATAGAGTATCAAAGGCATATATTTATTAGAGAGATCTAAACTGAGGACATACAAGCCAAAATGCAAATTTTTAGTGGTCATTAAGGGTGTACCATGAACTCTGGGAATTGAGCATACTGTAAAACATGAGTACATGAGTCATGAGCTGTATGACTTGAGGTGGAGTTTATAAATTCATGGATTAGAAGTTGTACTTCTGAGTGAACTGACACTCTTTATACTAGGAATTGAGAGAGTACATGGTTCTATATGATGTGCATGACTATGAGCTATGATCATGGATTTGACTTGTAAGGAATGAGTTGATGTGGTAATAATTGGAGTACAAAGTTCTTGCACTAAGATAAGGATGGGTTGGGTATATTCCTCCCCTAGTGTTCTTCTATAACTCACTAGCATCACCACTACAATCTAAAAACTTGACTTGATTCCCTATTCTACAATCTCCCCCTTAGATACAAGCCATCGTTCTAAGGCTGTAGACTTCTGCACTAAACTCTGAACTAAACTGCAACCACTCTACTTCAGGGACTAAGATATAACAATACACATAAATAATAAACTTATCCTGAAAGACTATATCTTAAAGTGTAAAACCCACTGTTAGTACCTCCTTCTGAGATAGAACTTCTTAACTTTCTATAGCCCAAAAAGTCATCATATAATAACTTAAATACTTACTTAGAATTTTTTAGAGTATCACCATATCTTGAGTTCACACCACCTAGAATTTTAACCTCTTTTTTCTATTAGCTCAATTTTTCAAAATTCAAACTTAGATTCTAGCACTTAACATGCATATCCACAAAACTTCTCATACTCTAATGCCCACTTATTACTACTGGCTAGGAATCATGAAACACTAATCCATATAAAATTTTTATGAACATACTTAACCATAACAAGCTCATCTATTATTGTGGTCACTGCCTAATATCATTCTCGAGTAAAACATTAACATACTGTAAGTCTCCCTTAATTGTAAAATCTCTCTTAAAGTGATATTAAACAACTACACAACACTTTTTTGGCTCCATGGATACATAATCTACTAAATTTAGATAAACTTTAAGGTTCACACTTTTAACTCTAGATCATATGCTGTCATAGGATTTTAAGAAGGGATCTGAGAGCACATTAGATTTTGGCACAATGCACAATTTTCATAAATAAGAATGAACTCTGTCAAACTTTGGAACTTAAAGGCACTGATGGGATCCTTTGAACCCGCACATAATCCCATACTGCCTTTGGGGACTGTACGAGAAAAATCTATCGTAGGAATTTAAGCTTGACTATTTTATTACCTTAAGAATAAGGCAGAGATGGAATGAATGGAGCAATGTAACAATCTATATAAATTTCTTAGAGAACATCTCTACAACATAATCTGAGATATGAAAGAAGGGAATTGTTTCTTAAATGCCTTGTAGCCTCTCAAAGAAAAGTACAGATATCTCTGTATTATTTCAAAGTACTATACTAGACATGACTTCATAGACACCCTAGGACACTTGAACCTTGTGCCCTGATACCAAGTATGTCACAATTCGAGACTACCCCTAGTCATAACACGATGCTTAGAATCACAAGTGATCACAAGCTAACCCATGTACTGGCATGATACTTGAGCATCTGAATCAAAATATATAAACATATATAACTGAGAGGAAGCATAATCATGTAATGATCTATTTAAAAACATTAGTGTTCCAAGTCTACAATACTGAAATCTAAAGAAGAAACCTGAATTACATATAATACTCTGACTGACATCTATGAAGCCTCTACTATACTATAGGTATCTGGTACATACCTCCAACTATCTCTAATCAATACAATTAAGTAAGCAACGTAAAATGCAAGAACTAAAACTAACTAGAGTCCCCAAAATAAGAGAATTCATCACCTGCCGGCTGAATGCTGTGAACTATCTGACCATGATATGTAGACTACTTCTGATACCTACATTATGAAGGAATGTAGCCACAAACACACATATATATATGGTCAGTACTTTAAAATGTACTGAGTATGTGAGACATGCACTAAATTATGAAAATACTTAAAGTATGCTTTAAAATCGAGGACATAAGCTATTTGCTGAAGTATGCATTTAAATCATGGTTGTAGTAAAGGATGAATACGTAGTGAAATTGCTAAATCATGATCTGAAAATATATCTGTAAATTTGGGAGCGGTAGAGACATGCATATGTAAATCTCAAGTTAAAACCAAATAGGTTGCAAAATCATACTGAGGATCATGTACGAATACTGAGCATGAATGCATGAACATGTAAAATAAATGCAAGATCAAGCATAAACATGCACTTAAATGATCTGAATAACTAAATAACTGATATACTAAACACTTGGTTAAGCAAACCTGAGCTGATATAATCTGAATACTGAAATGAAACCATGGGAGCGATCATGTAACTGACATAACCCAATCTATGCTAATTGGGGTCCAACCTGTAACCCAGTTGGAAGGGTGTCAGTACCTATCAACGGGTACCAACACTGTCTTTGTGGATCCACTATACTGATGTCCCAAAGGACTAAGGTATCAGTCCTCCACTAGTCGGTGACCCCTAAGAGAGTGTCAGTACTCTACTGGCGGGTGACACCTCATAACCTACATTGTCTATATAGTTCTAGAACTTAGGGACTGCTGCTAAAGGTATCAGTCCTCTACTAGTGGGTGAGCCTTCATCCCTAGGTTCGCTTGGTGCTAAACCCTATTCCCAACTAAACTAAAACTAGTACTGATTTAGGTTAACTGGACTAATAACTTATAATTGCTCAACATGAATATAATAATCTGGATATGATAGTAAAATCATGATCTGACTGGCTTGAAGCTTGAAAATCTGAGATATGAGTAAACATATAGGTATAGGGTGTTCATAACCCTCCAACACTGAGTAATACTTTTAATATAATTGCATGATCACAATACTATAAGGTAATTCATGATTCACAAACCCAAGACATAGTATATTGCACTAGACTGATGAAATACATGATTATGAGTATAGGAATATGGTAAATTTACGAGGACAACATGCTCACATGGTACAATTCATAATTTGACAGATTAACATGTTGTTAATTGTACACACTGTGGGTGACTAAAATTATTGAGCATGTACGGACATAATTCACACGGGAAATGCTTTATCATGGTTTGTATTCAGAATTATTGAAAGAAAATTTAGTAAATTCATACTTGACATTGAAATTTCATAAAGACAGAGAAAAGGGTTTATAAATTTGAAAATCAATCATGCTTCTGTTAATAAATCATATTTATGAATATCTATGTGAATTTGATATCAAATCCGAGATGATAAGATCAAAATAAAATCTAAATCATACTGTAGTAATTTTAAATAATAAATATGAACTTCTTATAAACCGAGAATTATGATAAATTCATATGCTTTTATTGGTAGCTGGTTGAATCATATTGGAAATCATGCATACTTATCAACTCATGAAAACTTATGTCAATGTACTAAAATTCATCTCATGGTAACAATTATGTAAGTGAAAACCTGAACAAAGATAAATTTGTGTGCATTTGAAATTCAAATCACATGATATAGCCATGCTCTTAAAACATGGAAATTTGGGTATGAATCCTAATTGAATCACATAAATTAAACTTTAAAGTCAATATTTTTTGGGCACAAGGATGAAAGATTATCGTTGTTCAAAACTCCACATACATGGATGTAGAAGCCTTGGATAAATTTCTTGGGATTGAACTTGAACTTGAAAGAACCCTATTTGGCTTTGGGGAGAAAGAAATCACCTCTTTTTACTCTGTGATGAACTTGAAATTGAAGAGCCCTAGTGGGCTTTGGGGAGAAAGAAATCACCTTTCTTTGCTCTGTGATAAATGATTTCTGAGTTATGATAGGTTAGGTTAATATTTATGATTGATAGCTGTTGTTTTGGAGGGTGAAACGACATAGTTTGGGGTTAAAAAAGTGGGAAAAAATTTAAAAAAACTCAGAAAACATCTCGAAGTTGCCTAGAAGCAGTCCCAATGACTTAGGTCATGACTCATAAGGTATGACCACGAGTCGCGACTTGAGTCATAGTCAGAAACCCATTTTTATCCTTTACTGCCCAGATTATGACTCCTTCCAAACAGCACGTAATGAGACATTGCGAGTCGTTGTCTGGGCAGCTTTGACAGTGCTTCAGTATTTTGGCCATAACTTTTCACCCCGATATATAATTAAGCCGAAATTGATATTGTTGGAAAGATAATTCAGTTATTTATCTGTTAGTGGGTCTTAAGATAAAAAATTAGTCATAGAAGAAAAGTTATTCTCATTTGAATCTGACTATAGTTATATACTTCACAAGAATTTAATCGCCAATAAATGTTTTAACTTGTCCATCAACTAGGAACTATTTGAGGACTTAATATTTGTCCAAATCACTTATAAACTATCAAAAAATGAGGCTTGATTATTTTTTCCTTTGCTAGGTAGGCTAAGGGTCCACACAACGACTCATAATGTCTGGCTACAACTCGTGTGCTGGACTTGTAACTACTGGAACAAATTTTTGGTTGAGTGTTGTTGTGACTATGAGTCCCTCCTAACATCACGTAATATATGATTATGAATTGTGGAGTGGAGTTGTAGTCACTGGGTTGGACTGAAGATTCGTTCTATTGTGACTACGAAAACTCGTAACGACTCGTAAGATTTGATTACGAGTAGTCACTTGAGTCGTAACCATTGGTAGCTGACTGACAATTAAAGAGAAAGTTGCATAATTTCTTTATATGATATTCGATTGAGGCGAGAATTGCAGCGTTGGAAAGCTAACTTCATGGGCTATCTTTTGATAAGTTTAGAACATGAAAACTCGGGGTATTACACCCATCAACTTATTGAATCAACAGTTAAAAAGATTTTATTAGACATCAATTAGTTTAGCTGTTAAAATGTCTTTCAAGTTGACTCTCTATCTTTCAAACTAAATTTGTTTTAATTATTTCCAGAACCTTTGCCATATTTATATTTCTAGCTTCCGCAATTATCAGATTTTAAGTTCTATAGATAACATGTTAGGCCAAGTGGTTTCCTTGGGCCACTCATGGTTAGGACTGGCTGTTACATCGAAGATGTAGGCTTGAGGCATGAAAGAATCCAAGATTCAGATCAAGGGTGATTTAAGATGTGTTAAAAGCAACAGCCCTCAGGTGGCTGAAAAAAACCCTTAGAGTCGATAAGGTAAATCATCTCAGAATATTTTGTGCCGGGTCAATCCAAATGGTTTGGACCAAAAAAGATATACTGCTAACATGGTGGATTCAATCCAACATGGTGGTCATCAATCCATATTCGCACCTCATTTTAAGAAAAAGGGACTTTCAACAGAGGGGATTCCAGGATAGAGAAGCTCAAAAACTCGTGGTGCACGTTATTGATAATGTACCCCTTCTTTTTGAATATTGCTTCACTTTTAGCCCAGGGGAACTAGTGTGGGTCATCGAAGATATCAAAAATACCATCTTCCAAAACCCATTTTCACCTTCTCGATCCTCAAAACAAGAATGCATGGTGTAAATAGGTTACACGAGCACGAGACAAGGGACTACCACTATATGAGTGAAGCAATGGATGAGCTTCTCATGGACGAACACCTTAGCTAATTCCTGAGTGACTATACTAAGGCTAACTACGGGAAAGAATATGAAGGGAATAAAAAACCAACCAATCCAGAAGACCCTCACAATATGATAAATTAAACAACTCCATGCAGAACAATAAGTACATTATCATTCCTTTCCAATTATTTCTAACTATTGGAAATAGTACTCTTCCCTTTCTCTATGGCTTGGCAATATCTCAACAATGACTCTCACTCTCAAAGAGAAGGACAAGCTCTTAATGAAAGTTTGAACCCAAAGATTGTATTCGAGGCTAACATACCCCTCAAATGCACCTGTAGAAAGGGATCTCATTGACTAATAATCAAGCATCAAGGCCTGGGAGAATATGCTGCATTTTTTTTCTCCCGACCATGCAAGCTTTTTATGACGAAAGAGGGTTTACGCTAACCAGGGTTTTTAAGAGGTAGTAGTAGGGACCTATAGGAGAATACTAGGACTAAAATATTATGAAAATCATGTATTTAACCCAGTGATCTCAAAATCTCAAGTTTCTAAATAAACAATGTCTTTGAAATATCGATTCCTGTGTAAGATAATCAAAGACCGAATTCTCTAAACCTTTTGGCTGAGGGGAACAAACCCCCAAGATTTAAGTGAACAATGACATGATATCTCTCTCGTCTAATGGGATAAGCTCACTCTGTAGAACTTGATCTCTCAAGGACTCATGATGAAAACTGCTCCATGCTAGGGCCTCTCGATCCCAATAATGCAGCCCCTAAAAACCATGAACATTTCGGGTAAGCTGACACCTTGAAGCTTCCTAAAAAAATAAGAATACTAAGGAATTTTATGAAGGTACCAAAATGGCATTTAAAATATTAGACGCGGGACACGTTAGCTAATTCCAGATGACATCACTATACCACCTCATTAGAAAGTCTCAATGTACGGATTGATTATTTAAAAGCAAAAATTTGAGGTTGCGTACTTGTAAAGACTTAATCTTTGTAAATTATTTATTTCTATGTGATTTGACCATTTTACTCCTCTCTGTGGTTGCTTTGTGGTACTTTAGGGTGTGGGATAATTGGCGTAATTCTCAATACATTTTGGTGAGATTAGTGTGAGTTTATGGTTTTTGATGGTTAAAAAGGCTTGTTAATTGACTTTGGTCAACAATTATTATTTTGTACTTGGGATGGCAAAGCAGACGATGCAGTAGATTTAGAACGTCAATTTTGGGTTGGTAACATGGTTGGTGTGATTTTATGACTTTAGTATCTCATTTTGACCCTCGATTCAAAATATTGTGAAATTAGGTCTCAGGGGTCAATTTTATGAAAATTACATTTTTTAAAAATCTAATATTGCCATTGAGTCTGAAGCATCGAATTTGATAGGCTAGCATAATTCATTTGCATTCTTGAGATTTCAGATAAATCCTGAGGGGTTCCTGGAGACTCAAAATTTTCTAAGTCTCCAGCTGATGCACCACTGAACCGTTGCATTCTCTTAAGCAACACTTGGTCGCTTAAGTGGCTATCCGGTCGCTTAAGTGACCTAGCTTGACAGGTGAGTGTCGCTTAAGCAAGATCCCCTCCGCTTAAGTGACCACCGCTTAAGAGGCATTTAGTCCTCTTAAGCGACGTGTGCAGCGTTGGTGGATACCCCTTAAGGATTACTTGGCTGCTTAAGAGGGGACCACTTTAGCAGTCCAGTATCCGCTTAAGCGGTACCTGGGTAATATAAATACCTTTTTCTCGATTTGTGCACTATTTTTGATACTGGGAGCTTCATATTTTAGAGTTCTTGGACAATTTATTCCATTTTCAAGCTCGAGTAAGCTACAAATACATATTTGAAATATTTTTATTCAATTCTTGTCATCAAAAGCTTCTTAAAACTTGGTTTCAAATGTGGAATTTAGGAATTTTATCTAAAAAAACTTAAATTAGTATTTCTTCAATTTAAACCCCAATTTCAACCCTTTTTTAATTCAATTTTATTCTATGTGTTTCTTCAATCATGGATAATATATTTTGAATTAAAATTTTTGTGGTTTTATTTTTTTGATTGAAATCAGTTTTAGGGGTCCATTTTGACCCCGATCCAAAAATAGGCAATATGGGTATCACTAACTTCTATTTGATGTGGAGTTTTTATATTTGTATATTTTAGTTGATTTGAGTTCATTAATGAGGGGAAGGCTTAGAAATTTGAGTTTTTTAGATCGAGATTTTGTCTTTTGAGGGTAGGTTATTGCTTAACTTTTTCAAACTGGTCTGGATAGTTTGTAAAATCATGCTATAGGTATGGGATTGTATCATAGAAAATGTGATGGTATTATTATGCGCCTGTGTGGGAGCCTATATTGTTATTTATTTGGTGGTTTAAGACATTATTTGCTATGTATGATTGCGTGGGGTCTTATATGATATTATTGGACTGGTATATGTATATTCGGTTATATCCTTCTTGGTGGAAATACCTATTGGGATTTATGTGGTATCAATGATATCTTACTTACATATTTCACTTTATGGTTTATGGATTACATTAGATCATGGATGGTTGGCTAATTGAGTGGATTCTGGCTTACGTACTTGTGTATTAGTTGGATTTGAAACCCTCATTCTACTTTGGTTGTGAGCATTACATCATTATATCATACACATTCACGAGGCATTGGTACCACCGTAGAAATACTATGTTTTCTAACAGAAATATGATGCCTTTAAAAGCCCTCTACCAAGTATATGTTGGAGAGGAGTTATAGATATTGGATTGGTATTGGTTATTGAATTGTATATGGATTGATGAAACCCCCATGGGTCCTACCTCGGAAGCATAACTCGATAGGTGTATATGGAGGTTCTGCGATAACCTCGTGCATAGCATCATCATTATTATTCTCAATGCATCTGATACATTTTGTACTCTTGTGTTGTACCATCATGCTTAATTTAATGTCTATCCATCCTTTGCTTTTTTTATATCCTTGTACTTGGTATATGTGCTTATAATTAGAGTTGTTTAGTGGTGATAGTATGGGCTACCATTTGGGACATTTTCTGACTGCAGGTGACGTACCTATAGTTTGTGTTTATATACTTTATTTTCTACTTTACGTAGTCGATCTATGATACCTACTAAGTATAAGTGGACTGTACTCATCCCTACTGTGCCCTTTCAGTGCAAATCCAAGTAGAAGTGCATCCACGATAGATAATTTCGGGTGGTACTTGTAGTATTTTTTAGGTGGTGGTCGGTCTATGCTTCTAGCATTGATCTATTCCCCCCTCTTATTTAATTTATGTCTTGTTTTCATATTCTGAGATAGATTATGTTTCTTTGAACTATCAGTTGTAAATTTTGATTTCAAGATATACTTTGTTAGTTCTTACATTATGATGCAAGATTTTGGGGAGATTTATGGTATCTTTGTTATGTATTATTTTTTGCTATTATCATATTTGTGTGGTTTGGCTTCATTATAGAAGCCTTACCTTGGGTTTCAATGTTTTTTTCTTATTTCATATTTTTTTGGGTGATAGGCTTACTTGTCAGGACTTTCCGCAACAAGTACCATAATGACCCTTAGTTTTTAAGTCATGAAAAATTGGAATCAGAGCCAGATTCACTAGTCTCATTAGTGTAAGAACAAAATGTCTAGTAGAGTATCACAGATTGGTATGTAAACCTCTGTATCTATCTTTGAGAGGCTATAAGATATCTTTAGAAAGTTTTCCTAATTTTGTTCCTTATCATATGGATTGTTCTATATCTTGTATTCTAGATTAAGTTTTACTTTTTTCTATGTAGATGGTGAGGACTAAATCCTGTGAGGCTAGAGATGCAAAATCATTATCTGAGAAGAGAGCCCAGTCTAGAAGGCAAGTTGTGGGGCATGGATTGGCCTGAAGTAGAGGATAGGCATGAGGATCTGCCCTATCCAGAAGTAGTACTAGGGGGCTCTCTCCTATGCCTCAGGTTGATCATACTGTAGATATGAGGCTCACCTAGGTCCCATAATATTCTTCTACTCTGATCTTAGAGGGGTTATTTATTCATGGAGGGTAATCCTTTGAGTGCACCTGGTGTTCTTCTGGCTTTGAGAATTGTACTTTTATTTGGGCTAGAGTCTGCCTATGGTGTTCCTTCACCTCTGAGTGTTAATCCTCCAGTGGTACCAACATCAACTTATGGTACTCCATACACTCTTAGTGTTATTCTTCCTTCTATGCTGATATCTGAGTATGGTATTTTAAGATCAGGGGTTTAACCTTCATTTATATATGTTACCCCCTCAGGTGGGATCTCAACCAACTAGATTCACTATGCCTCTTATTGTTGTGAGTAAAATTATGTCTTCTAAGGATTAGAAGTGGTTTATGAGATTCACTCATTTGGGTCCACCCAAGTTCAATAGCATTGTGGGTGAGGATGTTGAGCTCTTAATTGATTGTCATAAGAAGATGCATAAACTTGGGTCGCTTGAATCGCTGGGGGTGCTTACACTACTTACTAATTGAGAGATATAACTAGGGATTGGTGGAGGTCACTTGTTAGTTGCAGAACTCTTGGTTTGCCATAGATAACTTGGGATCAGTCTGCTAAGGACTTTTGGGATAGGTATGTGCCTTAAAGTTTGGGAGATCAAATCATAGATGAGTTTGATCACTTGGAGCTAGGCTCTGTGATTTTCAAAGTATGTGGCATGTTTTCACGCTTTTTGGAGATATTCTTATGCCAGTATTTCTACTACGTCTGAGAAGATTCAGAAGTTCTTAAAAAGGTTGGATGTTTCACTTTAGTTAGCTACTACCCAGATAGTGGGGGCATCATTTTAGAGAATAGTAGATCAGGCTAAGATGAATGAGTCTATTCTACAAGCTTCTTAGGGAGTACCTAAAAGGGTGTGCCATCAGAGCGAGATTTTAGAGGTCACACTCCTCGAGGTAGATATTTTAGTGGCTTCTATGGGTATCATGGAAGACTGGTGTAGGCAGCCTTATAAGATCAGGTAGTGGGTCTGTAACTGTAACACTCTAAAATCTCAACCCGAGATGTCACATGGTGCTTAAGGCTACAAGTAGCCCTAAGCTAACCCTTTGAGACTGTTACTACTTCTAACACTTGCTTTAGGATAAATAAGCTAAACAATTATGCCTTACTGTGTCAACTATAATACAAAATAACTAGAAACAATGTTTGGATAGCAAAAATACTGATAGTCTAGAACACAACTTCAAATGACAATCTAGTCTGACAAAGCCTCTACTACTCAAACTGGAGAGCATTGGGATAGATCCCAACTGACTCACAATGATCTGAAAGTAAAACTCAAAACACTATGAAAATGGAAAAGCTGCAAATATAGGTCCTCGAACCATGAGGACTCACCAAGGATAAGGATGAAGATGAGATAGTCAGAGATCATTGTCACTGCTAGGACTAAGCACCTGTACCTACATTATGAGGCAATGTAGCATACAGACGTATATGTGGATCAACACTTTGGGAATTTACTGAGTATATGGGGGTGCATGTATTTACATAAAACAATATCAATACTCTTTAATAAAATCATGCATGCAAATAGGAATGACTCATATGGCTTGAATAAGACTAGAATATAAAACTCATGAATCATGAATAGTGAAGCATGTAACACAAATCTCGTGAGTCATTATACCTAACTTTAAAATCTATCCTCTCCTCTTATTCTCAGTACTTGAAGGCTAAAGAAAGCTTTAAACAATACTTTCAAACTTATGATTTTATCTTGCGGAGAATAAAACTTCTTTAAAACTTAAGGACTTGGAAATTTTAGGAACTTTTAACACTTGGGAACTCTAAAACTCTTTTTTTTGACTCGGGACACTTGGAACTCGGGATTTATTCTAATCGACATAAACCATGTGAGCTACATGGAGTCCAATGTCTTGCCCACATTAGGGAGAGCTGTTCTATCCTTGCCATCAGAGTAGAACCTTAATTTTAGTGATCACTATCTCGTCCATGGGCCCATAAATCTCAAACCTACGCTGGCATTAGTTCTGGGGTATGAAACCTTGGAATCATACCCAACTCAGTGCTAAATGCTACTCCCATACTCAGCTCAGAACTCTTAGGAAATCCACCTTAAAATAACTCAAGGGTCTATAATAAAGACCAAGACATATTTCTATTTTCTTTAAATCATACTCAATGTGGATTTCAACTCTATTATGACCGAAAGGCCAAATCTTTCTCAGTAATATCAAAGTACTTAATTCACGGGGCTTATAGCACAAAAGTTCATACAATTGCAAATCTCAAGTAGGGCTTAATGATCCATAATCAAATCTCAAGTTAAGACTCATCAAAGTGCATACTATATGTCATAAAGATTTGTAAATCATATAGAAAATCTGAAATTTTCAACATTTTGCCTTAAAATCCCAACATACACATGTACTTCAATTTCTAGAATATTGAAACTATTAAAAGCTTAAGGAATAACAACATAGGGTATAAACCAATGCTTCAATTTCATAAGAAAACATAGAAAATCATATATTCTCTTAATTAAAACAACTTTTGGGCATAAGGATGAAAGAAGTGTCCTTGTTCAACCCCACATACCTTAGATTATGACTTGTGGATGGAGAATCTTGCTTGAGACTCTTCTTTCGTACTTTGAGTAAGGGTTCTTGGAACTTTTGTCTTGGGAAACTCAACTCTTAACTCAATTTGTGAAAGCTATGGTGGATTCTTGGAGTTCTTGAAGAAAGGATTTGTTTTTGTTCTTGAGGGACAAACCCTAGCTTTGGAGATATTTTGGGAAATAATGAAGTTATCTAATTCGATCTGGGTATATCAAGGTGGAAAAAGACCAAAAATGCCCTTTTAAAAATGAGTTAAAATCACTAAGAGAAATATGCAATGGTGGGTGCGACGGTTCATCGAGGGACCAATGGTCCATCAGTCCTGACCATCACATCTGGGACAGAACTCGGTTCACTGTCTCATCCGCGATGATGGATGCGACGGTCCGTCGAGGTCTTGACGGTCTATTGACCTTACCATCACGCTTAACCAGAATGGGGTCTCCCTGCCTTCTCTACAATGGTTTGGGCAACGGTCCGTCGTAACCTCGACGGTTCGTAGGCCCTCTCCGTCGCACCTGGATAATTTTACTATTTTCTATAAAATGGCCATGTCTTTCTCTTTCGATGTTGGATTTCGATAAAATAGGTATCATTGGAAATATAATTCAATTTTTCACATGATAAAAAGTTATTTTTAGGAAAATTCAGCAAGGTTTAAACACTAATCACCTTGGAAGTCACTTCTTAATCTTTTAGGGCTGGAATTATGCTTCACTTGACACGCTTTAAAGGCTCAGACTACGAGGAAACTTTGTGAGGTCTTACAGTAACGCCCCAAAAATGGGTCTCGAGATGTCACACGATGCTCAAGACTATGAGTAGCCTCAAGCTAACCCTATAAGCCTTCTACTAAATCTAAAACTCAAAATAAAGAAATGTAGACATATTATCAAAGCTAAAATGCAAAACTATCTAAGATAAGCTAAAATTATTTGAGCTTAATATCTGAAAATGCTTGACTTAAAAGTCTGGATAATAAATACTGGAAATTTGAATCATAACTGGTAGTCTGACAAGACTCTACTACTAATAACTAGAGAGCCACTAGGAAAAATCCCTAGCTGACTCGAACTGTCTAAAAATACTGAATCAACTACTCTAATAAGTTGAAAAACTAAATAACTGGGTCCCTGAACTATGAGGACTCACCAACTATTGGGATGCAGATGGAGATGCTGGAAATCACTCATGCTACTGAAACTGAGCACCTGAACTTACATTATTAGATAATGTAGCATATAGACATATATGTGGATCAGTACTTCTGGATTATACTGTGAATATAAGGGTGAATGCATAAGTAAATAATATCTCAACATTATTATAAATTTTCAAAAGAATGCATGCTAAGTGTAGATGACGCACATTAGCTTGAATAACTAAAAACTGAGAATCATAATCATGAGTAGTAAAACATGTTGTATAAATATAGTGAGTCATAACACCTAGTTCTAAAAGTTGTACTTGTATTCTATCTTTAAATTATGCTATCTAAGCGTAGAAAGGACTCACCTTTATATCTATAAACTGAAAGCTAAAATCTCATAGCTTTTATCTGTTTGTAAAGTAAAATCTGAACAAAGCTATAAGCCTTTAAACTTAGCTTCTAAAAGTTGTTCTATTAAGGTTTCTCTTTTCTGTATAGAGGTTCTTCTAATCGGCATACACTATGTGAGCTATCATAGTGTCCAACGTCTAGTTCCCTTATGGGAAAACCTCACCTTGGAGAGAGGTTTCATACTCTTTTCAAGGAGTATAACCTAAGGTAAGTTATCATAATATGTATTTGTCATCCATATAAAAATGGGAATAATCTGATAAATCTGAACCTACATTGGATCGTAGCTCTGGGGAATTAAATATACCCAACTCGGTGCTAAATTATAACACCACGTATTCTTTCTAGTTCAATTCAGCTCAAAATAGGCACATTAGAGAATTAGAACCTAAAATTTTAGCGAAGTGTTGGAGACTTAGTCTTATTTTTGTCCTCTAAACTTTGATGACTTTATTCTTAACCTTTTCGACCTTGGAATGTCAATTTCTAAGTTGTTTCATGATTAGGGTAGTCCATAGTACCTCCGGGGTGAGTTTAAAAATTTGTAGAGAAGGATTGGGACATGTTTGGTTGGCCAAAATAAAACCTCAATGCGATATCACCATGACGTGTCGATGTCCGTGTCAATATAGATGATGTAATGCATTGCTAATTACATCATTGATTACTTCGGTGCCAAATTTTTGTGTGTTAAATGATGGGTTATTGGGGGCATTTGAGTCATTTACCTCACCTAAATCTGCCCAAAACACACAATTTTAGCCCCAAATAGAATCGATGCTTCATATTCATCTTTTTATTCTCCAAGAACAAAACCCTAGCTCCAAGAATAAAAAAAAATCCCATAACTCCTACTCCAAGAAAGCTTATAATCCAAAGTTTCAGGTTTAAGAACTTTAAGAAGTAGCTTCAAGAACACCATTAGAGAGTCAAAGGTTCAAGCTTTTACATTCAATTTATCAAGCAAGGTATGTGGGGTTATGAATAAGGATCCTCTTTCATCCTTGTGCCCAAAACTAGTTTTTTTTTTAAAGTTGAATTTATATGATTTAAAGTTCAGGGTTCTTACCCAATTATCATTATTTGAGGATGTTGATGTTTCAAGTGGTTATATGTTGAATTGACTCTCTACTTTTGCATGTTTATGCGTGTGAGATGATTTTATATTCATTGAAAATTTAATTTCACTATCTTGACTAGAATTACACAAGAATTTCAAGATTTTGATTATTGATCATGACTTTATAATAATTTGACATGAGTTTAAATCATGTGATATTAAGCCCTAGTTTGAATATTGATATTTCAAGAAGATTATACTTTCAGGCATCCTATGATTAGTTTATACTTATATTTTGAAAAAAATTTGATCTTTTGATCCTCAGTTTAGATATGGTATCCATTTTACAGTTTCGATTACAGTTTAAAGTAAATAGATGCCTAACTAGTTTTAATAGTAAACCCTCGTGCTAGTTTTAAAATGGATTTACTATAAAATGAGCATACAGATTAAAGGGAGTAATATTTAGCACCGAGCGGGAAGTGTGGTTTTAGCGCATCCTGTTTCCCCAAAAATATGAGCCAACATAGGTTCAGATTATCAGATTATTCCTATTTCTATATGGATGATGGATACAGATTGTGATCACTTAGATTAGGTTATACTCTTTGGCAAGAGTATAACACCTCTCCCCAACGTGAGGTTTTCCCATAAGGGAACTAGACGTTGGACACTATGATAACTCACATAGTGTATGTCAGTTAGAAGAACCTCCCTTGCAGAATAGTTTTTGATAGAATTTCCTTAACAGTAATAAATAACAAAAAAGCTTTTAGTAACTAAGTGTAAAGGCTCACAAATTTTATTCAGATATTGCTTTATATGAGGCATTAGTTACAGATGTCAGCTTTCAGATTTCAGATATAAAAGTGAGTCCTTTCTACACTTGGTCAACATGACTTAAAGATACAATACAAGTATAATTTTAGAAACTAAATGTTATGGCTCACTAGATCTATGCAACATATTTTGCTATTCATGATTATGAATTTTAGTTTTTCAGATATTCCCACTTATGTGAGTTATCTACATTTAGCATCCATATTTTATAAATTTTAATAACATTGAGATATTATTTCTACTTATGCATTCACCCTAACATGCCCAGTACATTCCAAATGTACTGATCTATGTATATGCCTATGTACTGCATTATCTCGTAATATAGGTTCAGGTGCTCAATTCCAGCAGCGTGATTGACCGTGAGCATCTCTATCTACATACTGAAAGTGGTGAGTCCTCAAAGTTTGGGGACCCAGTTATTCAAATTTTCTTATTTCCAAATTAGTTTGTCCAGTTCTATTAGACAATTCGAGTCAGCTGGGGGTCTGTCCCAGCAACTCTCTAGTAGTAGTATTAGAGGCTTATTCGACTATTAGATACATTACAATTTTCAGTGTTAGTTCTTTAGATTTTTCTTAGTTAAGTACTTTCAGGCATTTCATGTAGTTAAACTCAATTTACTTCAGACAGTAATTCGGAATTTTAGTGTACCACATGCTTACATTACCTTTATTTAAGTCATCAGAATGAGTAGAAGGCTTTCAGGGTTAGCTCAGGACTACTTATAGTTTGGAGCACCATGTAGCATCTCAGGACTCATTTTTGGGGCGCTATATAAATACTATTCCCTTTAAGCTGTATGCTCATTCTGTAGATAATCCGCTTTAAAACTAATATAAGGGTTTATGATGAAACCAATTGTATATCTGTTTAATTTAAACTGTAACTAAAACTATAAAGTGAATTCCATATCTAAGCTAACATTAAGAGATTACATCTTGATCAAAATCTGAAAATAAACTAATCATAGGATGCTCAAAGTATAATTATTCTTGAAATATCAATGTTCAAACTAGGGCTTAGTAGTCCATCCATCAAATTCATGTCAAAACATTATAAAGTTCATGCTTGATAATGAAAGCATTGATAATTCAATTCTAAATCTGGAAAATAATGCCATACGCATGAAAAAACAAAAGTAGGCATGCAATTCAACATCTAAATCAATTGAAACATCATAATATTCAAATAACAATATTTGGGTATGAACCCTAATTTGAAACTCATGTAAATTCATGTGAAATTAACTTTAAAAACTAATTTTGGGGACAAGGATGAAAGAATTATACTTGTTGAAAATCCCACATACCTTAATTGATGAATAGATGAAGAAGCTTGAAATTTGAGTTCCTATTTGTGCTCTTAAAGATTATTTCTTGAATATCTTGAATTAGGAATCCTGAATTTTGGGTTATCTTGGAAAAAGAATGGTGGAATTTAGAGTTCTTGAGGATTGAGATTTTGAGTTTTAGGGTTTCTTTGAGAGCAATTTAGTGCAAAGTGAGTGTATTAGACTTAGAATAGGTTTAATTCTCTGTTTTCATGAATTAAGGGCTTGGGAAAAGACTAAATTGCCCTTTGTAAAATTAAGTTCGGAACTAAAATCTTAATTTTGGGACTTGGCACGACACAATACTTATCGAGGTGGCTTACTGAAAAAGGGATGAGTTCCATTTTGCACCATGGCACGACACAACATAATTGTGTTGCGTCACTAAAAAAGGACGAGTGCCATTTTGCACTCCACCATGACGTGGTGTCTATTCTATTGAGATTTCAGGCATGATACTAGAAAATTGTGGTGAGCTACTAAAAAGGGATGAATGGGAATTTGGGCTCACCACAATGCGGGCTAATCGCGGTGCTTCACTGAAAAAGGACAATTATGATTCTACCCTCCACCACGATGCGGTGCTCTACTGCTTTTCATAAAATAACTATAACTTCTCAACTGAGTATTGGATTAAGGAAAAATTTGTATCGTTGGAAAGTTGACTCAATTATCTACATATTAGTGGGTCTAGATCTGGACGGGACTAAGAAAAGTATGAGGGTATTATAGGGTCTTCTAGTTTAGTGACTTCGGGTGGTTGTTCTAGCTCAGCCATAACTTCCCCTATTGAGTCAGTCCGTCGAGTTTTCTTTTTATGTGATGAGGCTGGCCATTTGGACAAATACTATTTCTATCGTGTTTTCAGGCCTACTCTTATATTGACAGTGAGAGGTAGAAATTCTACTAAAGGTATACGAGACAGAGATAGTTATGCCTGTAGTGGTGGTTGTGGGACTACTCAGTCAGGTGGTGGATGTGGAAAGTGTTATGTTATATCCACCATCCTAGAGACAGAGACATAATATTATTATCACAGGTATCATCCCTGTTTATTTCAGATCTGCATCAATGTTATTTGATTCGAGATTGACTTTCTCCTATGTTTTTGCATATTTTGCATTGGGTTTTAATTCTCCTAGCAAGCCTCTTTCTATGCTTATTTGTATATCTACCCTCATAGAAGATTCTTTAGTGGTGAATCGGGTGCACCGATCCTGTTTTGTGAATTTTGCAGGCCGTGAGATTTGGGTAGATTTAATTATTCGAGACATGGTGGATTTTGAAGTTATCTTGAGTATTGATTGGTTATTTCCTTCTTATGATGTCCTAGACTATTATGCTAAGACTGTGCTTTATCTTCACTGGATATGCCATGAATATCTTGGAAGAGTATGCTTCATTTGGGTCCCGAGAGAGTCATATCCTCCCTTCAGGATCATCATTTGGTATAGAAGAGATGTTTGTCTTTTTTGGCCCATATTCATGATTTTAGTATTGATTCCCTGCCTCTTTTAGCTTCTGTTCATATTATCCCTGAGTTCATGGATATCTTAATTATAAATTTTCTTGGTATGCCTCCGGATCATGATGTTGACTTCACTATTAATGTTGAGCTAAGCAGCAAGTTTATCTTTATTATTCCTTATAGGATGGGCCCTAATAGAGTTGAAGAAATTGAAGAATCAGTTGTAGGAGTTGTAGAATAAGGGATTTATTGACCTAGTTTATTACCTTGGGATTCATCTGTCATGTTTATGAAGAAAAAGGATGGGTCTATGCAAATGTGTATTAATTATCGATAGTTGAATATAGTAACGGTTAAGAATAAGTATTATCTTTCTCGTATTGATGATTTGTTTGATCATTTTCAGAGTACTTCAGATTTTCAAAGATTGATTAGATATCCTGGTATCCCTAATTTAGGATTAGAGCTTTAAATATTTTGAAGACCACTTTTAGGTTCGGTACGGACATTATAAGTTCTTGGTTATGTCCTTTGGGTTGACAATGCCCCAGCTGTATTTATATAGTTGATGAACCAGGTATTTTGATTGTATCTCAACTTCTTTGTCACTATTTATAGATGATATATTCTAAGAGCGAGGCTGACTATGAGGAGTATTTATGGATTGTACTCTAGAGGTCGAGGGATGAGACGTTGTCTACTAAGTTCTACAAGTGTGATTTTTGGTCGGAGTCCATTTCTTTCTTGGGTCATATTGTGATCAAGGATGGTATTATGGTCGATCCGTCCAAGATTGCAATGGTTTGTGATTAGGCTAGGCCAAATTCTCCTACTAAGATTTGAAGTTTTGTTGGTATGGCAGGTTACTATAGATATTTTGTTGATGATTTTTCATCTATTACGGCTACATTGACCAAGTAGATTCAGAAAAAGATTTTCTTTCATTGGTCCAATGCTTGTGAGGCAAGCTTTCAATAGCTCAAGGATTTATTGACATCAACTTCTATGTTGACTTTTCCCAAGGAGACATGGGCTTTACTATAATTGCTGATGCTTTAGGTATTGGGTTAGGTGTTGTTCTGATTTAGGTATCTAAGGTAATTACGTGTGTTTTTTATCAGTTAAAGCCTCATGAGAAGAATTACCCTATCCACGATTTGGAGTTGTGGGCGATCATTTTTTCTTTAAATTTATAGAGGCACTACTTGTATGGAGTCCATTGTGAGATCTTCTCTGATCATCATAGCCTTTAGTTTTTCTTCACCCCAGTGAGATCTTAATATGAGGCAGTACCATTGGCTTGAGTTGCTTAAGGATTATGACCTTACTATTCTCTATCATACGAGCAAGGCTAATGTAGTTGCTGATGCCTTGAGCTGAAAGTTTACTAGCATAGGTAACTTGGCTCATCTTTTAACCCAAGAGAGGCCTTTGGCCTTAGTGGTTCAATTTTTGGCTAACCAAATGGTTAGGTTTGATATTTTAACATCTAGGCATGTTTTGGTATTTATGAAGGCTAGGTCTTTTTTGATGGAGTAGATTCGGTCTCATCATCTTGATGATGTTGGGTTGAGAGTGATTTGAGATAAGGCGTTGAGTGGTAAGGCTAAGGAAGTCTCACCTAAACTAGATGGTGTTTTGAGGATTAGAGGCTGAGTTTGTATGTTAAGAGTGGGTGATTGGGTGAGACTGATTTTGGAGGAGGCTTATTGTTCCAGCTATTCCATTTATTTGGGAGTGACTAAGATGTATTGTAATTTGAGACAACACTACTAGTGGTGTGGTATGAGGAAGGATATAGCTGATTTTGTAGCTCGTTACCTATGTTGCTAGTAGGTGAAGGCAGAGCATTTGGGGCCTAGTGGTTAGCTTCAGAGGTTACCCATTCCTGAGTGAAAATAGGGACAGATCACTATGGACTTTGTGATTGGGTTGCCTCATACTTTTTGTGGTTTTGATAGTGTTTGGCTCATTATGGATCGATTAACCAAATCTGCTTATTTCATTCTTATTCAGGTTTTTCCAATGCTGAAAGGTTGGTCTGTATCTATATCTGTGAGATAGTTTGTCTCCATGGTGTACCATGTCTATCATATTAGATAGAGGTTCACTGTTCACATCTCACTTTTGAAAAAATTTTTAGGAGGACTTGGATACTCGAGTTGATTTAACATAATTTTTCACCCCTAGACAAACTGTTAGTCGAGGCAAACTATTTAGGTTTTAAAGGATTTGCTCCTCGCTTGTGTTATGGACTTTGGAGGTCAGGGGGAGTAATATCTAGCTTTGGCAGAGTTTGTATATAATAATTGCTACCACTTCAATATTGATATAGATCCATTTGAGGCTTTGTATGGTAGGTATTGTCGTTCTCCAGTTGGTTAGTTCAAGGTTTCTGAGATTAGACCTCGAGGTCGGACTTGCTTCGCGAGTCCTTAAATAAAGTTTGGGTCATTCAAGATAGACTTCGATCAACTCACAGTAGGCAGTGCTATGTGGATCGTAGACTTTGTGCCTTGAGATTTAGTGTTGGTGATTGATGCTTTCTTCTTGTATCCCTCATGAAGGGCGTGATGAGGTTTTAGAAGAGGGTCAAGCTTAGCCCTAGGTATATTGGACCATTTGAGATTCTTTGGACTATTGGAGATGTGGCTTATGAGTTAGCATTTTCCCCAGATTAATCAGATGTTTATCCATTTTCTAATGCTTCCATGCTTCGACATAACCTTTCGGATGAGTCTCATGTCATTTATTTGGATTCAGTGCAGTTAGATGAAAGGTTGTCTTTTGTTGGTGCATCCGCTTAAGTAACACTTGGGTTGCTTAAGTGGAGGCCGCTTAAGTGGCCAATCGGTCGCTTAGCCGACCTAGCTTGACAGTTGAGTGTCGCTTAAGCAACCACCATTTAAGCGACATTTGGTCCATTTAAGCGACGTGTGAATATTTAGCGAGTACAGCTTGAGTAGTACTTGGCCACTTATGCGGTCCATTGTCTTCTTAAGCTTCACTTAGGTAATATAAATATCCTTTTCTTGATTTATGCACCATTTTTGAGACTTGGAGCTTTGGATTTTACAGTTTTGGGGAGATTTCTTCCATTTTCAAACTTTGGTAAGCTCCAAAACCCTATTTAAATTATTTTCTTTGATTTTTGTCATCTATAGCTTGTTAAAACTCGATTTCAAATGTAGAATTTAGAGATTTTGACCCGAAAATCTAAATTATTGTTTTTTCAACTTAAACTCCAATTTGAACCCATTTTCACTTGGGTTTTCTTCTATGGGTCCCTTAAATCATGGGTAATATATTTTAAAACTAAAATTTTGATTTTATCCTTCTTTTTGAAAACCTATTTCGAGGGTCCTTTTTGACCCCGACCTAGAAATGGGCAGTATAGGTATCATTAGCTTTCTTTTGACGCATAGATTCTATATTTGTTTGTTTTAATTGATTTTGAGGCCATTCGTGAGGGCAAGGCTTGATAATTAGATTTTTTTAGATCGAGATTCCATCTTTAGAGGTAGGTTATGACTTAACATTCTTCAAACTGGGCTGAGTAGTCAATATTAATGTAAAAGCATACTATGGGTATTGGGTTGTAACATGGAAAATGTGATAGTATTATTATGTTCCAGTGTGGGGGCCTATGTTGTTGTTTATTTGGTGGTTTGAAACATTATTTTCTATGTATGATTGTATGAGGTCTTATATGATATTGTTGGCCTAGTGCATGTATATTTAGTTGTATCCTATGTATATTTAGTTGTATCCTTCCTGGTGAAATCCCTAAATTGGAATCTATATGGTATCAATGACATCTTACTTGCATATTTCACTTTATGGTTTGTATCATGGATTATTGGTTGATTGAATGGATTCTGGATCATGTACTTGTGTATTGACTGGATTAGAAATTCTCATTCTGATTCGGTTGTGAGCATTACGTCCTTATATCATACACATTCATGAGGCATTGGTACCACCGTGGAAATACTATTTTTTCTGACAGAAATGTGACACCCTTAAAAACCCTTTACTAAAGTATGTGTCGGAGAGGAGTTATGAATATTGGATTGGTATTTGTTATTGGATTGTATATGGGTTAACAAATCTTCCATGGGTCCTACCTCAGGAGTACAACTTGGTAGGTGTACCCGGAGGTTGTGCAACAAACTTGTGCATTGTAATCATCATCATTATCGTTCTCATTGAATCTGATATGTTTTGCACTTCATGTGTTGTACTTTCATGTTTAATTTGATGTCTATCTACCCTTTGCTTCTTTTCTATCCTTGTACTTAGTATATTTGTTTATATGTAGAGCTGTTTAGTGGAGATGGTGTGGGTTACTATTTGGGACATTTTCTTATTGCAGGTGGCGTGCCCATATTTTGTGTTTATATACTTTATTTTCTACTTTGCTCAGTTGTCCTATGATACCTACTAAATACAAGTAGACCATACATATCCCTACTACGCCCTTTCGGTGCAAATACTAGTATAATTGCACCACACAATAGCTGATTCAGGCAATGCTTGGAGTATTTTTTAGGTAGCGGTCGGTCTATGATTTCGGGTTAATCTACTACCTCCTTTTATTTAGTTTATGTCTTGTTTTCATATTCAAATACAAATTATATGTTCTTTTGAACTATCAGTTATATATTTTGGTTTTGAGATGTCATACTATGACACCGAATTTTGGGGAGATTTATGGTATCATTGTTATGTATTTTTCCGCTATTATCACATATGTGGTTCAATTTCATTCGAGAAGCCTTACCTTGGGTTTTGGGGTTTTTTTTCTCATTTCATATTTGTTTGGGTGATAGGCCTAATTGTCAAGGCTTGCAGCGATAAGTGCCATCATGACCCTTAGTTTTTGGATTGTGACAGTACTACACGCACTTAGGGCAGTCTCAAACACAAGAAGACCTGAAATCACTATGAAAATACAAATAATCCCAAATAAATAGTCTTAAGTCAAAATGACTAAAAAATTGGACTTCTCTGGATACTATACTCTATAGCTCTCAAAGATCCAGACTTAGCAGCATATCTATGAAAATAAATAGGTGTCCCTCTCAACCATGAGGTTAAAGCAAATAGACTTAAAATAGCCTCCGATCGACTAAGAGCTAACTACGACCTGACCTCATACATGATTTTGCAAGAAATACTAAATAAAAAATTGATTACCATCTTTCTTTGATCATCAATTATAATGACTCGACACTTAATAACTTGACACTAAAATCTAATCGAGCGATCTCAACGATGAAAACATGCTTAGGGTATGATCCTCCAGGGATACTTTTGAAAAAAAGGCAATAATTGCCATACTATATAAAAGTTTTCTCTAGGGAATGCATACAAAGACAAGACTCAGAGCTAACAAGTTTAAGTTTATTAATTCAAAAGAACACAATACAATGGTTTCGTATAAAAATATGATAACTTTATTCTCCTAAATAAAAAGAAACTAACAAAAGGCATCAAGGCAGTACATCAAAACATTACATAAATTCCTTCTTACCTAGACCAAAGAAAGGTCACTAAGCTTGCGTTTACAAAACCTAGAACTAGATAAATGTAGGGGCAGTACACTACCTACTTTGAAGTAAGAAAACTTAGTTTGAACCACAAGCTCCCTTGATTACAGCTAAATGGTCTTAGCTTCGAACAATTATCATCCATCACCGAGACTGGGGCAGAGTACCCCTAGCTCAAGGCAGTCAAATCTGGGTGAGTTTGGTTGTCTCTGGATATTAAACTCCCTTAATAACATCCTAGAGGGTACGAAGGAAAACCTTAATTCGTAAAGTAAAATATATGAGTTAAATCAACACTATCATAGTTATATGCCACCACCATAATTGCCAAATCAAAGACGAAATGCAGGGATATCAAAGGGCTAGACTGCTGCCTCAAGAATATTAAGGAGGATAAAGTTGTGGAAATCGTTTAGAAACTCTCTTTCCCTTTATATCACCTACAATTCTTACCTTAATCATGTCGATCACTACGACAGAACAACCCAAGGTCAGACACAGTATTAAAGGAAAATATAAAGCAAAAACTATAGGAGAGACCTAATTCAAAGTCTGAATATCTAAGGAAATAAGGATAGAGTGCCATGAAATAAAGGTTTTTCTCTCCTTTCTCACTTTTATTTCTCTTTCACAATACCAAAGAATAAGGGATATAGTACAAAGCCTAATTAATATGCAAAAAGTAAAAGGCCACGAATGGTTGCCACGTGCATGGTTTGATTAATCCAAATAAAGCAACGATTCTAAAATGAGGTGTCAAAGCTAATCCATCTTTTTGCATATTTGGCAATTCAAACCTCAAATAGAGGAACCCTCTCAACTTCCCACCTTTAACTAAACCCAAAAAGTTAAAAAGAGGGAAATGAGGAGTCAATCAATTTTATTATCAAAATTAATATTGAATGCAAGGATTTGACCATGAAATGCCAAATGTGGAACCTAAGATGAATAAATAAATTGAGCCAATTGTACATGAGCAAAAAAATACAATAAAGATACTACTTAACTATATCCCTCAAACCATCAGCATGAATTGCCCTCTGATACTTCACTATTAGGGAGAGAGTAAATGTCCCTCCATTATCTAAGGCCAGTCGGTTAACAAGATCAATTGTCATGGGACTTGACAATCTCCTTATCCAAATTAAAAACTCCATCTTGGTCCTATTTTAGGATTCCAAGGTGGAAAATCCAAGTGTCTCAGGCTCTCTGTACACTGAGACATTCATCCCTGAGTTTGGATTTTTTTAACAGGGCCCTAATTTTCTCTAGAAAGCACTGGACTTTATTTTGATATTAATCATAGAAAGGAAACTCCATGGAAAAGATAATTGACTCAACCTTTACTAAATGAATATGCTATTCCAATTTGAACTACTCCCTTATGAGCCTCTCAATCGCACCTACTTGTTCATTGTTCTCGTGATGCAATATCTCTATCTTTTTAGACCAAGAATGTGTGTCCTGGTCATATTTTTCCTTATTATTCAAAATGATGTCCCTATCAGCTCTTATTTCCTGAAACTATAAAGCTCATTAAGCGAGGGCCTAAACGAGGATTGGATGATCTTCTATTGCATCTAGATTTTTTTTAGGGTGGGAGTATCTCGATAAGAGGTCTCCTCTCACTTTTGAAGCCTGTTGAAGACCCTCTATGACCAAGGTACTATCCTAAAAAGGTTAATGTTAAATCTCTACCAAAATGGGAAAGAATACTTGCAAAAACCAGGGAAAGTCTAATTTCCCACCTTTTTAACAACATTAGCACAATCATGAATTAGGCACTCTATCGAGTTAGCATTTATTTTATGGCGGTCTATATTAGAGATTGCACAATTCAGATTGTCAACAAAATCTATCAATATTGATGTTAGACTAACCTCATCCATAATTTGTAGAAGAACCATCCAATATGGTGCTAAACCTTGAGTTAAATGAAGAGAAGCACTAAGAGTAGCATAGGGAGTGGACAAAGTAATCAATAGAAAAACTCTTAACATTGACACACCATGAGGTATTCAAATTAAATGAGGCATAAGGACTCCCAAAGATGATAGTAAAGTAGAAATATGTTTTCCTAAAAAGCCATGGGGAATCTAACAAAAGGTATACCAGGTCCATGAGCTCTACACCCTATTCCCTCGATGATATCTATCCCTTGAAATAAGAAACTTGCCTTAAAAATAATTTCAACAGAGGCACTAAATTCTAGAGTCGACAATAAGCCTCTCGACCTCTCAACATCATCGCCTAGAATGATATCCTCAAAGTCAGACCTCTCATAAAGGGACTTAATCATTTAGTCCTCCTTTTCTTGGAGAGATTGGGTACAGACTCAGAGGAAAGGTTGCTAGCAATATCTGTGGTCCTCATAGGGCTCTAGGCCAACTAAATTATAGCCAACAATTTGGGAAGTTAAAATCACAAGGCCAGAAGACATAACTACAAAATAAAGGAATAAAAAACTAAGTGTAAATGAGAAATATCTACAATTACAAGGCAGAGGGGCCGCTATGATTCTAAGATTTCCAATTGAAAAGTCAAATAAATAGACACGAGAGCTTGTAAAAGTGGACATACTCAAAATAATTTCAACCCACAGGCAGGATTTCTAGACTAGGTGGACAAAAGACATCCCCGTGGGAGGAATCCACTAAGGAGTTTCAAGAAATTAAGAATGATCAATGAATAACAAAGAAGAAAGATACACGGATAAGAAAGGGAGATAATCTTTATCACTTACAACTGGAATTCCAAGTCCTCGAATAAATATTCTTAGAAGAATCAAGAAGGGCCAACATAATGAATTGATTATCCTAACCATGATCTATAGGATCATCCAAACTACTAAGAAATACTCCTACTACAAACAAATTGCTAAATTAAGCCTCCTCAAACCAAACAATGAGAATAAAGAAGAAATAGGTAAGTAGGGAAAAATTCCTCACCTATTAAAGTGGACAACACATGAAAGTATGCAATAGTTATCCAAACCTATAGGCCAAGCTGACTGGGGGTCATCTTTAAGGTACTATAGAACGTAGTGATCAATTCATCTAAAAGGTCACCAAGATTCATACTGAATGGATAGGTATAAATAAAGGTCCTGTCAAACTGATATAGTGGGATGCTCTTGATAGAATAGGACACTTCAACTCAGAGTTCATAGGCAGGCAAGCCAAATCTCTCCAAGTGATAACTAGATTGCTCTTTTAACAAGGGAACCCATCTTGTTTACTGATGTACCTTCTTTGTTGTTCTTATTTAACGTAGGGACCTAGAGTACTTACTAATAAAATAGGAATTGAGAAGGATCTGATTGAGCATGGCTAAGTAAGATTAGTCTCTTTGTCTTTACACTTGAAGCATCACCAAACGTGATGAAGTAAAACATAATACAATTGAGAGAGACTTGCCAGAGCCTTTATGTAATGCCCCAAGAGTACACCCTAGGTGTCATACAGTGCTTACAGTCCTGAGGGACCACAAGCTAACCCATGATACTAGTACCTATTATAAGCACTGTATAAAACTTATAGCAAAAGAGTATTTGTGGAATTTGATTGAAAAATATCATAAGGTTTTAAATTATAGTTCTGATAACGTCTGCAAAACAAAATTGATAAAACGACTGATAATGACAACTAAAAACTGACTAACTGTCAGTACTAGTCTGAAAGCCTCTAAACTGTCTGACTGTTGAGTTGATGGGACAAGCCCCTACTAACTCCGACTGACTAAATAGCTGAACTACTGACATAATTGAATATAAGGTGACTCATCCTCAAAGGATGATGTAATGCCTCAGATTCTAAACTCTGGATGCTACACGATGCTTATGACCCTAAAGGAACACAAGCTAACCCATGAATGATATCTGTAACTGATCAGTCCTATCAAATGGGTGACCCCTGAGATCAGTTCTATCTAGCGGGTGACCCCTGAGATTAGTCCTATCTAATAGGTGACCCCTGAGATCAATCCTATCTAGTGGGTGATCCCTGAGTATGTCAGTCCTATCTAATGGGTAACATCTCATACCTACGCTGGCTATGTAGTTCTAGAACTTTGGGATTGCTTCTAGGGATCTCAGTCCTATTTAACGAGTGAGCCCCCATCCCTAGGTTCGCTCGGTGCTGAATCATACTCCCAACTGAAAGACACTGAACTAATTTCCTAATTTGTATTAAGCTTGGCTGAACTATTACTGAGCATACTACTTAACTTAGTTGAACTGAGTTCACTGAGTTTCGTTGACTGACAGAATACTACTAAGTTCTGAATTGATTTCTGAACTGAACTGGAACGCTACTGAGATTATTGATTTTTTCTAAGTCATGAAGCTGACTGAGTTCTACTGAATTCTATAACTGAATAGGAATACTATTGATTGTGACATAATTGAGAATACTATAATTGACATTGGCTCTAGGTAGCAGCTAAATTGTCAAGTATAAATACCCCCACGACTCGATAACATAAATAGGAATAAAACATGGCAATTCTTGAACAACATAACTACATTCTTTATTTCACAATACCATCAACGAAGCATCTCTTCATACATTTGAAAATCATAAACTTGCACATGAGTAGGCATGCATACTAGTGTCTCATGATTCATTCAATAAGGTCTTTCATCCAACACTTGGCATGCATCAATTTATACAAAATTGGAGATTTTTTGTCAACATGCTATAATGCCACTATTTCACTCACATAGGCATTTTGTAAAATATATAGGGAGCATGCTTTGGTTATACAATAATTTTTACATCTAAATAACATGGCTACATCAATCAACATGCAATTTGAAGGGTTTTATCACGAACATCTACAAATCATTACGTACTAGGGTCAAAGCTTGCAACTTGTAATCTAAAACATGAATTTTAATCCAACAACATATACATAAACTTCAATTCAATCATAATCATGTAAGTCGTAAATACAAAATCTTATAATTCAAAAAAGATTCTTGAGCTTCATGGATGGAAAGAACCCATGAATCAACATATAACATACCTTAGTTCTTAATTTGGAGAAGATTGACGGTGGATTTCTTGAGATTTGAGTCTTGAATTGAGAACCCTAATACTTGTTCTTAAGAGAATTTGAGAGAAAAGAGTATATTTTAGTGAAAATAGGGTTGAATCTCATGTTATAGGGTTATATAGGGGTGGAAAATTGACCTTTTTTCCCTAAGAATTTTGGAGCTTGACTACAGAAAATTTGGCCCAGTAGGAATAGGAAAGGCGTCGCCCTTCCTGGAACCCTGGACTATCCAGGGCACCACCCTACTTAGAGCCCCAGACTAGGTGGGGCAGTGCGGGCTAATCGCTTTGGGCTACTATTTTTAAAATCTAAACATGCCCTTATACTATTGAAAAATCTCGAAACTCACCCGAGATGTACTATTGACTTGCCCTATCGTAAATCAACTTTAAAATGGACAAACAAAGGTCAGGAAGGTCATAAATAAAATCATGGAAGTTCGAGGCTTATGAAATGACTAAGTTTCAACAGTTGGCCAAATTTTCTAAGTGTGAGGCTTCTCTTTATATGCTTTAAAGAGCTTTAACGATTAGAAAAATTTGTGGGGTCTTACAGATGAGGCCTCACCACAGCTGTTGCTACTGATGCACTGGAAAGTCTAAGTACGATCAGGAATCCAAATATTTGAACCTATGATATAAGACATCATAGCGTAAGAAATGAGTATGTGATCAGTACTTTAAATATACTAGTATGCTAAATGAGGTTAGGCTAATATACATAGGTTCATGTGCATGAGTAATAACTGACTGAATGTATAGCATAAGGTACTGAGTAAGAATGAACGAAAATTGTAAAGACTGAGAGTGCATGACCAAGCATAAGGCAAGTTCTTTAATAGTCTGTAAACTGAAATACTGAAATCTGATAATTGAATAACTAATTACTGTATGTTATGGTCAAGAAAAACTGAAATGAATTTTGAACTAAGTACTAAAACTGAAATTATGGGAGGTATCATCTAACCGACATGCTTCGCCATGAGATGATTGGGGTCCAAGCTATGACCCTAGTTGGAAGGGTACTAGTACCGTGCCATGGGTATTAACAAATGAAACACTCACCCTCATCTGGTAGGTGCCCTAATGAGATATGTATTACCCTCATCTGGCAGGTAAACACTTTATCAATCCTCAACTGGCAGGTTGATATCTTAACTAACGCTGGCTACATAGTTCTGGAACCTAGGGACTGTTGCTAAGGGTCACACCCTCTACTGACAGGTAATCCCACATTCTTGGGTTTGCTCAGTGATAAATCCTAATCCCAACTGAACTGACTCGGAATACTGAACTGATCTAGGACAGACTGATATGTTAACTAACTAAAATGATAATGCTCATACCTTATCTAAAACCATACTGACAATACTGATACTAAGTGAATAATTAAATTTCAGGTATTCATAAACCCCAAGACTCAATAGCAATAACAATAGGACCACTTGAAAGCCTTGAAACCATGAAAGGATATCATTGTTCAACATTATCCACTTAAGCATTTCATCAAACACATGGGGACTAAGATTTTAACATAGCAATGCTTTTTAAACACGAAAAGATAGCACAATCACATGCCAAGGTTGTACTTTGAATTCATATGAACACGATATGAACATCACGATATTTAAAATGTACTATAATGCATTCCATATGAAATCACTTAAAAACATAACAAGGGTCATTATTCAAAACTTATTCTGGAGGCATTTCATCAAACACTTGTAAAACATGGCTTAAGCATGAGAATAGTTTAAAGCTTGTAGTAATAGCATGATTTCAACATCAACATCACTTAATCATGGCTTAAATCAGTGAACAACATTTTTTAAATGTGTGGGGATTAATAACTACAACAATTATATCTAATCATGGTATAGAATCGTAATTCATGGGGATTCATGGTCAAAATCACAATTTAAAATCACAATAACTTGTAAAAATCACAACTTTGAATTAGAAATTTGGTTCTTGGACTCCATGGGTGAAGGGGACCCATGGACGAACATTTAACATACCTGATTTGATAAATTTGTGAGAGTTCTTTGTGGTTTTCTTGAAACTTGAGCTTGAATCTTTGAAGGCTAGGGTTTGTTCTTGAAAGAGAATTAGTTTTTTAGAGGCAAATCGAGAATAATGGGGCACATAATGCCCGTTTACGGTATTAATTCATGTTTAGGATGGATTTGGGCCTTGGGAAAAGACCAAACTGTCCCTAAAAATTTAAAATGCAGACTTTAAATACCAATTTTTGGCTTCGACACGACGCGGTGCTCCACTGGAAAAGGACGAACATGATTTTGCACTCCAACATGGAGTAGGGACTATTCCATCGTGATTTCTGGCATGATACTATCCAATCACAATGACATACTGGAAAAAGATGAACGTGATTTTGGGAATCACCACGATGCGGCATGATCGTGGTAAACTACTTCCTTATACTAAAAGTGCCATAACTTCTCATCCATGAATTGAATTTAGGCAAAATTGGTATCGTTGGAAAGATAATTCAGTTTATGATAACTTGGCAGGTATTGAGATGAAAATTTCTCAATAGAATAAAAGATATGCTCATTTAAAGTTGACTATAGCAACATTCTTCTCAAAAACACAATCGGTAAAGGATATTTTGATTCGTCTAATAGCTTGAAGTTATTTGAGGCCTTAATGTACATCAAACTTACTCATAACACTACAAAATGATTGTAATTTATTTTGCATGATCTTGAAACATGGTTCTAATATTGGTTTGAATTTTTGGGGTATTACAATATCTCCTCCTTGGAAATATTCGTTCTTGAATGAAACTGGTTAGACTGAGAGTACTGTACTGAGGTAATTGAGATTATGTACTGAACATGCATGACTTGAAACATGATTACATAACTGATATATAAACTGAACTAATTTCTTGAATGCCTGCAATGACATGAGAATGGTTATACGGCTGAGATATAAACGAGAGAGTCAACTAATCAATACCTCATTGCTTCTAGCTAAATCTTGCTATGTGAAGAGAAGATGGAAGGTTTACGACATGAAAGATCGGGAGATTATAGTACGTCTCCCCCTTGGGACATTCTGTCCCCCAAAAGATACTAACTTAGTTAAAATACTGAGGGAAGACAGAGATGATGCACGAGACATATATGAACTAAATCATAACTAATTATCTGGAATCTGAAACATGATGCATGGACTGAACTGTATTTATCAAAGAAGACTAATACAGGGATATGAGTGACATAAATATGAATTTCGCTGATCATTATGTGTAAAGCATGAGTCTTGGAACTGAACATACTGTAAAGAATGATTCCTTGAGTCATGAGTTGCATGACCTGATTTTTGGAGTTCATAAATTTGTGGAACATAGTTCTTACTGCTGGATAGACTAGAATTCCTTATACTAGGGACTGGGAGAGTGCATGATTCTTTATGGCGTTTATGAAAATGAACCATGATTATGGAACTGACATGTAAGGCATGGGTAGATATCGTGACGACTGAGAAACCTTGCACTTAGATAAGAATGAGTCGGGCATCTTTCTTCCATACTGATATTCTACAATACACTGGCAATACTACTAGAATTTCGAGGGACTGACTTTGTTACTTGTTCTACCATCTCCCCCTTAGCTTAAAGTTATTTTTTTTAAGTCTGGGAACCTCTTAAGAAACTCTAAACTTAACTGCCACTATTTTACTCTATAATCTGGGGTAATAATACCCATAAATGATAAACTCACTCTGAAAGACTGCACCTGAATGCCCCGATAATCATTACATAACAACTTAAACACTGACTAACTTAGAATTTTCAACTTTTTTTTCTATTATCTCAATCTTCAAAGATTTAAACTTAGACTCTAACACATATCCTGGATATCCTCAAAATCTGTAATAACCTTACTACTTTCATCATAGCCTACAAATATCACATCCATAAGATATATTTTGAATCAACAACCTAATTTTTTTGTGCATACACTGCTTCAAGCCTACTGATTCACCCTTTATCCAACTAGCCCTATAAAATATGCTCTGCTTAAATTGAGATAGCACTATCACAACTCTACTACTGTTACTAGATTCCAGGTTTTATGCCTCTAATTCTGGATTATATACTATCATAGGATTTTTGAGAAAGAATCTGAAGACACATCTAACACCTAAGCACTGAGGTACTACCCCTTCATTCACTGACTTGTTTATTGAGAAGCTAAAACAGAACTACTATATTTCTGAAATCAACTGAAGGGATTTACTGGGATACTATAACTGAGAAATTTCTGTGTACCCGTTTGGATAAGATTGATTTACCCACTGAGGTAGACACTGATAAGGGCTCTGCTAAGGTTTTAGGACTGATACCAAAGTTGACTGCTATACAAGGGGAGGTACAAGAGAAAGTGAAGCTCCATGGTCTAGTAAAACAAACATAAGAATATGAAAGGACTATAAAACACCCACAACTGCATCAGGAGAACTTTCTTAATTATGTCAGGACTGAAGTGCATAAAGTCTATTCTGACACTGACCACGGGTTACACTGGAAGTGGCGCCATACTGAGTTGAGCGGCCATATAGAACTGGATGATAATTATGCTGACTATGCAGACCAGCCTTAGGACATTCTCGAACTCTGTGGACTGACTCACCATATCCAAAGCATACATCATTGTCAGCTATACACCTAGGTGATTTCTACCACGTTCTTTGCAAAGTGGATGGGTACGACCACTGCTCACACTACCCTGGGTTTTAGAGCCTGGTGCCCCATCCCGACTGTTATTCCTAAACTTTGTTACTAGTGGAATAGCTGAAGATGGAGCTAGGGCTGAAAAATTTTGACTGAACCGAGAATGGTTACCACCCTTTGACCTTGGCTGAGAAAAACTAAAGCTACCCATTCTAGCTCTCTTATTCTCTCTATCCTTCTCCTTAAGATTCTGCTCTTCAATCTGTTGAGCATGGACTATAATCCTAGATATGTCCATCTCTTTAATTAACATCGTAGTCCTACAATTCTTGACCATTATATCAGATACCCCAGATATAAACTTGTTCATCCTAGATTTATTGTCAGCCACTACCTGAGGAGCATACCCAATTAACTAAGTAAACTTGAGGGAATACTCTTTCATAGTCATATTGCCCTACTTCAAGTTGATAAACTCTTAACACCCTATCTTCTCTCATCTCTAATGGGAAGAATCTATCTAAGAAGGTTGTAGCAAACTCCTCCCATTCTACAAGCTTTGCATCTGTGCCTCTATCCCCTTTCTACTACTTAAACCAGGTGTGAGCTACATCCTATTACTGGTAAGAAGCCAGTTCGGCACTCTCACTAGAAGTCACACCCATAATTTATATTATTTTCTGGACCATGTCTAGGAATTACTGTGAATCCTCTTCAGATTTGGATCTTAAAAATAGAGGAGGATTCATTCGAGTAAAGTCCCGAATCCTAGCTATGGTGGTATTGGCCACTGGATTAGCCAGAATAGTGGTTGGATGAATATTCTGAGGCGCTACCAAGAGAGCTAGAGTAGTGAATACAGCTCTATCCTCTGCATGAGAAAATACTCATTCAGGGAATCTTCCTGAACAGGTGGAGGTGCAGGCTAATTCTCGTTTCTCCTTCCGTTGTTCTTTCTGGGAGGCATATTCTATAAACGGATGGAAGAATTGAATTAGACAGAGAGTTAAACTTGATCTCATACCCATTCGCACAATATAAACACTGAAAAAAGGGAAACTTTTCTTAAACACCTCGTAGTCTCTTGCCCATAAGTGTGGCGCGCTTTACACACATACACAAGACTCTACTTGACGCAGCATTCAGACTCACTGGGACACTTTAAAACCTCTGGCCTTGATACTAAGTTTGTAACACCCTAAGAGTATACCCTGGGAGCCACACGGTTCTTATAGTCCCAAGGGACCACAAGCTAACCCATTATACTAGTACCTGTTGTGAGCAATGTATAAAACTAATAACAAAAGAGAATTTATGGAATTTTACTGAAAAATGCCATAAGGTCTTAAATCATAGTTCTGATAATGTTTGCAAAACAACACTGATAAAATGACTGATAATGACAACTGAAAACTGACTAACTGCCTGTACTAGTCTGAAAGCCTCTAAACTATCTGAATATGGAGTTGATGGGACAAGCCCCTAGCTAACTCCAACTAACTAAATAGCCGAACTACTTACATAACTTAATATAAGGTAGCTCATCCTCGAAGGATGAGGACTCATCATGGCTGTTGTTGCTGATGCATTGGAAAGTCTAAGTACAATCGGGAATTCGAGCATTTGAACCTATGATATAAGACATCATAGTACAAGAAATGAGTATGCGATCAGTACTTTGAATGTACTGGTATGCTAAATGAGGTTAGGCTGATATACATGGGTTCATGTGCATGAGTAATAGATGACTGAATGTATAGCATGAGGTACTGAGTAATAATGTATAAAAATTATAAAGACTGGGAGTGCATAACAAAGCATAAGGTAAGTTCTATAATAGTCTGTAAACTAAAATACTAAAATCTAATAACTAAATAACTGATAATTGTATGCTATGGTCAAGCAAGACTGAACTGAATTCTGAATTGAGTACTAAAACTAAAACTGTGGGAGGTATCATCTAACCGATATGCCCCGCTCTAAGTTGATTGGGGTCCAACCTGTGACCCCAGTTGGAAGGGTACTAGTATCGTGCCACGGGTACTAACAAGCGGAAGAGTCACCTTAATATGGAAGCTTTCCTAATGAGATATGTATTACCCTTATCTGGCAGGTAAACACTTTATCAACCCTTAACTAGTAGGTTGATATCTTAAACTATGTTGACTACATAGTTCTGGAACCTAGGGAGTGCTGCTAAGGGTCACACGTTCTACTGACAGGTGAGCCCCCATCCCTGGGTTCTCTCGGTGCTAAATCCTGCTCCCAATTGAATTGACTTGAATTATTGAACTAATCTAGGACTAACTGATATGTTAACTAACTAAACTGATAATTCTCATACCTTATCTAAAACCATACTGACAATACTGAGACTAAGTGAATAGTTAAATTTTGGGTATTCATAACCCCCAGGATTCGATAGCAATAACAATAGGACTACTTGAAAGCCTTGAAACCATGGAAGGATATCATTATTCATAATTATCCACTTAAGCATTTCATCAAATACATGGGGACTAAGACTTTAACATGGAGATGTTTTTTATACATTGAAAGATAGCACAATCACATAACCAAATCATAAGCTGAGGGTTTTACTCTAAATTCGTATGAACACGATATGGACGTCACAATATTTAAAATGTACTATAATGCATTGCATGTGAAATTACTTGAAAACATAACAATGGTCATTATTCAAAACTCATTCTTGGAGACATTTCATCAAACACTTGTAAAGCATGGCTTAAGCGTGGAAATAGTTTAAAGCTTGTAGTAATAGCATGATTTCAACATCACTTAATCATGGTTTAAATCAGCGAACAACATTATTGAAACATGTGGGGATTAATAACAACAACAATTACATGTAATCATGGTATAGAATCCTAATTCATGGTCAAAGTCACAATTTAAAATCACAATAACTTGTAAAAATCATAATTTTGAAATTGAAATTAGGTTCTTGGACTACATGGGTGGAAGGGACCCATGGATGAACATTTAACGTACCTGGATTGATGAATTTGTGAGAGTTCTTGGTGATTTTTTTGAAACTTGAGCTTGAATCTTGGATGGCTAAGGTTTGTTCTTGAGAGAGAATTAGTTTCTTGGAGGCAAATTGAGAATAATGGGGCACATAATGCCCCTTTAGGGTTTTAATTTGTGTTTAGGAGGGATTTAGTCCATAGGAAAAGACCAAAATATCCCTGAAATTTCAAACGTGGAATGAAAATCTTAATTTTTTTCTCTGGCTCAATGCGGTGCTATTGCGTTGAGCCACTAGAAAATGACAATCCGCATATTGCCCAACGGAGCGATGCGGTGCTCCTCTGGAAAAGGACGAACGTGATTTTGCACTCCAACACGATGCGGGGACTGTTCCACCATGAGTTCTAATATGATGCTGGTCAATCATAGTGACATACTGGAAAAGGACGAATGTGAATTTAGGAATCACTGCGACGCGGCATGATCACTGTGAGCTACTCTCTCATACTAAAGGTGCCATAACTTCTCACCCGTGTATCGAATTTAGGAAAAATTGATATCGTTGGAAAGCTAATTCAATTTCCTATAACTTGGTGGGTTTTGAGATGGAAAATTCTAGTAGAATAAAAGATATGCTTTTTTGAAGTTGACTATAGCAACATTCTTTTTAAAAACTCAATCAATAAGGGATATTTTGATTCATCTAATAGCTTGAAGTTATTTGAGGATTTAATGTACATCAAACTTACTCATAACACTACTAAAGGACTGTAATTTATTTTTCATGAGCTTGAAACATGGTTCTAATATTGGTTTGGATTTTTGGGGTATTACACTTTATGAGTCAAAAGGTAATATTAAATACACTGAAAGGCAGAGCCTGCTGAGGCTATAAAGGAAAAAACAAGAGACCAAATCTAAAAATACCTAGAAAGAGTGTACGTTCTTGGCCACCCATGTGCCAAAAGATCGCATTTACGATGTGATGTGGTATTTTGTAAATGTGTTAAAGAGACCATCTTTAGTTCACTTTTCATATATCGAAAACTACATGTCATAATATCTTACAGAGGGACTATCTGTTTGGGGTAAAATTAGTGTAATGACACGTGGCCGATTCCAATTAAATAATTTAAGCATGTGAGTACCACGAAAAACACCAAGACTACGAAAGAACGTACTTAGAAGCACCATAAAAAGAGAATCTGTCTGAAGAGATAAGAAAGTTTCCATCTTTCACTACCAATGACATGACACAAAATGACAAATAGGGGTCAAGAATGTCATGTCCCTAAGAAGCGGATGGGCTTTTTTATAACAAAGCCATGAGAATACCAAAAATCCATTAACATATCAGGATATGTAGTATCCTTACAAAGGTGAAATCCTTTACAATGTTTCAGTTTGATTGTCTAAGGACTAATTTTGTATACTATAAATAGTTATCCTTAATTGTAAGGGGATATTTTCCTTCTCCTCATACTCTATTTCAATACAATAATAGTTGTTTAGTCTCTAAACTTTCTTTATCCTTTTACATTATTCAATAGCTTTCTAGTTTACTTAAGTCTCGATGTTAGAACAATCTTAGCCCTTGGTGCATCTGTGGACATCCTCGGCTCGCTCTCGCGCATTTGTTTTACTTACTCATTATTTTCTTTGAATTAATTTTAGTTTCTCTTAATCATAATTGCTATAAGCTTAAACAAATAAAACTTCAAGCAAGATTGAATTTCCAACGTGTACTTTTAACTCACCAATAAATTCAATCATACTAAATCCATGATAAACAAAGACCTTGAGGCTAGTGAAGGGACTAGACTTGCCCGCAAACAAAATGAGTTGTAAGGTAAATTAAAGGCATGATGAATATCTCTCTCACACAATATATATAGTAGGTCCTCTGCAAATAAGTCAGATATTAAGTCTCTCATAAATATATTTCTAACGAGTTATTACACATTTTACCTAGTTTTACTCCAAAGCGGTCGACATAGTTGTTACTTTTCTTGTTCTTGCTCCTAGTTTATATTTAAAGAATTTATTAGATTGCTAAGAATAATACCACCATTGGCAAAATATCTTTAAGGACAATTTCCTAGACAACCCTCAAATTTCATATATTATCGTGATTTCTCTACCAGATTTCACTTGACATACCATGTTAAAAAGTCACTATCAATTTAATATCCAAGAAAATGGAGAATTAAGAATGTTCAAGTAATTCAAGAGAGTTGAAAGAAGAATTCTAGAATGAAAATTCTAGAGTGAAGTGTAAGCAGATTATAGAAATAATAATTTAGAATAAGTATAAGTGCGAGTCTAGAAAAAGATAAAAATATCTTATAAGAGAATAGTGCATACGTATTATTAGATCCTTTCATCTGAACCTATAAATTGATATTATTATTTGAGTTTTAAACAATATGAGTAATAAGTGAGTGATCAAGTGAGTAATAGATAGCAACAAACAAAGTTGTTAAAGTATACACATATTCAATAATATTTCAACAAGTGGCATCAAAGTCTGGTGGATCAATAGAGGTTAGCAATTCAAGGGAGATCGTACAAATTATTTTGGAGTCTATAAGTCATGAGACTAATTAATAATAGATTTTTCAAGAACCATCGACAACAATGTGAATCTCAATGCAAGTAATTATGAATCGTGGAGTACAAAGATGCAAAACTATCTTCTTGGCCAAAACCCTGAGATATTGTTAGTGATTCAGACTCTACACTATCAATGTAGCAAAAAATATGATAAATTAAAGCTAGAAAGGTAATCTATGATATGAGTTCTTACAACAAATTAAGAATGCCAAGACACCCAAAGAATCTTTAAACACGCTGACAATAATATTTACGAAGAAGAATGGCATGAGACTACAAAGACTTAAAAATGAGCATTTATCAATCTCACGTTAGAACACGATAATCAATCAATTCTTATAAAAGGTAAAAAATTGATGTTATAAAATATAAATATTAGACCCAGAGAATGTTATCATAAGACAAGGATGAGGAGAATCATTATTCATAGGCTGAGATCATGGAATAAAGGCATAATTATAATTACACACGGGCGAGCCACAAAAACAAATTTATATGAGTTAGAAAATCTATTGAAAAATAAAAAAGACTTTGAGAAATTATTATCAAGACTTTCTAAAAAAATATGAAGATAAGACGCTCTTCAGCAAAGGATAAAACAATCGAGAAAGGATGGGTAGAGAAACTCATGGCCAAAGAAAGACTAGAAGAATCAACATAAAAAACAATGAGTAAATAGGCAAACCAAAGTTTCAATAATCGATGAATAGGTAAGTGTTAGATGTGAAAAGAAAAGATGCGAGGAGAAAGGATGCTGCGCCAAAGTTGTTGGTACAAGAAAGTTAAAGAGAACATAACCACTTTTACTCGAAAAAGCAAGTTAAAGAAAAAGCTTGAAATTTTGAGACCTCTTATGCAGTTGAAGAAAGCAATCAACAAGAGAACAGTTAGGATTGAAATAATTAGGTGTCATGCGGAAGCTAGCAAAGCAAACCTCAAAATACACCACATCAGAAGATAAAGAAACACGATAATTTAATGTGGTTCGGTCAATCGACGTACATCCACAAAAGAAGATGAGTAATCCATTATATAAAAGAGAGTACAAGCTGTCAAGAGAAACAACCTCACACAATTCACTCAGAATAAAAGAGGTTTACACAAGTGATCCCAAAACACTTGTGTCTCACAAAGTCTTTCCCAAACGAAACTCTCAAACCCCTAGGATTACATTATGGATACTACCAAACCAGAAGAAAGGAGCCTGTATTTATAGAGTTTATAACCTTTTTCCTACAAGAATATGGATTAGCCAAATATGGAGAATTTAAGTTTTCCTTTTTCTAAAGGAAAACTCAATTATGGTACCTAAAGAAACACCTAATTATGGTAAGAAAGTCAGGACAAATACCAATAATTCTCCCCCTTGACCTAACTTTCTGATAAAATAAATTTGCTCAACCTTTTTCATGTAGTCTTCATCAAGTTCAATCTCCATCTCCAAAATCTCCTCCATTAAATTTTTATCTCTGCATAGAGTAACACTCTGATAAAATTTCTCAAACCAAAATCTTCATTATCGTCAAATAGGTTACAACTAGAACTGAACCCACCAAGATGAAAACTCGATTTTTAACCTCACTCTAATACCACTTGTTAGAATCGAAATAATTAGGTGTCATGCAAAAGCTAGCAAAGCAAACCTCGAAAGATGCCACATAAGAAGATAAACGAGAAATACACCAAAAGTGATACAATAATTTAATATGGTTCGGTCAATCGACCTACATCCACAAAAGAAGATAAGCAATCCATTATCACAAAGAGAGTTTAAGCAGCCACAAAAGAGAGAAAGAGTGCAGATCTTCACTCAAATCTTTCATCCACAGCTGTCAACTTCAAATTGCAATTTTCGCTTCGCTTCTTGTCCGGTTGAGATGATTTTTGGATAGCTTGTTCCTCTCATCTCAATCTTTAATTAGGAATAGATGGAGATAGATTTGATGCCCTGTAGCTCTTGTTCTTCATTCCCGAACAGTAGTTGTATTTTGGTGTTTGTGCTCCTTTTATTCTCTAGTTTTGGTGCTATCTTGTTGTGTTGTTGCTCGTTGTTTGGAACTTATTTGGTGGCCATTTTAGAGAACAATATTGTAACTCTTGGTGATTATAGTGGAGGTTTTTGTCCTCTGATTTTTTACTCTTCACACCGAAGGATTTTCCACATAAATTTGATGTCTCTTATACTTGATTTTATTCTTATCTTGTCTTATTTGTGTGATTGATTTATTTGCTGCCATATTACTTTATTTTTCTTGGGTTTGCTTGTCTCCTCTTAGTTCAAATTGAAAGAAAAAGTTTAGATTTGAGTACTCTTCAGCTGCTACCCTGTCGGGCATTTTGATCGTGCTCCTGCCTTTCCCAACACGAATCTTATAGCCTGTCACTCTAAGAAAGAAAAGAAGCTAAGCCTCTCGCACTTGTAATTGTAAGTGAGAAATTAGTTGATTATGAACATGATCAATTGGATTGTTGATTTGTGATGGTGCAGTTACATAATTAGTGATGAGAAAAAAATATTCAATATGAGTTCATATAAAGGTGGTCGAGTATTGGTGCGACAAATCTTTTTAGAATGCAAATAACTCATACTGGTAAGATGGTGTTCATACCTCATCACAACTTGAGGCAAGTACAACTTCAAAATTTCTATCATAATTTGATTATAAAGAATAACTTTTTGTCTATATCACAGAGCCTTAAGTTACTGTGAGTGTTTGGCTGAATGACCTAAAAGTATATCAAAACTTGCAAGTTACAAGCTTGCCAATCATGAAGGAAAAAAGATTTGAATCAATCAATGTCATGTTAGCCGAGATATATTAAATGGGGAAAGACTTTAAGTAATGAAACAACTGATCTATGACATGCACGTTTTGGGCACCAAGCTATAGAAAACTAAAAATCATGATGCATTAATCAAAATTAAAAAGTTTTCCCCAACTTGAATTTAGAGGAAATGCTATTCATGTTGGATGTCAATATGGAAAAGAACATCAACTTTAGTGGAGAATTAAAGTATCAACTCAAGTAACCACTAAAGCCGGTGTACTCAGACGTGTTTGGACTATTGAAGCATCTTTCATTATTGGTCACTGATATAAGGTAACATTCATTGATGACTTCTCAAGATACATATGTGGATTCACTTCTTGAAAAAGATGTCTAAAGTATTTGAGAAGTTTAAGAATCTCCAACATACTATGAAGAATGCTATTAAAATGAGAGTAAAATGTATCCATATGGACAATAGGAAAGAATACACATCATGTTAGTTTAGTAACTATACACAAAAGAAGATAATAAGGTCACAATTGAATTTTCCATATACGACACAACAAAATGGAGTAACCCAAAAAAACCACCTAATAGAGATATGCAGAATTATGATAGTTGGTATGCATGTTTCGACAAAGGTTTGGGGAAAATGCACAAAGAGTGTTGTCCACATCACTAACATGCTATCACAAATGAAATTGAAATTCATCCCACCATTCGAGAAGCTCAAGAACATGATATCTCTCCAAAGTCACCTTTGATTATTTGGATGTGTGCTACATTTTCATGTAATAATTAAAGATCTTTACATGATAAAATGTCTAAACACCAAAATAACATTAAGGAGAAATAGCAATTTTGGTTCCTGTGTTACACGCTTGTTTCATTTTTTATCCTTTCTATTTCGATTAAACATAATTACATTAGTTGAAGTGGTCAATTTCGAAGAGGCTACTCTCTATGAAGAATCTTCAAAGAGTGGTGAGTTGAGAAAGTCGACGGAGGAAAAGATTCACAAAGTTTGTGAACATCAGGATGATTTCAAAGTTTTGGGAATCACTCGGAGTGACGACAAAGAACAAATGAAGTTGGTCCTAGGAGAGTGTTAAAAAGTCATCACCAACTTAGTCCAAGATAATGGAGAATCCAGAACGTACAAGAAAAAAATAGTTGGGAATATTCTAGAAGAGACTAGTAAATGCCTCTAACTAGATTCTTCTATCACCATCTATAATAGAGGTGATCATTTGAGTTGTAAACGAAATAAGTAAAGAAGTGAGTGATCAATTGAGAAAAAATAGAGATCAACAACAAACGAGGTTGCTAAAGTGTGAGTAAAAAGAAGTAGGAATAATTACAGTCCAATGTTTTTGTGTGATTTAGTTTATAAAAGAGCTTAAATGTATACGTTGAGTGTAAAGAGTTATAAGACTGAAGCTGGTCCTCACCCTAAAGTAATAAAAATCAAGTTGTGAGGTATCAATTGCACCCAACAATATTCATTAGGTAGTACATTTTCTCCTTTTAGAAAACTTATTCGACAGTTGAGCACTTGGAATGTAATTGTCTTGATGGTGCATTGCGTGAACTTGAGGTAGCCAATCCAAGCAAAAAAATGTTGTCGAAAAGGTGAAGTAGCCTTCCTAGTATTTCTATTGGTCTACAAGATTATAAAAAGTGAAATATTCTCCACCCAGGAAATATGGATCAGAAAATAGTATTGGTACCAAACATAGATAGTGCCTAGTCTCTAGAATGCAGCTGCAAAGGTGAGGAGGGATATTGATGCATGTAATGCTTCGTTGTTTTGTTCCTTTCATTTGTTCAGTGCAAATGGAAATGACATTTTAAATTCTGATCTCCTTTGGAGGGCTTTATTCTCCAATTATGGGCGGCAATTTCAGCCCATATTTATTAAAGAAGCCCATTTAATCCATATTTATTGAGTTGGATTAGTCATATTTCAATTAGGTAAATATAGACTTCAACTCATTTAATTATTTTTTTTTCATATAAAGTAGCATACTTAATATTATAATTATAATAAATAGCAATACTTTTGTAAAATTACAGTTTATAGCAAGAGTAACATTATTTTAATCATTAATTAGGCAAGTGCATGTTTTACTCTCACTACTTTATATTTTCCTATTTTCACTCCACTATTTCACCTCCCCCAAATATAGTCATATCTTTCACCTTTTTTTTTCATCTTTTTTTTTTAACATTTTATTTTTTTATTTTATTTTATTTTTATTTTTTTATTTCCACTTTATTTTCTCTCTTATATTTCTCTTCTTTTTTTTCTTTTTCCATTTTTTTCTTTTTTCATATTTGAAGATAATTATCTCCATGATCTTTAAGATTTCAAAATAAAACATCATTACTGTCTTTCACTCTCTTATATCTCTACCTTTTTTTCTTATTAGTTTTTTTCAGCTTATTTTTTTATCATTTTATTTTTTATTTTGATTTCTTTTTCTTTTTTTCTTTCCACTTTATTTTCTCTCTTCTATTTCTCTTTTTCTTTTCCTTTCTCATATCTTTTTTTCTTTTTCTATTTTCGTTTTCTTCTTCTTTTTTCTATTTTATTTTTTTTCTTTTTTTTCTTTTTTTTTACACTTCTATTTCTCTTTCTTCCTTTTTTTTCGTTTTGACTTCTCTTTTTTTCTTTTTGTTTTTTCCTTTTTTTTACTCTTCTATCTCTAACTTTTATTTTGAAAAGACAAATATGTATATCACATACACATATTCAAAAAACATACAAAATACATAGGCATACAGATCTGGATATATATTTATGGTACAAAACATACATATGTATTTACAAAATACATATTATATTAATATTAAACAGTAACAAATATAACTATACTATATATGTTCATATATATTTGTGAAATACAAAGGTGACTCATATAAAATAAGAATATACATATGGATCAGGTATGTATTCTGTAAATATACATATGCAGAGTTATATGTATTTTATACGGTGTTGGATTTATTTTTGAACTGTACATACTATGTCATTTTAGAGAGTAACATATGTACTTATTTATTTTCTTTTACTGTTTAAGATATGCATCATGTATTTTTTTATTACCTATATGTATATGTATATAATTGTCATTTTTGTTTTAGAAATTTTGTGTCCTATATGTTTATATATACATGTGAGTCAAATATGTATTTCTATAAATACATATGGAGATATATATGCATGTTTTTTTACCGTAAAGACATATGCAGATCTGTATGTCTATTTATTTTATATATATTTTTAATATGTATATATATGATATAGATATTTGTCTTTTAAAAATAAAAGATAGAGATAGAAGAGAAAAGAAAAAAAAAACAAAAAGATAGAAAAAAAACAAAAACAAAAAATAAAAATTAAATAAAAAAGGTGAAAAAGGAAAAAAAAGAAAGAGAAATAGAAACTAGAAATAGAAGTTTACAAAAAAAAGCGATTTTTTTTTTTAAAAAAAGAAGAAGAAAACGAAAAAAAATATGAGAAAAGGAAAAAAAAAAAGAAGTAGAAGAGAGAAAATAAAGTGGAAAGCAAAAAATGGAAAAGAAAAATAAATAAAAATAAAAAAGATAAAACAATGAAAAAACTAACAAAAAAAATAGTTAGAGATATAAGAGAATGATATTTTGAAATTTTGAAGATCATGAAAATAATAATCTTCATATCTGAGTTTGATTTGGAAAAGGAATTACTAATATAAATAAGAGTAATTTATGAGAATTTAATTAGATGAAATAATTATTTCTTATTTAACGCAATTAGTTTGAGTAAAACAAGAGCAGTAAATCTTGTTGTATATGTATTTGTATAGCAACAGTTTACATAAATACAAAATACAATTTTCTATTTTTTGTAATTATGAAACTGTTGCTATAAAAGTTGCAATTTAGGTTCTATAGTTGCTATTTCTAAAATTTTTTCTTTTAAAAACTCATACAAATATGGACAAAATGGGTAAAATATGAAAATCCATTTAAACATAGAGATCACCCACCTATGCTTAAAATTTTATTTTTTTCCCTTTCCATTTTTTTCTTTTCTTTCTTTTTTCCTTTAATTTACTTTTTTTTTTCTTTTTCATTTTTTACTCGTCTCTTAGATTTTTTTCTTTCTTTTTTTTTTTTACTTCTCATTTTTTTATTTTTTTTCTTTTTCTTTGCATTCTTTTTTCTTTTTATCTTCGTTTTTCCCTTTTCATTCTTGCTTCATCATTTTTTTCATTTTTCTTAGTTTTTATATTTTTTCTCATCTTTTTTACTGTCATAGCATTTTATATTTTATATATCTTTATATTTTATATTTATTTGTATCATATTATGTATTTCAAATAAATTTATTATTTTATTTAAATAGTTTAGTCATAAGTACGTACAATTTATTATTTGTATTTATATACAAACAAGTATATGGATTAATTACATTTGCTTAAGACCTAAATAGGTTAGCAAACATAAGCTACTACTTACTATCCCATTTAGCCTAAATTTCAATTAATTAAAATTCATAGCATCTCTTACTAATTAAATACAATTCATAGTCTCTCTCCTTTATTTTCTCTCTTTTCTATCTTTTATCTCTCTTTTGTTTTTTTTCTTTTCCATTTTTTTTCTTTTTTTCTTTTCCTTTAATTTACTTTTGTTAATTTTTTCATTTTTTCTTTTTATTTTATTTTTTATTTTCATTTTTTAGTTTCTTATATTTTCTTTTCTTTTTTTTTTTCTCAATTTTTCATCAATTTTATTTTATTTCATTTTTATTTCTTTTTTCTTTGCATTCTTTTTTTGTTTTTTTTCGTTTTCCCCCTTTTCATTCTTGTTTTGTTATTTTTGTCATTTTCTTCTTTTTTATATTTTTTTCTCATCTTTCTTGTTGTCATTGCATTTTATATTTTATATATTTTTTATACTTTATATTTATTTGTATTTAAATAATTTAGTCGTGAATATATATAATTTATCATTATATTTATATACAAACAAGTTTGAAGTATGAGAAATAAATACAAATACAGTTGTATTAACGAATACAAAATTATAAATGTTGGGTGAATACAAATACAATAAGTGATTATGGTATTTTGGTTATCATAAAAAATTTAAAAATGAAAAAAAAAAGAAAAACAAAAATAGAAAAAAATCAAAAAAGAAAGAGAAGTAGAAGTTAGAGAAAGAAGAGAGAGCAAAAAGTATAAAGAAAGAATTGAAGGAAAAAAATAAAAAAAATACAAAAAAGATCAAAATAGAAAAAAAAAGAAAAAAATGACGATGAATATAAATACACTGAATGGTTATGATATTTCAGTCATCATTCATAATTTGTACTCGACTTAGTCATATTCTTCGTAAATATAAAAAATATAAAACAAAAAATACAACCAAAAAAGAAACAAATGAGAAAGAAAGAAGTAAAGACAGAAAAAAATAAAAAATAGAAAAAAAAGGAAACTAAAAAGGAAAAGAAAAAAACAAAGAAAGAGAAGCAGAGGGTAGAGATAGAAGAGAAAAAAAAAAGAAACGAAAAAATAAAAAAAGAAAGAAAAAGGAGAAATAGAGGCTATAGATAGAAGAAGAGAGACAAAAGAAACTAAAAACAAAAAATAGAGAAAATAAACAGAGAAAATAAACAAAGAAAAGCTATGAATTGTAATTTTGAAAGTAAGCGTAAAAACACTCTCATTTTGCTAAAACCTAGGTTATTTTTGTAAGCTGTTGTTGTTTTGGGGGTGGAAAGTTGGGGGTAGGGGGTGTGAGGGTGCTTTGGGGGAGGGGTTAACTTTTTAAAAATATATATATGTTTTTTAGGAGGGGTGACATGGAGAGGAGGGGTGCAGGGAGTGGGAGGGTGAAGTTGTGGATAAAAAAGTCAAGTTGATATGAAATAGAAGTAAGTTTTTGGCTTTAGAGGTTAAAGTTGGTTGGAACCATTTTTATTCAATCTATGTTTGACCAAATTCATATTTACTCATATTTATATGGGCTAATTATAATTCAAACTATTTTTGATCGATCCATATTTAACCCGTCCAAATGCAATCCAATCCACCTGTGTGCCACCCCTATCTCCAATTAATCCAACCATCTCCTTATTCAAGCTTAAGTACATACATATGAACACTACCGAATTTGTTTCAAGTTTATCTTCTTGTCTTGCTAATAAAAAGTAAACAGGCAATGAAGGGCAAAGAGCAAGTAGTTGCACTGCGGATATAGACAAGATATTACTCCATACATTAATTCTATAGAAATATTTTTTTTTGTAATATTTCGAGAAAAGGTTCGAAGTAGTCCTTTATTTTTGGGCTTATAATCAAAGGCATCCTTGTTCTTTCACATGGTGTATTAATAGTTTTCCATATTTCCAATATAGTTGTACTTCTGATCATTCCCAAACTTTCGTCTATTTTTTAACATTGATTTCCTCCACAGTTTAGTTTATGGAATGCTCAGTTCTTCCTCTTTGTTGAGTATAAAACAAAGTCCCATGTTGTTTAGTTCAAATCGAACATCACTTGCTAAGGAAAGAACCTATCTGGAAATTTGCATATCTAAAACTCTTGCTTCTGTATAAAGGCGACATAAAAAGCCAGCTTGAGTCGAAAACTTCGGACTTTCAGCATACTGAACAAGCTGCTAACAACCCCTAGTTTTAATTAAACTCAACTCATAGGTTGTATTGCTATTATTTTCGTTTTTGGTCCATCATATTAAGGGTCCGTTTGGCTATGTGAGATAAAATTATTATAGGAAATCATATGAGATGAAGTTGAAGATTTGTTTGGACATGCAATTTGTGCTTTTAAGTTGTATTTTTTTTCTTATAAACAAAAAAAATTCTTAAGTTGTACAAACGATCAAAATTGCTTCAATTCTTTATACAATCTTACCAAATAAACAAAAATTCATGACAAAAGTATAATAAACTATCATAAAACTTTTCTAAAAGTAAAATATTTGTTGATCAAATGAAAAATACAGTGAATTATAACAATGATAAAGTAGAAACTGATTTGAAGCAATAACAAACTCTGTAGGCCTTTGACAATGAAAATTTAAAAAAAATAGAGTTGGGGTTAGAGTTGTATATGTTTGACCATATCTCTTTGGACAGCTTTTTTAACTATAAGGAGTCATTTGGTTGGGAGCAAGTTATCACAGGATAATTAATTTTGGAATTATTTATCCATCATATATATGAGATAATTTATTCCATCACTATTATATAAATAATGGGATAAATAATTTAGGGACTAACTAATACCTCCAACTAAGCTCAAGATAAAATAGTTCTACATTTTATCCCACGATTATTGATCCTTATACCTCAACTTGTTTTCACTTTTCTAAATAGAACTTCAAGTTGTATGTAGAGTTTTTATAGTGAAACATCATTTTCTAATAAAATGAAAAGATTTTTTGAAAAAAAAAAGTGAATATTTCTCATGAACAAACAAGGCTATATGTTGGTGATTCATGGTTAAATGAGATTATGGGCGATGCAATTTTATTAAATTTAAATCTGTATAAAATTTGAATTATACTAAATTCAAAATATATTAGTCCCAAATAAATATTACGGATTAATATAATTGAATTAATTATTTAAGTCCAAACATATACGGGTTTAATTAAACTCCAATTTTTATTGGGCTAGCCTATCGATTTGGGCTACAAAATGAGGAGCTCACTTTGCTAAGCCCAAGATATTGTCATATTCTAGAGGCCCAAATAAGTGCCACATGTCAAATGACGTGGCATGCCAAGTCAAGTGAAGGAGCCAATAAGACCATGCCACATGTCAAAATGATGCATCAGGCCCACGAAATAAAAGCCCATAAAAAGGCGCCATATCACTCAAATCTAATTGGTCAAAGAAGTCCACATTGATCATGAATCTTCCTTTTCCACAAGTATAAATAGGGGTCTCATAATTCAGAAAAAGGATCCCAGAACTCTGACAAAAAGCAAGAGAAAGCTCGTGGATCAAACGCCACAATTTCTCTACAAAGCTTAAGCATTCAAATCAAGTTCATCAAGATTCAAGATCAAGACTGCAATATTCAAGAACAAGCTCAAAAGTCCTTGAATTCAAGCACAAGTCAAGATCAAGTCCGTCAAATCCGCAAACTAAGTTTAAATTCAAGATCAAGCTTTAAGCCCTTGAATTTATATTTGAAAAGGCGAATCGAGGATTCATAGAGACTGTAACACTCGCATTGAAATCAATAAAATCGATTGTTGTAATATTTTCTTGTCTTGAATTATTTATTTTTCGTCCTAAAAAATTTTATTGTCCAACAAATTCTGGAATGCCCACTGGGACAATCTCTACCTCTCATCTCAACTTTTCATACTTCAAAGTTTAAGAACAATGAAATGACTTCCAAGAAGGTCAATTCTCAATCAACTGCTTCCAAGGATGCATATTCAAAGTTCTCTGCTAAAGTAGAAAGCATCCTTGGTGTTACTTTCGCAAGCTGGGAGCTGTCACAAGAAGCGAGGCAGGCTTGCTAGGACAACAAACACATCTAGTATCGTCCACTCCAGCTTCAGTTTTTGGATCTTCAACCCCAAAAAGAACGAAGTCCAGTGAAAGTGCTTCGAAAGGAGGAAACAGTGTGGCTGAATCGCTTAAGAAGACTCTAGCTCTACTTGAGCATTCCGGTTCCAAATACTCTAGTGCAAAGAACGATGATTGTTCAAGCAACTCACCATCTCCGATTACACCGCATAAGTTGAGCGCTTCAAAAATCAACTTATGCAAAAATCTGTGTTACTCTCCAACATCTCCAGTGATTATGCAAGCGATGGTTACTGATCCGTCGTCTATGGAGAAGTAGCTTACGAATCTGGCAAAGACAATTGAGGGACTGACTAAATATATTCAGAATCAAGATGCTCGAATTGATAAGATAGTGAATAGGGTGGAAGGTCTGATAGACAGAGATTCTAGCCATGCTCCTGGAAAATCTCCAGAGGTTCATGAGACAAAAAATCTTGTAAAACAAACACCATTGCCTAAAGAGCTGTAATTTTCTTCTGAGGGAATGATCCCGATCGAGCAATTAAGGGAATTCATTGAAGGGACCTTCAAAGACAATTATGATGTTGTTACCAAATCTTCCCTTGCATATGCCAAGCCCTACACTGCGAGGATAGATAGCCTTAAAATACTTGTCAGATATCAACCCCTCAAATTTCAACAATTTGAGGGAAAAGGTAATCTGAAACAACATGTCGCATACTTTGTTGAGACATGTAATAATATTAGAACTGACGGTGACTATCTTGTCAAACATTTTGTTCGTTCTCTAAAGGTAAATGCCTTTGTTTGGTATACGGACCTCGAGCCTAACTCCATCGATAGTTGGGAGCAATTGGAACCCGAGTTCCTAAATCTGTTTTATGGCACAAGGCGTACAGTGAGCATGCTAGAGCTTACAAATACTCGGCAAAGAAAGGATGAGCTAGTCGTCAACTTCATCAATCGATGGAGAAATGCGAGTCTAAACTATAAAGATAGGCTTAGTGAAGCTTCTACAATAGAGATGTGCGTCCAAGGAATGCACTGGGGGCTTTTCTACATCTTGCAAGGAATTAAACCAAAATCCTTTGAAGAGTTAGCTACTCGTGCTCACGACATAGAGTTGAGCATGTCTTCTGCTGAAAAGGAAGGAGCGCCTATTCATGAGCCTCGAAGGGGAAAGAAAAAGCAGGAACCCAAAAAATAGGGCAAGTTTGTTCCCAAAAATGAAAACAAGGAGTTCATGAATGTTGATATGTCTCCTGTGAAGGTCACCATAAAGGTAATCAAGAAGTAAAGTGTGAAGAGCACGTACGAATCAGAAAACTTTAAAGGAGATGCAAGAAAAGGAATATCCCTTCCTTGATTCTGATGTTGCAGAGATTTTTGATAAATTTCTTGAGCATAAGCTCATTGAACACCCAGAGATGAAATGTCCCAATGAAGCTAGAAGGACCAATGACCCTAATTATTGCAAATATCATAGGCTCCTAAGTCACCCTCTGGAGAAATGCTTTATCTTTAAAGATAAAGACATGCAACTGGCAAAAAAGAAGAAAATATTCTTTGACGATGAGATAGCCAATTCTTATCAAATCTCTATCACTTTTGGCTCACTCGACCCGGTTCAAATTTGTATCAAAGAGCATAATGAGAAGATATTAGATCTTGATAGGTCTTCAGTTGATGAAGACGATGATGAAGGTTGGAATCTGGTGACTAGACGCAGACCTAAGAAGATGAATCTATGAAAGAAGATATACGAGTAGCCAATCGGAAGGAGAATGGTGAAAAAACTAAAGAAACAGAAGTTGGTTGAACTTCTAAAGAAGACAAGGGTGACGAAGCTTCACCATCAGGAACCTTGACGTCCGGTGACTTTAGAGGAATTCTTACCAGGTTGGTTTCATGGAAAGACTGCCTAAGTCAACCTTGACGCATCTTGTTTTAATACCACCAAAGATGGGGCAAAGGGTGAGAATATACCCATGGAATTTCTTTTATCTTTCGAAAGGCTGTCTGAAACTCTTGGCGAAGAGGCATATATGTGTGATACAAAAATCACATTCACAAATAATGATCTTTTGCTTGGTGAGACCCTACATAATCTTCCCTTATACAAGGTGGGTTAAATTCTAAGAAAGAAGATCAATAAAATCTTGATAAATGAGAGATTTGGACTCAATATCCTGCCTATCTGTACGATGAATGAGCTTGGCATCGCTACTGGCGAACTGGATGAAAGCCGTATAATGATCTAAGCCTTCAACCAAGGGGGCCAGAGGGCCATGAGATGTATCAAGTTGGGGATTACTATGGATGATTTTCAATCAAACCCATTGATACATGTGATCGATGCCAAAACTTTATACAATATATTTCTTGGTAGGACTTCGGTGCATGGGAACAAAATTATATCATTCTCTTACTATTAATGCTTAAAGTACCTCGAAGGAGGAGTGAAAATAAAGATGGTTTCCGATGACAAGCCATTCATTGAAGCTGAGTCACATTTTATCGATGCAAAATTCTACTTAAAAAAATATGTTGTGGATGAGAAAAGGTTTGAAGATGCCATCAAGACCAAGTGTGATGATCTTGCATCTAAGAAGGTCGTGGTGGCTGCCAAAAAAGTCACCACTAAGAAGCCTCTCTCCACTTCAAATAAAAAAGGTGTCACTTCTACTAAAAAAAGGCAACTTCCATTCTTCGTTACGTACCAAAGGTAAGGAAAGAGAAAAATCACCCATCGGATTCCTAAGATAATGTGCTAAAAGGGCTAACTTTACCTATCAGGAATATTGATGCAATAAATCCAACCTCAAGACTTCTTGAATAGTCTATGGCTCAAAATCTTCCCCAAGATATGACACTTCCTACGAAGCATACGAAAGAAGGCTTTGACCCAAATGTATATAAGCTATTTGTAAAGGCTGGTTATAATCCAAATGAGTCATCAAGGTTGGGCAAACTTCCGTCGGAAGGTACAACTAGGAAGGCATGTGAAGGCCTAGGATACATGTAGCTACCTCTAATTCGCATCTTTATAAGAAGGGCGCTTAGCAACTACATCACTGTAGAAGAAGAGTCCACTGCATCAAATAAAAGGGCTTTTATCTTTGACTGACTAGGAGAATCAACTGCAAGAACTTCTGTGTTCGAAAGGTTAGGACTTCTAAATAGGAAGAAAAATAACAAATATAAGAGGAGTCATCAAAACACGTTGATGCACTCTTCACTTAAAATACAGAAGGATTTCTAAAGTTTGATTCCTTCTAGAATGAAGCGACATATGGAACTGGTAGTTTCATGCAATGAGGTGCTAAAATCAAAGGCGCATACTATGATTTATACCAAGCAACATAAAGAATATGAAGAGAGTGGGATCCTCATATCATATTATGATCTAGAATGAGAAAGATGTCTCATCTCAAATAAAGGTTAATGAAGAAATAGAAGATGCCTTTTGGTGTTATCATATATCCATCAACGATGATGATCCTCAAAAGGAGAAAGATACTGGAGATGCTCTATCGTAACTTGAAGAAGGAGTAAAGGCAAAAATAGATCCCTTGAAGGAAGTTAATCTTGGGACCAATGAAGACCCAAGACCAACTTAACTAAGTGCGTTTCTAGAAATAGAAGAGGAAATTGCTTATATGGACATACTCAAAGAATATATGGATGTCTTCACTTGGTGATATAAGGAAATTCCTGGTTTAGATCCAAAAGTAGCGGTCCATCAGTTGGTGGTCAAAAATAGGGCTCATCCTGTTAAGCAAGCCCAAAGACGCTTTAGGCCAGAGTTAGTTCCATTGATTGAGAATGAAGTTAACAAACTCATTGAAGCTGGCTTTATTCGTGAAGTCAAATATCCTATGTGGATTTCAAGTATTGTTCCAGTACGAAAGAAGAATGGTCAAATTCGAGTTTGTATCGACTTTCGAGATCTCAACAATGCATGCCCTAAGGATGATTTTCCAATCCCCGTACTAGAGTTGATGATTGATTCCACCACTAGTTAAGAGGTAATGTCCTTCATGGATGGTTCATCTGGCTACAACCAAATCCGCATGGCGCCAAAAGATAAAGATCTCACTGCATTTCGTACGCCCAAAGGTATTTATTGCTACAAGGTGATGTCTTTTAGTTTGAAGAACGCTGGCGCCACTTATCAAAGGGCTATGCAAAACATCTTTGACAGCCTACACCACAAAAATGTTGAATGCTACGTGGATGATCTAGTGGTGAAGTCAATAAAGAGAGATGACTACTTAAAAGACCTAAGAATGGTTTTTGAGTTACTTCGAAGATATCAACTTAGGATGAATCCATTGAAGTGTGCCTTTGGAGTTACTTCTATAAATTTTCTTGGTTTCATTGTGCGACACCGAGGAATTAAAATTGATCAAGCCAAGGTCGATGCAATTTTGAAGATGCCCGAGCCTCAAAACTTTCATGAATTGAAAAGCATTAAGGAAGGCTAGCATATTTAAGGAGGTTCATCTCAAACTTGGCTGGAAAATGTCAACTATTTAGTCATCTCATGAAGAAGGACACTCCCTTCAAATGGGACCAAATGTGTAGTAATGCCTTTGAGAGTATCAAATTGTACTTAATGAAACCTCCAGTTCTTGTGGTACCCATACTTGGGAATCCATTGATACTCTACGTTGCGGCACAAGAGAGGTAGGTTGGAGCACTACTGGCTCAAGAAAATAGTGAAGGCAAAGAAAACTCTCTTTACTATCTGAGCAGAATGATGACACCAAATGAGTTAAAGTATTATCTAATTGAAAAGTTATGTTTGGCCTTGTCCTTCTCAATTCAAAAGATGAAACAATACTTTCAAGCTCATGTGGTTCATCTCGTGTCTAGGGAAAATCCCATCAAGTTTGTAATGTCGAAACCCGTCCTTAGTGACCGAATTGTAAGATGGTACCTTCAAGTTCAACAGTTGAAGATTGTGTATGTTCCCTAAAAGGCTGTAAAGGGACAAGCACTGGCTGAATTTTTGGCAGACCACCCGATACTTGATGATTGGGAACTGAGCGATGAACTTCCTGATGAAGATACAATGGTTATTGAAGATTGACCCCAATGGAAAATGTACTTTGATGGTGCAACACATCAAGATAGAGCTGGTGCCGGTGTGGTATTTGTCACCCCACAAGAAGAGGTCATTCCTTGCTCTTTTACCTTGACAAATTGTTGCTCCAATAATGTTGATGAATATCAAGCGCTCATACTCGGACTTGAGATGGCTGTCGACATGAAACAACTAAAATTACAAGTCTTTAGTGACTCCCAACTAGTGATCAAGAAGCTTTTGGGAAGCTATGAAGTCAGAAAGCCTGAGCTATGACCATATCATGATTATGCACAGAAGTTAATGGGGTGGCTTAGAGAAGTAACCCTCCAACATGTTCCAAGGAGAGAAAATAAGCAAGCTGATGCCTTAGCTGCTTTGGCCTCAACCTTAACTCTTCCAAATCAGATGCGAGTTACTATCCGCCAAGAAGGGGTATTACTACCGTCAGATGAGGATGTAGAAAATAAGGTTGAATACCTCGTTGCTGTGTCTGAAGCTGTAAAAGAAGATTGGCAACAACCTATCATTAATTACTTATGTTATGGGATACTTCCAGAAGATCCAATGAGAAGGACTGACATTCGTCGTCGTGTACCTTGCTTCCTTTACTACAAATACACACCGTACAAAAGATCATATGAAGGAGCACTCTTATGGTGTTTGGGAGAGAATGAAGCAAATCAAGCTTTGCAAGAAGCGCACTCGGGAGTTTGTGGATCGCATCAGTTTGAACCGAAGCTCCATTTTCACATTAAAAGGATGGGATTGTTGACATCTAATTTTTGCCCTCCACGACTAAATTTAATCCTGAGTTTCTTTGATCTTTAATAAAATTAAAATATTTATTTCATTTGAATAAAAATTTATTAAATATATTTGTACGTAATTTTTTCATTTTAAGTAGTGATTATAATTTATCGTATTCAATTATACGAGATTTTATAATTTTGTTACTTAAATATTTATTTTTTAAAATATCAGATTTTAATCAAGGATTATAGATTCAACTGATTAAAGTTTTGATTTAGATATAATTTACTCTCAAAAAATAATTTATTCGGATAAATATGTGTTTGATTTTATAAAATTAAGAATCCCGAGATTAAAGAAAGTATTAATTCGCATCGAATTTCAATTTAATTTAGTCAATCTATTAGATTTGACCATAATTGTAATGCAATCTGTCAATTGATTTGTAATTTGGTCAAAATTAAATAAATATGGCTAAATTTTAAATCCCAATTGGGGTTATATTTTAAATAAGCCCCAAATTCCCAAAAACTCTCATAACTTCTACCTAATTCCACAAAAAAATAATTTCAAATTGTACTACATTGTACTATTTTCCCCCAACTTTGTCTTTTCCCAAATTTGAAATTCAAAAGTTGTACTACATTGTACAATTTCCTCCCCACATTATATTCCACCTCACCTTATCTTCAATTTTAAAATTTTAAAAATACCTTTATTTGCTTTTTCTTCCATATTGGGGGAGGACAAGAAATAAATCCTCATCCTTTCTTATAAATACTTTTCTCCCACATTGGTGGAAGAGAGGAAAAAAAACTCATTTCTCTCCTATAAATACTACCACTACTTTGGTAGAAAAAGGAAAAAAAGAAAGAAAAAAAAGAGGCTAGAAAGGTGAAAAAATCCTTTTTGAGCAAAATAGTTATTTTTATTTAGTAAAAATTTTTGTTTCATAGAGTTGGTCGGCTAATAAAAAAATTCGAGTTGCCGGCGATGTTTTTTTGGTGGTGGTTGATTCCAACGAAGCTCGTAGTCTCATTTTGCTGACCCTAAAAAAGTAAACACATCTTTCTTTTTTTTTAGTTTTTATTATCATTTTCTTCTTCATTTTTCTTCTTCTTCGTAGTTCGTAGATATAATTTTGTTTGCTGGGATTGTATGCTGTAGATGGCCTTAAAGGCCCTAGGACATTGTGGTATCGATATTCTAATTATTTTTATGTTCATGATATAAAAATGAGCTAACAATAGTTGTATATGTCTTTTATTTACTTTATTCTTTGATTATTTTGGATAAAGTTTCAATCTTTGCTTAAAAGATGTATTTATGCTTTGTTTAAACTCATTGTTGTTGGATATATTTATTTTTAGCATGTAAAGTTATTTTCTTTATGTTGAAAAAAATAGTTAATGTTGAATGTTTTGTCTTTTCACCTTATTCTTTGATTATTTTGGATAAAGTTTTGATCTTTTCTTGAAAAACATAATCATGTCTTGTTTAAACTCATTATTATTGAATATGTTTATTTTTAGCATGTAAAGTTATTTTCTTTATGTTGAAAAGAATTGTTAATATTGATTGTTTTTCCCTTTGACTTATTCTTTGATTGTCATGTATAAAGTTTTGATCTTTGCTCAAAGGCGAACTCATGCCTTGTTTAAATTTATTGTTGGCCGATATATTTATTTTAGCATGTAAAGTTATTTTTTTTATGTTGAAAAAATAGTTACTATTGTTTGTTTCGCCTTAATAAAAAGAGTAATTGATTAAATCAAGAATTTGTCATTTGCTTGTTAATTATTTTAAGGAATCTCCAAAATCTTCGTATAAGAGATGAAGTGATAGCTTTATTTTTCATCCACGATGTTTACTTTTTTTCTTTTTTTTTCCTCATGTTTTTTAATTTGTCAAAATGATGAGAAAGTTCGGATTTTTCCGGCTAAATAGAATTATTTAGATATTTCCGAGTCATACATAGTATGATTGTGAAATGATATTTCACTTTTCGAAATGCTAACTTTTTTTGTAATTTTCTTACTCCCTTTGGATTGTTATATGTGCTCTTTGTGAGTGTAAAAATTTGATTCATGTCTCTCTTTTATTCATAATATCAAAAGAGAATCAACGATTTCTTAGAAATAAAAATCATAGGTCGTTACACGTTTGTCAATAAGATGTTGGTTGTAATTTATATGTATGAATTTTCGTTAGTGTCGCCTTAATTGAAATTTAAAAATTCTCTTTCTTGAAAAGTTAGCCTTTATTTTCTTTTGTTATATGGATTGGTGTCTATGTTTGTTCAATTCTAGAAATCATGAGTATTTTTCTAGTTGCCTCATCCCTTTACTTTCGCAAGCTTACATTGTTTGTTTATCGCATTAATTCATTGAATATGACCTTCTTCCTTTTACATTTATTCATTCTTAATATGAACATAAATCATGAGACGTGTAAATGAGTGTCTTTGCTTTACATTTTTTATTTGTTGACTCTCATTCTTGTGCAAGTGTGCTTATTCTTGTCATTCAAAAATTGGTTCTTGATAGTTTCTTTTACTTTAAAATATGTCACTTTTATGCCTTGAACATATATTAATTTCTTTATCTTTTCCTTGCATGCAAAAAAATATCTCGAGTCCAAATGGACTCCTCTCCTCTTGCATTTCGTAATGGGTAAATGAGGCTCACCCCTTCGAGTCAAGTTCGAAGTTTAAACCCAAGGTCCACTACATGGAGTGCGGGTGCTAGAAGATAGACAAATAATGAAAATGGGTCAAAACTTATTGATGAGGTCACTAAGAGACTTGAAAAGTCTCAATTTTTATTATTTTCTTCTTTTTATTTATTCATTTAGTCATTTATTTATTCATTCATTTCGGCATCAAATCCAAAGCTGTATTTAATATAGGTCAAGACTCGAGACAAAGGCTCGAAAAATAGTTTAGGACAGGTGAAATGGATCGAAAGACCAACTAGACTAGGACAGGTCTCATTGATTTAAGTCCAATGGCCTAAGTCCTTTACTTTCTCCTCCCTTCTCCTTTTATGTGTTTATTTGCTTATTAGTTTTGTTTAGACTTAGTTAAAATCCCTACTAAGTCGCCTAAATCTATTTTATACAAGTCTTTTTTAAAATAAATAAATAAATCAAATCACTATTTCAACAAATTAATATTTTCAGAAGTTAATCAAAAGATGTTTTCAAACAGTCTGGATAACCGCAAGTTAGCAGACGTTTTAGGTGACTAACACCTTCCTAAAACGTTAATAGGAACCACTTACTCGGAATCTTCAAAACTTAAAAGGATTGTTCTATTTTGAATCATTTGAAGTAACTCTCTAAAGGTTTCTTAATTCCTTTTTCAAAATTAAGTGGCGACTCTCAAAAAGTTAAAATTTTTGCAAAACAGAAATGGCGACTCTACTGGGGATTATTAACTAGGTTCTAACCAAATATTTGATTTCGTCTTCTGATTAACTATTTATGTGTTTATATGTTTCGATTCTGTAAAGTTTAACTATCGCATCTCATGGCATATTCTTGCATTATTTAAACTGTTTTGGGGTTTCGTGGATGTCCCGGCCCCTATTGTTCAATTCCAATAAAGTGTTGGAAATACGAACGGATTATTAGCACGTGAGTCGTCTGATGGCTTTTCGTATTTTCAAACTCAAGTTGTCCGCTTGAGAACCAGTGTTCAAACCCACTCTAGACATCTAGGATAGAACGAAACCAAAACCCTATTTAGGCATGAGTCTAGGATGACCCAATACCCGAGCGGGGTATTGGGCCCATTAGAAAACCTTTCCTGCGTCTATTGACCCCGAGTCAATTATAGACAAACAATATTTATGTGTTGAAGAAAAAAATGCCTGTCTAATTCAATCCACTATCCTTTGGGGGTCAGGAAAAAACTTGATTTGCTTACTTTCGTAAGAAGAATTGAAGAAAAAAATTGATCGATTCAGGAGGTTGCATTTAAGGCACAGTTTGAATGTCAACGGATGTTACCATTATAAGAAATGGATGAAGCTAACAAGGTGAAGGCTGATAGAAGAAGCACTCAGAAATTAGTATTTTCTATCCCTTGTGTGGGAACGTGTCTTTTTTCATGTTATTTCCCTTTCCCTACAAAAATGTATCCCTCTTTTGTTATATTTTGTAGGCATTTATTCCCTTTTAGTGTCTATAAAGTTGGGGATAATGGATTGACCTTAAACAAGCATATATTTTTCTTAAAAAATCATTAGGCCCAAACCCTTGGCTCAAAAGGGTCACCCCAGTTAGGATTCGCATTAGTATAATGTTCTTATGTGATATAGTTGTATTATGTGTTTATGTGCGTTTATTTGGATCAAAGACAAATTTATCTGCTATGCTCCTATGGATTGATTTGGCTATGACACAAACAACTCTACGTGGCTATTTCTTGTCGAGTTTTTTGCATTGCTTATCACATGTGGAAACTAACACATTTGCCTTTGAGTTGTTTTACTTTACAGATAATAGAAAATTACTCAGTGTTGAAATAAGCTGGCAGAACATCCTTACTTCACCCGGTCAAAAACGTACAAAATCCCATCCTCTGACCATCATTCAATAATGACTGAAAATGACGAAGAAAATACATTGACCATCAGGGATAATGTAATAGCAAAACAGAGTGAGATAATTGCGGAACTCACAAAAAAGCTAGAAATGCTTTAGGAGGAAATAAATCGTACTCGAAATTTGGCTAACCTGGCTATCACTGTCAATGTTCCCGCTCGAGGAGGACACGGGACTCCACTCCAAATCCCTCCCCTCAGTACGCCTATTCTCGGGGATCAGTTAAATAACATATCGTCCATCTCTGCCCCTCCACTTGTCCAAAATACCAATCGTGAAAATAACCCAGATGCTTACCATCTACAAAATCCAGCCATCGTCCCACAAAATCCTTCTCCGAATCTACAAAATTCATTCCCAAATCCCCAGAACCCATTGGTAAATCCACAAAATCCATCTCCAGATCTACCAAATCTGCCAAATCTATCTCCGAACCCACAAACTTTATTTCTGAATCTGCAGAATCCATCCCAGATCCCACCAAGCTACTCTCAAATTCCACAAAACTTTTCCGTTTCCAAAATGTTCTCCCCACCTACCAACTAACTTTATTTCATCCAAAAAATCAAGCTGCCTTTCTAAATCCTTCTCATGTCATCATATCCTCTGACATCTATAATTCCCTTCCTAATCCCGAGGTGGACCATTACGAGGAGAAGAAGAAAGAGTGGAGGACCAAGCATGAAATAAAGTTGCTAGCTATGAATGAAGAGATCATGAGGATCAAGGAATCTCTTAGAGCGGGGAATAACGATGGGTTAGGTTACGATGATTTATGTGTTCACCCTTAAGTAGATCTACCAGAAAGGTATAAGGTCCCTAAATTTGAAGTGTTCGATGGCACCGAAAATCCAATGGCCCATCTGAGTAGGTATTATGATCAAATGGTGGGAGTAGGAAAAAATGAGGCATTATTGATGCGCTTATTCAGCCGAAGTTTAAGTGGCGAAGCCTTAGATTGGTTCACGTCTCAAAAACTGAAAAAATGGACTAGTTGGAGGGCATTGGCCAAAAGTTTCCTTAATAGGTTTGCAGTCAACATTGAAATAGTCCCTAACTGATATTCATTAGATCGAATCAAGCAGAGGAATGATGAGTGTTTCCGAGACTATGCCTTTCTTTTGAGAAAAGAAGCTGCCAAAGTACAGCCTCCCATGTCTGAGAAAGAAATGGTGTCTGTGTTCTCTCGTGCTCAGGAGGGAGAATATTATACCAAGTTGGTATCCATGGTCCGAGAAACTTTCGCAGATTTAGTAAATATTGGGGAATCATTAGAGGAAGGTATTCAAACAGGAAAAATTGCCAAAACCCCAACATCATCTGAATCTTTTGCATTCTCAAAGAAGAAAAGAGAGGATGTGACTACAGTTTCTACTGATTTTGTTGATAAATTGAAGAGGAAATTCAAGCCTAGGAAAATTCTTTCATCACCACCGTCACCAAATTTTCAGCCTGCATTCTACGCCCATCTCCAATATCAAGCTCCAATTTCAAATATTTTACCCCAATGTCAAATTCTGTAGCCAAATTATCAATCTCATGTTCAAGCTATTCTTCCAAAAAATCAAATAAATGTCCAAGCACCTCCAAACTATCATCAAGTACCTTCTCCTGCTAATCAAAATCAGTATAACTACCCACGTGTAAGCCTTGAGAAAAAGCCTCCCAGAAAATTTACTCCATTGGTTGAAAGTCGTACCCATCTCTTCAAAAGATTGATGAAGGCCGGTTATTTACATCCTATTCCACCAAAGACTACCAATCTCAATTCTAAATTCTTTCATCCCGATCAAGTTTGTGCTTATCACTCAGGAGCTTCCGGGCATAATACTGAAGATTGCATCAATCTGAAACACAAGATCCAGGAACTGATTGACCAGAAGATCATCACTCTTCAGGAGCTGGCACTAAATGTTGATAGTAACCCATTGCCTAATCACGAGGGAGACACGGTTAGCATGATCGAAATAGCAGAAGAATGCGTATCTAGCGAGACAATTGCTAATGTGGATTCACGAAACTCCAAAAAGACAGAAAGAGTGAAAATGATAGAGAAAGTTGTGGCTGCCTTGAGTAAGAATTCGAAAGGAATTATTGAGCCTATTATGGTCCCAAAAAGAGCATTTAAGTGTGGAGTAGGATACCAACCAAGAAAGGAAGATGAGATCAAATATAATTCAAAGGAGAGTCTGTTTAGGCCCTTGCCGCTCTTGTACCAGTCATTTCCTGTACTTAAGATGTCAAATGATGATGGTCTTGGGGATGGGATAGGAGATCTGTTCGAAGGATACCATGCTTTACCAGATGATTTCCCAAAGTCCTGTGGGGTGAAGAAGATTGCATCAGAGGAGGCCTTACAAAACTGGACCTCCACTCCACTCATAACCCGTCACCCATCGTGGTAGATGAAAAGGGAAATTACTAATAGTTTTTAAAATCGGTGATGATCTGAAGGAGGCGCCGTGATCCACCCTTTTATGTCTTAAATTTTCATTTCGTGCTTTACGACTTTCGAAAAACCCTCCAACAATGATGATGAGTTCTGGAACTCCTCCATCAGATATAGTCAAAGCTATACGGAATACGTTCGTTGAGCTAGTACATGACATGACTGACAGAGATTTTTGAAATCTTTTATAGAAACTTTCAAAACTATTTGCTAAAATAAGATTACTTTTGAAAAAAATTTACAAAATTTTTTACTTAGTGATTGCCTAGGCGTCTATAGGAGAAGGGAGCCAGAGTAGAGGTACCAACATGGTAGAGTACCCAAAAGATGGGGTGGAGCAAACGGAGAATAGAAGAAGGTCAACACGGAGTAGTTTCACTCAAACTAATTATTTTTCTTTGGATGCAGGGACCAATACACAAAAATAAGAGTCTCTTTCAAAAATCCCCGAGCAGATTGGGAGACACACCAGAGCACTAATGCTCAAAAACGGTATTTTTGTGTAACCCTAAAAATGGGTTTAATACTTATTTATTGAGGACCTGTTGAATTGTCCATCTCACTTCTTGAGATCATGGAGGACAAATAAAAGTGTCTTGTCTTCTTTACAAATATTGTATTTAGAGTTTTTCTAAAAAAATAGTCGCTAGCAAAAGCGACTTTGTGTCTACTAATCGTCTACCTTGAGTACAGGTACATGTAGAAAGAAAGACGCGGACAAACAAACTCAGATGAAACTATTCTCAAATTGCCAAGAGGGCCAATTCATATCATTGCTGAGAGGGCCATTTCATATCATTTCCAAGAGGGCTACTTCATAGCATTTCCGAGAGGGCCATTTCATATCATTGCCAAGAGGGCCATTCATATCATTTTCCAAAAGGGCCATTTTATATCTGTTGACACGCAAGGTATAAATGCTGGCGTCGAGGATATCATCAGTATTTTATATCTGTTGACACACAAAGACATAAATGCTGGCATCGAGGATATTATCCCATTAAATATCTATTGATGCACTAGACAGAAATGCTGACGTCGAGGATATCATCATCATTTAATATTTGTTGACACGCAAAACACAAACGCTGGCATCGAGGATATCTCATCATTTTATGAATCAATATCTGAATGCATCGAGAGCACACGATTTGAAGGGACGCCTTTAAGTCGCTAACTAAGGATGAATGATATATAAGATTTCCTAGAAATTGATAATTTGAGGGTCATCTATAAGTCATATTATTTGAAATAGGATAGTGTGCAAGATCACCTATGAGTTGATATCCTGTAGGTCATCCGTAAGCCACAACAACATCCTAACCGGATAGTGTGCAAGATAGCCCAAAAATCGATAGTTCAAAGGTTATCCATAAGTCGCAAGTAAATCCTTATCGGAGAATATGCAAGATTATCAAATTGATACGTCTAAGGGTTCTTTATAAGCCGCGTCATATCCAAGATCGATTGTGTGCAGGATAACCCAAAGACTAACAATTTGAGATATTATCTATAAGTCATATTGTATCCAAGGTCGGATGTTGTGCAGGAACACCTGAAAGCTAGCGATTGGAGGGATATCTGTAAGCCATCTCTTATCCAAAGTTGGATAATGTGCAGGATTACCTAAAATCTAAAAATTCAAAGGATATTTGTAAGTCGCCTCGTATCCAACATCAAATAATATGCAAGATTATCCAAAGATTGATAATTTAAGAAAAATTTATAAATCGATCATCGGCTATAATCGGAGAGGTTATCTTTCCACATATAACAAGTGATATAGGTAACCAAAAGGGTTGCCACACCAGCACAAGATTACACTGTTGTAGGGACCATTCTGCATAAAGTATCCCGGTGTCCAAAAGGGCCACCCTACTTTTAAGACATATTCAACCGACAAATATCATAATTATACAATAACCAAGAGGGTTGCTGTGTTTGTTGTTGCCAGTTATTTCATTCCAAATAGGTACATAAAGATATGACTCCACTTTTCAGACCACAACTCACGTGGAGATATAGTAAAAGACTATATACCTCTTTCGTGAATTATGTTTAGCACTAACACTTTTTGCTTGAGATATTGTTGAGAGCATCCAAGCGGATGAAAATCTCAAATCGAAACCATAGGTGCGTATGACTCCTAAAAGGACGTAGCACAACGTGGAATTCTTTCTTAGCAGCAAAATGGGACATAGTCTAAAGAGGGACGTCAAACTCTTTGGACGCGAGCTAAAGGATAATCGCCACCACCATCCAACCACACCCCTATTAGAAGGCATGTGGGACTTTTGGAATATTCTGATTTCAGCTTCACCTTTAGGATATTCCTAAGCTCATACCGAGGGTAGATTTCTCTTTCTTTCAAATCCAAGTGACAACACACCTAGAGTTTTGGAAATTATGTCCAGGTAAATTCTTACCTATGGATGTGAAGAGCTCCACGTTCATGGTTAAGAGGTTACAATTCTTTTTTTCTTAACTCAATCAACTTGTAACTCAGATCGAGCCAAAGATCGTCTGAAATAAAAGACTCTCTTTTCTACCGATTAAGTCGAACTATAAGCAGTCTGATTCCCTGAGTCTGTTGAATATATAGGCTGGGCTCTGCGTGGAAAACTCAACTGCATTTCAACCTTTCCCAAATCCCTTTATTCCCCAGCTTCTCGATTTAACCAAAAACTCTAAAATCATGATAGTGGGTGAGTTTTATTTAAAAATCGTGCCTTAAATAAATCATTATGAACTACAAATGTCCTGAATTCTCATGTAACCTGAGATATGTAGGAAAACTGATACCGAGGTCCGGTCGTAACTAAACTCATGCGAAAGCCAACCTCATTCAGGTATGAATTTGTGGTCGGACAAAAACTAGGAACGTCAACCTCCCTTTGCCCAGGGTTACTTGCATCCACCCTACCCAAAGGGAGGGGGTAGTTTTTGACACCTAATTTTTTTCCTCCACGACTAAATTTAATCTTGAGTTTTTTTTATTTTTAATAAAATTAAAATATTTATTTCATTCGAATAAAAATTTATTAAATATATTTGTACGTAATTTTGTCATTTTAAGTAGTGATTATAATTTATTGTATTCAATTATGCGAGATTTTATAATTTTGTTACTTAAATATTTATTTTTTAAAATATCGGATTTTAATCAAGGCTTATAGATTCAAATGATTAAAGTTTTAATTTAAATATAATTTACTCTCAAAAAAGAATTTATTCGGATAAATATGTGTTTGATTTTATAAAATCAAGAAGCCTGAGATTAAAGGAAGTATTAATTCGCATCGAATTTAAATTTAATTTAGCGAATCTATTAGATTTGGCCATAATTGAAATCAAATTGGCCATAATTGTAATGCAATCCGTCAATTGATTTTTAATTTAGTCAAAATTAAATAAATATGGCTAAATTTTAAATCCCAATTGGAGTTATATTTTAAATAACCCCAAAATTCCCAAAAACTCTCATAACTTCTACCTAATTCCACAAAAAAATAATTTCAGATTGTACTACATTGTACTATTTCCCCCCAACTTTGTCTTTTCCCAATTTTGAAATTCAAAAGTTGTACTACATTGTACAATTCCCCTCCCACATTATCTTCCACCTCACCTTATCTTCAATTTTAAAATTTCAAAAATACCCTTATTTGCTTTTTCTCCCACATTGGTAGAGGAAAAGAAATAAATTCTCATCCTTTCTTATAAATATTTTTCTCCCACATTGGTGAAAGAAAGGAAAAGAAATCATTTCTCTCCTATAAATACTACCACTACTTTGGTAGAAAAAGGAAAAAAAGGAAGAAAAAAAAAGAGGCTAGAAAGGTGAAAAAAAATCCTTTTTGAGCAAAATAGTTATTTTTATTTAGTAAAAATTTTTGTTTTATAGAGTTGGTTGGCTAATAAAAAATTTCAAGTTGCCGGCAACGTTTTTTTGGTGGTGGTTGATTCCGACGAAGCTCGTAGTCTCGTTTTGCTGCCCCCAAAAAAGGTAAACACAACTTTTTTTTTAGTTTTTATTATCGTTTTCTTCTTCATGTTTTTTCTTCTTCGTAGTTTGTAGATATAATTTCGTTTGCTGGGATTGTATGTTGTAGATGACCTTAAAGGCCCTAGGACGTTGTGGTATCGATATTCTAATTATTTTCATGTTCATGATATAAAAATGACCTAACTATAGTTGTATATGTCTTTTTTTTTTTACTTTATTCTTTGATTATGTTTAATAAAGTTTCAATCTTTGCTTAAAAGATGTATTTATGCTTTGTTAAAACTCATTGTTGTTGGATATATTTGTTTTTAGCATGTAAAGTTATTTTCTTTATGTTGAAAAGAATAGTTAATGTTGAATGTTTCGCCTTTTCACCTTATATTTTGATTATTTGGATAAAGTTTAGATCCTTGCTTGAAAACCATAATCATGTCTTGTTTAAACACATTATTGTTGAATACGTTTACTTTTAGCATGTAAAGTTATTTTCTTTATGTTGAAAAGAATGGTTAATATTGATTGTTTTTCCTTTTGACTTATTCTTTGATTTTCATGTATAAAGTTTTGATCTTTGTTCAAAGGCGAACTCATGCATCGTTGATGCAACATATTACTTCTCAAAGTGGGTGAAGCTGTTGCTCTCAAGGAAGTAAAGAAAGAAAATATTGCAAACTTCATCTGAGTAAACATCATCTACCGCTTTGGAATTCCTCAGTACATAATAACTGAAAATGGAAAGCCATTTGATAACAAGCTGATGAAAAAAATTTGTGATTTCTTTGGTTTCAAGCAGCACAAGTCTTCTATGTACCATGGTGTCGCCAATGGTCTAGCCGAAGCATTCAATAAGACTTTATGCAACTTATTGAAGAAATTTATTTCCAAATCAAAACGAGACCAGCATGAGCGAATGGAAGAAACTTTATGGGCGTATAGGATGACTTACCGTACACCGACGCAAGCAACCCCATGCTCACTTATTTTTGGAGTTGAAGCAGTTCTGCCACTTGAGCGTCAAATACCTTATTTGAGACTGGACATTCAAGAAGGGCTCACTGATGAAGAAAATGCTAAGTTGCATCTTGCGAAGTTAGAAATTCTTGACGAGAAGAGGCTGGAGGCTCAACAAAATCTTGAATATTATCAAGCCCGACTATCTCGTTCTTTCAACAAAAGAGTTCGCTTGAGATGTTTCTAAGTTGGAGATCAAGTCCTTGCAGTAAGAAGACCCATTATCATTTCTCAAAACTCTGGGGGGAAATTTACCTCGAAGTGGGATAAACCATATGTCGTACAAGAGGCATATTCAAATGGTGCTTACAAGCTTGTCGATGCAGATGGTGTAGGGATTGGCCCCATCAATGCTAAGTTCTTGAAGAAATACTATCCCTAAAGAAAGATGAAACTCCTTAAGGCATGAGTATAAACAGTCTGTACACTCCTTAAGGCACGAGTATAAACTGCATGTATACTCCTTACGGCATGAGTATAAACTGTATGTCCACTCCTGGCCCGGAAGAGTATAAACTATATACGGCTCAAAAAAAAAATTCTGCTAGGTTGAAAACCTCAAAAGAGGAAGCCTAGGCAAAATTTAGGACACAAAAAAAATACTCACCCAGAACTACGTTGTTACTTGATCTTCTTTATTGAGGTACGTAGGCGCTTGGATTCATTCTGAGTTCAGTTGAATGAGTGTAAAAAAAAATATATGTTCCTGCAGTATCTACCATATTGATACCAAGTATGAAACTATTCTAATTAAATTTTGGACTTACTCTAAATATCGGTGACTCAATGGGGGTAACCCGTCGAAAAAAAAAAAGTTCCTTCAATGGGATTTGGAATGTCAAAGTTCTCTAAGCCTACAACTAAGAGGATCTCGAAATTTCCATGCCTTAAGGTGGACAAAATTTGTCACTTTGCACCTTAAG
>NC_061121.1:26768240-26961238 GCF_002878395.1 Capsicum annuum | reverse complement strand
GTTTTTAGGATATCCTAATGACCAAAAGGGTTACAAATTACTTAATTTGGACAATAGAGAAGTCTTTGTGTCTAGAGATACAGATACAAATGAGGTTGTTGTCTCTCCTACTCCCCAATCTTACTCATATTCTCTCTCTTCACATACTTATTCTGCTCCCTCTTCCCCTTTACTTAATCCCCCCTTTGAGATTTCAGTTAGTAGATCAGACAGAGTAAACACAGGCATCATGCCATCATATTTCCAAGACTATTTTTGTAACACTGTTTTCTTAGGAAATATGTCAAATTCCTATTTTTCTACCCCTGTTAAATCTGACATTCTGTCTTTCAATGCTCTCTCTATACCTAGTCAGGTTACTCTTAAATTTGTTTCCAACATATTTGAACCTACTAGCTACAAGGCTGCCTCCACATATGCAGGTTGGAAGAAAGCTATGGTAGCAGAAATTGAGGCTCTGAAATTGAACCAGACATAGGACATTGTTCCCTTACCTCAAGGAAGAAAAGCTTTGTCTTGCAAATGGATTTATAAAGTAAAGCAACATGCAAATGGTACCATTGAGAGACTTAAGGCAAGGCTGGTCATTAGAGGAGATATTCAAAAGAAAGGAATAGACTTCAATGAGACATTTTCCCCAGTAGTTAAGATGACCATTATAAGGTGTTTGTTGGCTATTGTAGCAAAGAAACAGTGGGAGATTTATCAATTTGATGTAAACAATACCTTCTTGCAGGGTGATTTGCAAGAAGAAGTTTACATGACCTTCCCTCCTGGGTTGGAACCTCCTTCTCCCAACATGGTTTGTATACTCAAAAAATCTTTGTATAGGCTCAAGTAAGCCTCAAGGTAGTGGTATGTCATACTTCCAAGAGCCCTCAGTTTTAAGGGGTTCACTGCATTACTAAATGATTACTCTCTATTTTTTAAGAAGCAAAAAGAGTGTGTTGCTATTGTTGTAGTTTATTTTGATGATATCTTGATCATAGGTGATGCACATGAAGAGATTGAAAAGGTAAAGAAATTTCTTCATTCAGAATTTCACATAAAAAATCTTGGTTTGTTACATTATTTCTTGGGGATGGAAGTTCTGAGAGAACCTCAAGGGATCATAGTGAGCCAAAAGAAGTACACATCAGATCTTTTACAGGAATTCAAAGTTTCTCACTTACCTTCTGTGTCATCCCCTTTGGATCCTATAGTGAAGCTAACATCAACTACATCAGAACCCTTGGTTGATCCCACTTCTTACAAGCACATTATTGGAAAATTAAACTATTTAACACACACAAAACCTGATCTTTGTCATGCTGTGTTAATCCTAAGCCAGTTTATGCAAAAACCAAACATTCATTACTACAATGCTGCTTTAAGGGGTGTGCGTTACCTGAAGGATTTTCCAAATCAAGCTTTGTTACTTTCATCGTTACCCTCCTTCTCTCTCAATGCATTTTGTGATACAGACTGGGCCTCTTGTCGAGATTCTTGAAGATCCATTAGTGGATTCTTCATAATCTTAGGTGGATCTCCTGTTTCTTGGAAATCAAAGAAACAAGTTTTAGTATCTCTGTCTTTCGTAGAGGTAGAATATCGATCAATAAGAAGATTGGTAGCAGAATTGACATGGACTACCCGTTTACTCACGGATCTATCAGTTCCTCTACTCTTACCAGTACCAGCGCATTTAGACAGTCAAGCGGGGATTCATATCGCTAATAATCCAGTCTTTTATGAACGAACGAAGCACGTAGAACTCGATTGCCACTTTGTCCGTCAATAATATTTGTCTGGTCTCATCTCTATCTCGTTTGTCCCCTCCAAAGAACAACTTGGGACATTTTTACCAAATCTTTGTGTAGACCAGCACATCATGGAATCCTGAGCAAGCTGGGGGTCACTACCCTTCCCTCCACCTTGAGGGGGGTGTTGAAATCCAACCTTCTTCTTCTCCCTTGTCTATGGTTTCCAAGGCTTCTCTCTTTCCCTCTACGAAGCGTGAACAAAATGAAAAGGAAGAGGAGAATTCTTTGACTTCAGTGACTTTGACAAGACTAAAGTTTTGGACCAAGACAAAAGGCTAAGGGCCACTAATTTCGGGTCAAAGAATGGGTTGGGAGCATAATTAATCTCAAGCCCAAATTTACACTAAACCTGTTCCATTTTGGCCCAGTTGAGGTGGAGGTTTCTTTAGTATACAATGGAATGAAATATTCTTGTCATAAGTGGTTATTCCAATGACCAATTAGAATTAGACAAAATGTACATATTTAGATTATTTTTATTACTTGAATTTTGTATATAAAGAAAGAGACGTGCACAAAGGAATACAAGAAAATTTTCCCAACTATTTTCTCTCAATCTTTCATACTGGTTCATATTTGTGGGCTTTTCACTAGCATGTTAGGATTTGGTTGTCGTCCCCTCAAGTTCCAATTCGATAAGTTGTGCAAAATAAAAAGTTGATTTGAATAAATCTAGCAGGTTGAGAAGAAGAATTGGAACCAAGTCTATGACTTGATTTTTCAAGTTCATAAGAAATTCTTTGGTTTTAAAGAATGTAAACTTGCAACCACCAGAGTTGGCATAATGGTTCAGCATTATGTCCCTTAAGCAAGAGGTCGGGGGTTCGATCCTCGCCTCTGGCGAATGGAGCAAACTCTGTGGCCAGTTTTCTACCGCAAAATGCGCTAACCGAGGAATGGGGGATTAGTTTTACGGCTGCTGGCTGTGGGGATACCTTGGGAAACCAAAAACAAAAAAAAAAGTAAACTTGCATTTCTGATTTATAGATATACGGTATTTCTAAACTTTTTTTTTCTTTTTATAGACTGATAAAGAGGTTTCATTTTAGCAAAATATCCGTCCATTATATATAGAATTTTGGTCTAAGTTCTCATTTAAGTTGCCTATGTGGCTTAACAACTGTTTGCCATATTACGTCTCCTGTTTAAATTCAACACCTTTTTTTACCTAACTAATATTAATTAGTTACAAAAGGATTAAATATGAAAAATCTGGTTAAATCATAAGAATTCAAATCATAATTAAATATCAATAGCTGATTAGTAGTTGTTATGTGCTGGGGTATGTATGTCACTCACTAATTAATAGTACCATTTTATATATTAAAAATATGGTCAGTGGGGCCCGTTCTCACTATGTACCCAAAAATTATTTACTTAATAATTATGCTGGCCATATAGTTGTATAGTATACACAAGTATGTTTAATTAAATTAATATTTTCAATTGATTAAAGCTTCAAGAAACTTTCCCGACACATATAAGCTAACGCACGCTAGCCAGGGGTAAGAAAGATAAGGTTTGATCTCGGCTAATAGTTACACCAAGATGATGATTATGAAAAATTATGCGGCGGAGAGTACAAAAGAAGGTGTTGTATCAAGGCGGTAAGGGTTTTGGTAAGATGAGTGAGGTTACGAAAACAATAGCAAATGCAACCAATGTAACAGGGATGCAAGAAGACTCAAGTAGCTTATGGTAGAATTACCAATTCCAAATATGTCACGTAGATTGATGTTTAATGGCTAGGCCCTAGACACACATAAAGAGTCTGTAAACAAATGTTTGGTCTAGTCGGCTTTTAGGTGTGTTTCTCAAATTGATAAGTGATAGTTTAGTTGTATTTCTCAAATTATAAGTTGATAGTTTAGCTGTGTTTCTCAAATTAAGAGTGATAGTTTAGGTATGTGTCTCACTCTTCCATTAGTTTCAGAGTAAAACTCAAAAGACAAAAGGCGGAGGGAATAGATGATAAAGGTGTATTTTTAATACTTTACTCTTTATTTTATATCTGCAACATGTCGGCTCATATGGGTATCATATTCTTGGTCGCATATAAAATATCTTTTTTGAAAATAAACGACGATTAGATTGGAACTCACGCCCTCTGATTGCTCTCTTAACAAATGATCTTTCTCAACTCTTGAAAGGAAATATTCCTTTGTACAATTGGCTCAGAATACACTTCTTGAGGTTTTAATGTTGTGAACCTGGTCCACATTGCTATCCAAGTGAAGGCAAATACAAGGAAGAACATTCCATGCACAAATAAAATTGACTCGAGGTTATATTTTCTGTTGACACCATTTCATTTTCCCATTCAAAAAGCAAATTCGACAAGATCTAGAATACCTTTATAAAATATATACCTCCTCTGTCATAGAAGAGTCAAAGTATTTAAATTAAGAAAATTGGAGTGAATATTACTGTATGATCGATTCATTAAATTTTATTTTTTAAAAAAATTGACTTGCATGAAAAAAAATATGAAAAAGTTAATGTTGTAGTCAAAGAATAACCAGTAATCCCTTATTTACAGAAAAATAATTAAGAAAAGTTAAACATGAAGAAGGTAAATGAGTAGGTTTGGAGATACTTAATATCACAAGTTAAAACCGTAGGTATAAAAATTAGCAAGTGTCGCCAACGGTTAAACTTTAAACACATGAAAAGCAGAAGGGAAAAGTACAAGATGGGATGAAAGACCAAAGGTTAGGAGAAAGAATATATATTACCTTTTTCCCCTGAAATTCTAAAATTTTAATATCACCCATATTCTTAGCCAGATTCAATATAGTTCCTGCCATATCCTAGTTCAAAACACACTTTCATATTCTTCATGGAATTCTCAGACCAACACAGTATATAATTATAGGAGTTTATGCTGTAATAATATTAAACGAACTAGTAGAAGTGTAAAGGAACAACTTGGAGACAATCGATGAAAAAAAATGGTTTCCAAATCTATCAACGCGTTCCTAGGAGTTCCCTTGACCGCTTCATGAGGGCTTACTTCATTGTATGAAGTCCTGCTGAAGTGTTTGGGAGAACTCTAGGGCTCACTTTGAAAATACGCAAGCAAGTAGAAGTTAAGAGTACAGACCGGAGATGATGATCAACGAAATGGTTCATTTATAAATATCTATCAAGGTATTCCCTGGAGTTCCCTTGACCATTTCATGAGATCTTACTTCATTGTTTGAATCCCTTCTGAATTGTTTGGGGGAACTCCGGAGCTCACTTTGAAAATACACAAACAAGTACTAGTGCAAGAGTACGAGCAGGCGATGATGCCCAACGCAATGCCTCACGTATAAAAATCTATCAAGTGTGTTCCTGGGAGTTTCCTTGACCACATTATTAGGGCATACTTCGTTATCTGAAACCCTGCTGAAGTGTTTGGAGGAACTCCAGGGCTCACTTTGAAAATACGCAAACAAGTAGAAGTGCAAGAGTAGGAGCTGGAGTTGATGATCAACACAATGGTTCGCGTGAAAATATCTATCAAGGTATTCCCAGGAGTTCCCTTGACCACTTCATGAGGGCTTACTTCATTTCGCCCTGCTGAAGTGTTTGGGGGAACTCCGGGGTTCACTTTGAAAATACATATACAAATAGAAGTGCAAGAGTACAAGATGGAGATGATCAACGTAATGGTTCACGTATAAATATCAATCAAGGTGTTCCCTGGAGTTCCCTTGACCACTTCATGAGGACTTACTTCATTGTTTGAAGCCCTTCTGAAGTGTTTGGGGGAACTTTGGGGCTCACTTTGAAAATACACAAAAAAGTAGTAGAGCAAGAGTATGAGCTAGATATGATGATCTACACAACGACTCATGTATAAATATCTATCAAGGTGTTTTTTGGAGTTCCCTTGACCACTTCATGAGGACTTACTTTATTTTATAAAGCCATGCTAGAGTTTTTGGGGGTACTCCTAGGCTCGCTTTGATAATACACAAACAAGTAGAGGTGCAAGAGTACGAGGTTGAGATGATGATCAACGCAATGACTCACATATAAATATCAATCAAGGTGCCTCCTGGAGTTCTCTTGACCAATTTATGAGGGCTTACTTCATTGTGTAAAGCCCTGCTGATGTGATTGGGGGAACTATGGGATTCATATTGTAAATACAAAAAACAAGTAAAAGTGGAAGAGTACTGGCTGGAGATGATGATCAACGCAATGGTTCACGTATAAATATCTATCAAGGTGTTTCCACGAGTTCACTTGACCACTTCATGAGGTCTTACTTCATTGTTTGAACCCCTGCTGAAGTGTTTGGGGGTACTCTGAGGATCACTTTGAAAATATACAAACTTGTAGAAGTGTAAGAGTACGAGCAGTATATGATGATCAACTCAATGGTTCACCTATAAGTATTTATCAAGGTGTTTCCTAGAGTTCCCTTGACCACTTCATGAGGGCTTACTTCATTGTTTGAGGCCCTGATGAAGTGTTTAGGGGAACTTTGGGACTCACTTTGAAAATATTCAAACAAGTAGAAGTGCTAGACTACGAGCTGGAACTATGGGGTTCACATTGTAAATACAAAAAACAAGTAAAAGTGGAAGAGTACTGGCTAGAGATGATGATCAACACAATGGTTTACGTATAAATATCTTTCAAGGTGTACTCTGGAGTTCCCGAGACCACTTCATGAGGGCTTACTTTGTTGTTTGAAGCTCTGCAGAAGTGCTTGAGGGAACTCTGGGGCTCACTTTTAAAATACAAAAACAAGCAGAAGTGCAAGAATACTAGATGGAAATGATGAAGACGATGGTTCATGTATAAATCTATCATGTTATTCAGCAGGTTTGGAAATGATGAAGAATACTAGTCATTGTTTGGAGTGTTTGGGGGAATTCCCAATTTCACTTGGAATGAGATTTAATTTATATAGTATGTGGTATAAACCAATATTTTATTTTTTAAAAAATTAATATCATTTTTTAACCTATTATTACATGTATTTTTTTATATTTAGGTTACTTCGATCACCTGTAAGAATGGCAACTTCAACAGCTAAATATTGTGATTGATGATAGTGGCCATTGTGGTAAGGATGGTGGTTTTGGTTGGTGGGTGATGGTATAGTATTTGATAATGGTGATTGATGAATGACGGCGGTGGTCGTAAATGGTTCAAATTGGTGAACTGTTATCTTTATAGATATATTTTAACAAACTTGTTAATAATATCAACACTTTGTTTCAAATTTTAAGTATTTCAATCTATTTTGACTTAGTTATTTGTTGTAATATTAAGAAAATGTACATAATTGTTAAAATCTGAATAATTAAGATTCTAACACAATGACTGATATCTAATGGTTGAATTTATAATTTTCATCAAGTATAAATAAATGAAGTCTTAATGTGTAAAACACAAGTAGTGGCAGATGTGGTATATAAATGAAAATGACTTTTAAAATTTAATTTCAACAAGTTTTAAGTTCTAAACACATAAATTTCCAGTAGTCAATGCAATAAAAAAATTGAAGATAGTAACTGGTTAAATGTTATATATGTAATATCACAAGTTACCAAAGTATTATATATGAATGTGGTTAAATCACAAGAATTCAAATCAGATAGATTAATTACTATTTGTTAGGATATGCATGTGCTACGACCCGAGTCGAGGCTCTGGCTGTGACGAACATCCCAAATCGTGAAGGTCCGAGAGACCCCTTTTCATATTATCATTAGCATAATTCTTACGAAAACAAAACTGTGGAAGATAAAATGAAATTCAAAGAAATCTTATAATAAGACTATATCAATAAAGTTTTAACACTACAATAGCCAAATCTAGTCTACGAAGTCTCTACTGAGTATTAGCTGTCTAAACAGGGACAAGGCCCCCGGTTGGATCATAAAATAAAAGAAATAAACATATGTATAAAATGTCTTCAAGAAGAGAAATGACTCATCAACTCCGACATATCTTAATGTTCTACTGATGTGATGGACTATGGGACCGAGCCTCGCAATCTACATTATGAGACAATGTTGCCGTCCAAGGACGGTCAATACTTGAAATGTATTGGTATGTAGAACAATCCAAAAATAACATATATTTCATGTACAAAAATCAAGAGCTTGTGAAACAATTTAACATAAATGAGATTAGAACAGATAGTCATAATTAAAAAGCTTCAGTCAATCTCGTAAATCATAGACTCAACTCTTTGTTTTAGTTCTCGGCTAGATAGTATTCCTACATCCATAATACCCATTGGGATATATGGGTCCACCATTAACTCGTCGGCTAAGCCCCCAATCCGAGTTTACCGCAAGGATTGGAGTCTCTGCATGAAGGTACACAAGATCATAAAGCAAGGTACCATAATCCTTTTTTCGGGACATGACATGATGGTATACAAGATCACAAAGCAGGCATACTATAATTATTCTCCTTTTAGGAATATATCATAAATCTCGTGTCGGCAAAACCCAGTTTTCAGCAATGAGTTATTCAACTCGTGCCTTCTTAGGATAACTATCTAACTCTCTTAGAGCCCATTTTTAACCTATTAAAACTAAGAATCATTCTTATAAAATTCACCTTTTCTGCATTAAGGGGAGTCTCTAAAAAAGGTATCGTCATACCTAGACTTGCAAGTCTTATTATATCATATCATCATGTCTATATCCCTTTATATTAAAAGCATGTTATTTGGCCACCAAACTAATTTAAACATCAGATAATAATTTTTATTTTAAAGGGTATAAAGCTTAGGCAAATTTCTCCCCTTTCAAGACTTTAAACATAGGGTGTCCATGTCTTGCATAAATCCCATAAAATTTTCCATTAGAACAAAAAGCATTTAAAACTCAAGCTTATCTTCATTCATTAAGCAAATCCCATCACGATTCAATAAACAAACTTCATGATCGAAAAAGGGTGTTTATAGTTCATACTCTAAAACCATTTCAAATCCATAACACATGTACATAATTATAATTCTAAAGTTTATAGAAAATCCCATAGTTAATTCATAATTTCATCATGAAAAAGGGGTTTTGTAATTCGTGTTTTACAATCAAATTGAGTGAAAAATCCATAACGTATAGAAGCCAATAGATTTCACCATAAAAGAGGGAGTTTCATAAATCGTGTCCTTAAATCAATTCTCAAAATTTATAACATATGTATACACATAAATATACTTTGAAATCCATAGAGAAATCATAATTTAGCCCATGAGTGTTAGGATAGTTCTACGTATCTTTTGATGGAGGACAATTTGAAGAAAAACCTTGAGATTGGAACCTAAAAGCCTTGGAATTTAGAAATCCTTCTTTATATTCTTGGGAAGAATAGGACGAGATATTTGAGATATTTCTACTGGTTAGGTTAACCTTAGGGTTATAAAACAGATTGGGGGAGTTAAATGGAGTAAAAGGACCATTTACCCTTGATTTAATAAGGAAAAATATACATTTTAATGTCTGTGATGGGAGGGACCATGATCATGCTGTGGGCCCAATCGCCTGGCTCCAGCTGTGCCCCACGACACTAATCGCATAGGAAGAGCCTTGGCTCACACGACCCATCGCGGACCCTGGAAAGTGCCTTACTAAAATGCATATACCTTTGTCACGACTCAAACCGACGCCCTGGCCGCAATGGATATCCCGAACCGTGAAGGCCCGAGTGCCCTTCTCTAACTTGTAATCATATACACAATTCATATATTGTAAGTAAAATGCAGAAAAAATAAAACAAGATGGAAATATGGTCATTATTTTTCTTTAACTGAACAATATAAAAATGGGTTCATGAAACTTCAAAAACACCTGACACTAGTCTGCGAAATCTCTAAAAACTCAAAAACACTACTGTCTGATTACTGGGACAAGGCCCCCAGTCGGACTATAAATAAAAATAAAATATCAATGTCAAATCAACAAGGCCTTCTGAAATAAGGGAGGCTCACCCACTGCAAACTTCAGACAACCCAATCTACTACTTAGCTGGACTCCGGGATGGTGTCTCAGATCCTAAAATATAGGGGGGCAATACAGATGTACTGGTACGTAGAGCAATTCAAAATAACGTACTTTTATATATAACATAAGTGAGAGCATTTCATAAAACATTACGTATGAAATATTTTAAAACACATGGGCAATCTCAAATGATCTTAAAATAGTTCTGTAGATGCAATTTCATTCTTTGATTTACTTCTGAGTTAGGTGGTACGCCCTATAAATCTGATTTTCCATGGGCTATATGGAATCCACTCTTAACTCGACAGTCAAGCCCCCATACAAAGTTTGTCACAAAGGTTGAAGTTTTTGAGTCTGATATGCCACAGGGCCCTAGGCTAGCATATAATCCCTCTTGGAGACATAATATCCCATATCGGCAAAATACGATTTTGGGCAATGAGTTTTCTGAACTCGTGTCTTCTTCAGGTAACCACCTCTTATCTCTTAGGCCCATTTTAAACCTTTTCTGAACATGCATATTTAAAACTCAAGTTCTAAAAATCTAAGTGAAAGCTGACTTTTTTCTATTTTGAATCTGTTATGGCATTGTCTGATTTGGTATCGTCATACCAATACTTGCAAGTCGTATCTCTAAGACATACATTATCATGTTACTATCTTCTCTATTAAAATATTTTTTTCAGACCACCAAATTAGTCAAATAGTATAAGGAGATGTGTATAGTAAAATTCATGAAAACATAGGTAAAGATCCTCAATTCAATTCACAAACACATGGTGATCAAGTATCTTGTAACAAATAATGAAATCTCTTTAACTCATCACTTTCATTTATGTAATGAAGAAAAACGTTCTCTCTTCAAGTCATCGCCAAAACCAAGTCAACAAATAATAGTAAAGGCATTTATATCATGCTTCTCCATACACAATCAGATAATTCATAACAAGAGAAGGAGTATAAATTTTCATGCTCTTAATTCAATTTTCAAAATTCAAACTACATATATACATATAGATGACAAAAATCTAATTTAAGGGGGGGGAAGGCCTCAAGACCAAAACATTATTATCAAGGAGGGTTCATAACGCATAATTGTAAATATAAATTCAAAACCCTTTTGTAAATTCATGATTTATCAACATTTAAACATTATTAAAATGATTTCACCATGCCCATGTAGTTGTTCTTGGGAGGTGGCTAGGGTTTTTCTTTGAGAGAGAATTGAATAATAGTGTGTACAATGCTTTTGTGGGCTAAAATTGAGTGTTATGGGCGGATTTGGGTAAGGGGAAGTGACCAAAGTGCCCCTAGACCCTTTAGGAACTGAAATAGTATGTGAAACAGTTCCGTAATGCGATTGCCATCGCCTCGCCTATCACGTAGACAACTGATGCGTCGCGTCCCAATCGCTTTGGCTTACCACCCCTCGTGAAAAGTGTCATAAATTTTCGCTTGGGTATCGGATTATAAGGAAAAATTGGTATTGTTGGAAAGTTAATTTAATTATCTACAATTTGGTGGGTCTTGAGCTGAAAAATTCTACGTATATAAGAAGTTATACACGTTAAAAGTAGACCCTTGTAGAATCGAATACAAAGATTTATCCGAATCAAAAGCTCTTATCTCAACTTCGCTTTAAGTGATCCCTATGAACATTTTTTCACCCCATAATCACTTAACACACTAGGATAAAGATCATGACACATGAATTTAAAATTAAATCATGGGATTATAGTTTACCCACATAGGAATGACGGTCGGATTTCTAGCTCAAAAATGCGGGGTGTTACATTATCTCCCCTTTGGCATCGTTCGTCCCCGAATGATGGGTAGGAACTTTTTGAATCTCTAAAAGTGTAGAATAAAGAACGTAATCTCGCATTGAATATTTTTCCTCAACAAAATATACAAAGGCATCAAACGAGCTTCATGATAACCCCTAGTGAAATGTGTAAGCACGAAAAATGAGGAAATGAGACTTTACATAGGGATGATCTTGCACATGTGTTCTATGAATCATAATAATCACAACATAAGGAATGAGTTAATTCGATGATAATAAGCCTGACATACATCGGTACTAATGTTGAAAATAAGGTTTTCGCGTGGCATTGGATTAGAAGCATTCTCTACCTTACAAGGTACAACAAATAGACTTAAACTTAGAGAAACTACTCGTCTACGCTCCAAAAAATTAATAACATTCTTCACACTTTCCAACATACGATTCTCCCATCACATATCTAACCGTAAGAGTTTGAGTCCTGCCTCGTAATACTCCTATGTTGAAGCCTTACTCGGAGAAAAGAGGCGCTAGTTTAAGCTATGGTACTCCATATTCTACCTTTATTTAAGAAGATTTACTTTACCTTATCACTATTGTCAAACACACTCAAGTTTTAAATCAAGGAGTACTAACCACACAATGCATTGGTTTGTATTTTCAACAATCACAACATTCAAACATAATCATTACTACACCCACAATATGGATCTTCCCACTAAGACCAACAATTTCAATCACTCTCACAAATATTTTTACCACATTTCTCCTTCTTAGCTATTTCACACAATAAAAGTTCTTCTCCTTCTTTTCTTTTTCACCTATAACCTTAGCTCAAGAATCAAATCAAATTTTTTTCACCTTCAAGAGCATCTAATCCCCCACCTAACACACTACTACGCTTCCACAACCACCATTATACTAACATTCGGAGGGTCATTGAGGGACCCGAGCGTAAGCACCATAAATGGAAGTAACACTTGTCAAATTATAACTTATACTTATTGCACTACTTAAGGAGGGACATGAGGTGAATATATGATAGAATAGACACGAAGTGCTTTATATATCAAGTGTTTGGATCATAAGTAAAGAGCCACATGGCAAAACACAACACTACATGATTTCCTTGGACAGACCACAGTGAGAAACATAGGTGCACATATTCTGTGCTATATAGCATAAAGCTAGAATTTATGTAATTAACAACTAAAACAAGGATTTCCACCTGAAGCGATTGGCCCTCATTTAAAGAACTAAAATTTCCCATGAGTCAGCATAAACTTTATCACTTTGGTTAATTTCGGCATAAAATTATTCCGTGACATATAGAAGCATATTTGCATAGGACCAACCATGCTGTGAGACATAGATTTGGATCATAAGCAACATAACATATGGATTGGATACTTGGAATATTGGATCACTGAGGGACATTATTGCTTCTTGTTTGGAGGTCGAAACATGACATGAGTTACATAGAGGGCTCAAACCTTAGGCATAGGCAAGACATGAATACATAAGACATTGGTAGATGTCAATTCAAATCAAAGTAGGAGGAACTTGCATGAATAAAAACTGATTTATCATGATTCTTACTTGAAACTCGACACCACAAGAAAATTTGAGAACTACTTTAATCCATTATCTCCCACTTAGATCAATGTCACACTCCTAGACTTTCGGACATAACCTCACATCAAAATTTATAGCCACAACTCTCAAAACAACAAATACATCACCATATATTCAAACTCTAAAGTCTCTCTGATGAACTATACTGTGAAAGCCTCGCTTTTCGAAAATGCTACTCTTAACTTTCGCTAGCCTCTTTAGCCATCACTCTACTACTCCCACCCTCATGAGCGCACACATCTACAGTCCTTATCACCAAAAGGTGTATCAGTATATACATGAACACAAACTCCTCTCATTAATCTCTAATATAAAGACACTAAATTCTTTCTAGGACATCCCCTTTCAGGGACACTAATTGTAATTTCTTTTAACTCCCAAAGTCATCAAATTACAACTAACATTTTCATGGGCATAGAAATCCATGATTCTAAACACTTAACACTTCATCTTCAATTCCTTAGAATACTATCATTACACCTTTAATCACATAATCTACAACTTAACAAAATCTGAAAAATATACCAAAGGCGCACATTGCCTACCTATATCTCCTCAATTCAACTCTAAAGAACACCATACAATAACTTCCCAGACTTTTCCATACTACAAGATTCAAGAACTAAATTTAGGTACACAAAACATTTATACACATAAAACTTTATCTATCAACCTGCTACTTGGGGTTAACTTATTCCTATATAGTCACATTCTTATCCACTTAATGATTCAACCATAATTCATCGTATTAACACTAGTCCTCATGTACACATATACGCCACGATAACGACTTACACTTTTCATAAATTATCAACATAGGCCATTTCACACATCACATCAAGCCTGCTAATTAATTCCAACAAAACATGCATCATTAATCTTAAGCTACTACTCTTACCACCACACTTTACATCTCAAGTTCAAGCCTATAGTTTAGCGTCAATCATGTACCACCAACGAAGTATGCCACATACTATACTATCCCATCAAATTGGGAAGTCAACCCAAAATACTTCATTCATTTAACTACTACCTTCAATCATGCCCCTTCTGTGACATTACTACTACACCTCAAAATCTACTACATATCTTCTCACATGCAGTACTAGTTTACAACCACTGGAGTAAAGGCAATTAGGAGGGGGGCAGGTAAAGTCATAATAGGGATAGTCAATCTTAATCTTATATCATAACCCATTTCGATCTTATCAACATATTATACTCCATCACATCATATTTACTTACCCATTCATACATCACTACTACCTTCAAGATTCCATGTACAACAATGAATTTCTACCCATAACTTATTGACTAATCTACCCCTTTCACAGCGTATAAATAATTTCTACAACTACCATAACCATCCATTCTGGGATCCTTCCCTATTTTGAATAAATAATAATCATATCCTGTCACTTCCTTCACAGACTACCATAGAATCTACAAATATTGCTACCATATTAGTCTATCACTATAAAATGGCAAACCATCCCCAATCAATGGTTATACGACTAAAATTATTTATTTACACACAAGTCACCCTCACTCTAGCTTCTAATCTTGTGACTTCATATCACCAATTTCTTGGCCTATCTCACTATCATTAGGTCATGACACTTTAACACATACTACTACTTGGGTAAAATACAGTCCCAATATTATACTACACATCATTACCCTTATGCATGATATCTGCAACAAGAATTTTAAAAGGGGACTAAATACACTTCGTACCTTAGGCTGAAAAGCACAATTTCATCAGGATAAAGGTATACCCTCGAATCAAGATACCTTGAAGCACTAATGTACTCCTCTCAAGTCCTTATGCTATCTCATAACTTTATGGATAACTCAATCAGAGAGAACCATTTCACTGGGGGAGCTAGACTCTTAGACTTGTATTACCTCGACAGTGAGACATGGCCCAAGAAATTAGAACAAGGAATTTGGATAACTTTCTTATGGACGATGCTATAGCACAAACTAGAGTATGAGAGAATAAGAAACAACACCTAAATACCTGGTAGCTATCTGATTATAAGTATCGTTCACAACACACCCATAAGAAAGACACTATTAGACACGATTTCACAGATACCCTAGGACCATGAACCGTGCTTTGATACCAAGTTTCTCACGATTCGAACCGAGGCCTTGACCGCGATGAACATCCCAAATCGTGAAGGCCCAATTGCCTTTCTCTAACTGATAATCATATACACAATTCATAAACTGTAAGAAAAATGCCAAAAAACATGACAAGACGGTAACATAGTCATTCTTTTGCTTCAACTAAACAATACAAAAATGGGTTCATGAAACATTCATAAATACCTGACATTAGTCTGTGAAATCTCTAACAACTCAAAAACACTACTATCTGAATACTGGGACAAGGCTGCCAGTCGGATCATAAAGCAAAATAAAATATAAATGTCAAATCAACAAGGCCTTTCAAAATAAGAGAGTCTCACCAACTACAAACTTCAGACAACCCAATCTACTGCTTAGCTGAACCCCAAGATTGTGTCTCAGATCCTAAAATATAGGGGGTCAATATAGATGTACTGGTACGCAGAGAAATCCAAAATAATGTACTTTTATATATAACATAAGTGAGAGCATTTCAGAAAATGTTATGCATGAAATAATTTAAAACATATGGGCAATCTCAAATGATCTTAAAATAATTTTGTAGATGCAATTCCATTCTTTGATTTACTTCTGAGCTAGGTGGTATGCCCTACAAGTCTGATATTCCATGGGCTATATGGAGTCCGCCTTTAATTCGGCAGCCAAGCCCCCAACCCAAGTTTCCCACAGAGGTTGGAGTTTTTGAGTCTGATATGCCACAGGGCACTAGGCCAGCATATAATCCCTCTTGGGGACATAATATCCTATATCAACAAAACACAGTTTCAACCAATGAGTTTTTTTAACTCGTGCCTTTTTCGGGTAACCACCTAACATCTCTTAGGTCCATTTTAAACCTTTTCTAAACATGCATATTTAAAACTCAAGTTCTAAAAATCTAGGGGAAATCTGACTTCTGTTTTTTTCTAAACCTGTTATGGCATTGTCTGATTTGGTATCATTATACCAAGACTTGCAAGTCGTATCTCTAAGCCATATATTATGATGTTACAGTCTTCTCTTTCAAAGCATTGTTTTTAGACCACCAAACTAGTCAAACAATACAAGGTCATTGTATAGTAAAATTCATGAAAACATAGGCAAAGATCCTCAATTCAATTCACAAACACATGGTGGTCAAGTATCTTGTAACAAACAATGAAATTTCTTTAACTCATCACTTTCATTTATGTAATAGAGAAAAATGCCCTATCTTCAAGTCATCACCAAAACCAAGCCAACAAACAATAGTAAAGGCATTTAGATCATGCTTCTCAATATACAATCGGATAATTCATAACAAGAGAAGGAGTATAAATCTTCATGCTCTCAATTCAATTTTCAAAACTCAAACCACATGTATACATATATATGACAAAAATCAAATTTAAAAGGGGGGGGGGGTGAGGCCTCAAGACCAAAACATTATTATCAAGGAGCGTTCACAATGCATAATTGTTAATATAAATTCAAAACCCTTTAGTAAATTCATGATTTCTCAATATTTAAAAATTATTAAAATGATTTCACCATGTCCATGTAGTTTAGAAAAACTCCACGTACCTTAGATTACTTGGTTTAAAGAGTAGAACCCGAATCTTGACTCTCTTCTTGAAAATCTTGAAGTTAAATGGCTTGAATTCTTGTTTTAGAGAAGATGAGTTGAATCTTGTTCTTGGGAGGTGGCTATGATTTTTCTTTGAGAGAGAATTGAATAATAGTGTGTGTAATGCTTTTGGGGATGAAATTAAGTGTTATGGGCGGATTTAGGTGAGGAAAAGTGACCAAAGTGCCCTTAGACCCTTTAGGAACTGAAATAGAATGTGAAACAATTCTGTAACGCAATTGTCATCGCTTCGTATCGCCAATCGCATCGACACCCGACGCATCGCGTCCCAATCGCGTCGGCTTACTGCCTCTCATGAAAAATGCCATAATATTTTGCTCGGGTATAGGATTAAGGAAAAAGTGGTATCGTTGGAAAGATAATTCAATTATCTACAATTTGGTGGGTCTTGAACTGCAAAATTCTACATATATAATAAGTTATGCACGTTCAAATTTGGCCATTGTAGAATCGAATACAGAGATTTAGCTGAATCAAAAGCTCTTTGCTCAACTTCGCTCTAAGTGATCCCTATGAATATTTTTTCACCTCATAATCACTTAACACACTAGGATAAAGATAATAACACATTAATTTAAAATTAAATCATGGAATTAGAGTTTACACTCGTAGGAACGACAGTTCGATTTCTTGGTCGAAAATGTGGGGTATTACAAACTTTTTTTCTGAACTCAGATTGACGAACGATCAGTTGCGTTGCAAAGAAAACTCAAAAGGCTTTGATTTAATATATAGAAGGTCACATAACATGTTATATTCTAGGAGTAATGGTCATTGGAACCTGACCCAAGTAAAAACGTCTACTAAAATTCAATTGGTAGGAAAATGCTCAACTTAACTTTGAGCTAGGAGATTTTTATGACTTATACTCGTCTCCATAGATGTTTCCCACTCTAAAGAATTATTATTCACACTTATATCTAAATAGAAATCATTGGGTTCGGGTCTATGCACGTAGGAAGGACAGTTCAAACTTTAACCAAAAAATGTGAGGTGTTACAGCATGCCAATCACTAATACCATTTTACAATTAATTAATTACTCAAAATCAGAACGACGCGACATATATTAAAACCAATAGAATAGTTACTATTTTTTAAAATCCACAGCCCACCATTGTTATCTAAAATCACTAAGTTATAGAAGTTACAGGAAAATCACAAAGCTACACGAAGTAAATTCTTTTCACGTATAAAAAATCATGAAACTGCAAAATATATACTTTAAATATTACTTAAACATATTACAACTAAGAACATTTCTAGTGAAATTTATCCCTTCCAAATGTAGTACATAATAATCCAAAAAGAAAAAAAAAAGATAACATGAATTTTTTTTTTTAATCCAATGATACTTCAGAGAATACTAAAATCTTGTCTCATAAACCCAACTTTATAGTTCCATACTAGATATCATATTGTCTAGGTCATTAACATTGACAATACAAGATGGGGCAACCATTACTTTCCCCTAGCCAACTTTTGAAACTATTAATACAAAACATATGTGAACATGATATCCTTGTAACTTATGAATCACCATCAAGCTCATTTTGGAAAATCAAGCAATTTCCACTACTAGAATTGACGTGATCATATTATTACTATTTTTTCTCATTGAGATATAGCGATTAAACAATTTAACCTTAACAGTTAATTGCAGTGTTGACCAACCATGGAGCAACACCAAGGGATGCCTAAACTTATGTGCCATCTCATTCAGTTCTTCAAATCTTCTCGCAGTTAACATATAAAGCATGCCAATTCTTCTGCACCCACAAGATAGTGGGCGGAGTTTTCAAGAAGGAAACAGTGATATTTGAAAATTTTGGTCTTTAACATGTGATTGAATTAGATAAGGCTATAAATTCATCCCAATAAGTGTAATGAGAAATTTAAAGTTCAAATACTTACAAATTTTTTAAAGATTTATCAATAATTCAAAATGTCCTAATTAATAAGGAAATAACGCCACATAAAATAAAACGGATGGAATATATCATGATTTGAAAAAATTTGTCTTTAGCACCATGTATATGGTGTGACGAGTCCTATCTACATTGGAAAATTCATGTATTTCCATGGTTATACTGATTGATATTTGTGGGATTTTAACTATGTCACGATCTGATCTAGGGCCTGGCCGTGACGGCCATCCCGAACCATGAAGGCCCAGACATCCTACTCTATCTTGTAGTCATGCACAATATTCATATAATAAAAGAAAATGCGGAATTTATGATCTAATACGGAAACATGTGAGGAAGAGATTCTCTTCCTCATTTTCTCCTGCCGCAAAGTTTATTTTCTAGTCTTTATACCAGCAGTCAGCCCTTATATACCCGTAGCACTGACAGTGATGACATTGAATGCCATTTTTCCGGTTACTTTGCTCATTGAGCTGCTTGTGCTGGTCATTCCTTCCTCTGCCTCGTCCATAACTACGACCACGACCACCGCGGAATCCTCTTCTTCCTCGGCCTCTGCTTGCTATTGTTTTCTCCATACTTAGTTGTAGCATCCTTCACCTGGAATGCCTTCATTCTTTTCAATAGATCGATTGAGTCTCGCCTCATGAGCTTGAAGAGATCCTATCAATTCATCAAAGGAAAATACTAAAAGATCCTTAGACTCTTCAATCACTGCAACTACATGATCAAATTTTGGAGTCAAGCTTCGCAGTATCTTTTCCACAATGGTCTGGTCAGTAACTTTCACTCCATAGGATAGCATTTTGCCAACAATTGACTGCTTTGGATAAAACATCAGCAATAGATTCTCCACTTTTCATCATCAAGGCTTTAAAGTCACGCCGAAGTGATTGAAGTCTCACCACAATGACCTTTGAATCACCTTGAAACTCCTTCTGCAAAATGAACCAAGCCTGCTTTGACGTAGTTTCTGCTGCAATCCGTGTTACTAGATAAACACCAACGCCTTAGCATATCTTTGCTTGTTGTTTCACAGTCTATCTCCTTCGTTGGGATCTGCAAATCCAATTTCTACCAAGTCCCAAAGATTTTGGGATTGGACTATGGTTCTCAAACGAATACTCCAGAATTCATAACTTTCTCCCATGAAGATGGGAATGAGTGGTTGTATCATACCCGAAGAATTGTTGTTACTTGCCATGTCTCTCTGATACCACAAATGTTGGGATAATAGACTGCAAAAACTCAAAGAGCAGAGGCTGAAAGTAAGAGGGCTCAATATATGCTGAAACACAACTTTTTTTGTATATTAAAAATAGTTGAAGATAAGTCTTTATATAGACTTATAAAACAAATAAACCACTAACTTACTAAATTAACAACTATCCACTAACTAAGCAACAAACTATCCACTATCTGTTAACTAAAAATATACTGCAGCATGACTACTAACAGTCCAAGAAAATAGGAAACTACTAACAAATTGAATTTGACTTGGTCATACATTGAATTAGTCTTCAATAACATGGTCATACTCTAGATTAAGTTTAACAATAAGGAAAGAAATCCAAAAATCATTAAAACATCTGGAACAGTCTATGAAATCTCTACTACATAAAAATCTAACAACTATCTGAAAATTGGGACAAGACCCCCAGTAGACAAAAACTATAATAGATGACATAATCTGAAAGGACAGACCTTTTAGATAGAAAAGGCTTACCACTGCACAATCTAATCTGCTATCTGAATTATCTACTACTTATCGGGACCCCTAGACTGAGCCTCAAAACTTGAGAGGAAGGGGAGGGGGGTCAATACAGATGTACTGGTACGCAGAGCAAATCCAAAATAGTAATTTGTATTCAACATATATGAGAGAAATTTAAAACAGTTCATAGACATATCATATAGTAAGAAATCTCATGGGCATTTTAGAGAGACTCTAAAAAATCATCTGAACTCTGTGACACTCTTTCTTTTACTTTTGCGCTAGGTGGTATACCCTACAAGTCTGAAATTCCACGGGCTATATAGAATTTGCCATTAACTCGGCAGCCAAGCCCCCAACCCAAGTGTGCCGTAAGGGTCGGAGTCTCTGAATATACTACGCTACACGGCCGTCGCCAGCCTACAATAATAATCTATCCGTATCGGCATATATGATTTTAGGCAAAGAGTTACTTAAACTCAAGCCTTCTTCGGGTAACCACCTAATCCTTTTTATGCCCATTTTTAACTCTTTAAAATATGCATTCTCTAAAAATATATTCTGAAAACATTCTCTGAAGACATACTCTGAAAACATACTCTGAAAACATACTCTGTTATGGCATACATACTTATGGTATCATCATACCATTGACTTACAAGTCACATCTTTGAGCCATTATTAGCATATTAGAATCTCTGTTTCTAAAACATAAATTTGGGACCACCATATCAATAAATCAGTTTGAAGAACCCTTTTTTTAATTACTCATGTAAACACATGTAAGCAACTCTCTTTGACAACATTTCAAATGATACAAGGTGGTCATGTCAAAAGCATTAATCTTATACAAATCTTTCTCTCTTTAACAAAACACATTTATATCAAGAAACTCCCTCTCAAAATCTCTAAATTATGCTCAAAATACTATGGTATTTGAGTAAACTATTTTCAAGCGATAAATCATACATAACAAATCATTCCCCACAAGACCACAAATTTAAAGTCATCACAAAAGAGGGATTTCATAAATTATTCTCTCAAACAATCTTCAAATCTAAATTTTTTTCATACATATACATATACATGTAAATCAATTTAAGGGGGAAAGGCCTAAAGACCAAATTACAATATCTTTAAACATTCATAATGCATAATAAAATCATGGATCTAAAACCCCCTTTATAAATTCATGCTTGATAGATGTTTAAATCATACTTGAATATTTCAACAAGCCCATGTAGTTTAGGATAAACCCCACATACCTAAGATTATTTAGTTTGAAAGATGGAACCCGGATCTAGATAGATGAAACCCGGATCTAGATTTGTTTCTTGAACATCTTCACTTAGGAGGATGAATTCTTGATACATTGAAGAGAAGCAAACTTAAATCTTGATTTGTTTTCTTGGAAATCTTGAATTGAAGGATTGATTTTCTTGATTTCTTGATCTAGGAGGAAACCCTAGTTTCCATCTTATTCTTGAGAGTAGAGAGGATTGAGATGTTGTAAAACGGATAATATATGGATTAATAACACTTAAGGGGCGATTTAATCCATATGAAAGGTTTTTGGAGAGAGAAAAGACCAAAATACTCCTATGAAATCACTTTCCAGTTGCGAAATTTTTAGCTAACTACCAAGGTTGATAAGCCGTCAGATCTGTAATAGCCCGTCAGCCCAGGTCGTCACCTAGGGGCTGAAATTTATGAGTTTCTGCCTAAGGATGATGACATATTCTGATAAGCCATCAGATTTGTGACAAGCCATCAGAATTGTTGTCACTCAGTTGCCAGGCTGTTATGCTGGAGTAAAATGGGCATAACTTTTTACTCCGATATCGAATTTGAACGAAATTGGTATCATTGGAAAGCCAATTCGAGAGACTGACTTTATATATAGTAGGCCACCCAGTTCATCATATACAAGGAGTTGTGGTTGATTAAATTTGACCCAAGTTTCGATGCTCACTAAAACTCGAACGATAAGAAAGATTTTAACTTGACCTTGAGTTAGGGGACCTCAATGATCTCAATTCATGCTCAAATTGGTTCCCACACTACATAATTGATTAACATACCAAATTTGCATAGGATTTATGGCTTTTGGAACATTAATGTGTAGAAATAATGATTTTCGTTCTAGCCCAAAATGTGGGGTGTTACATTATCTCCCCCTTGGGATCATTCGTCCCCAAATGATGGGTAGGAACTTGTTAAAGTTTAAAGGTATAGAATAATGCGGACATTATGTGCCTTCTAAGAAAGGACATAACTGATCTGAAATATTTAAACTTCTATCATGAAACTGAATTTTGAACTGACTTGACTTTCTTGCTTCAAGAAGCTGATTTGTGCTGAAAATTTAGGATTCTATTGAAATGTTCATGATCCAATCATACATATTGAAATTGGGAAGTGATAACTTATGAAAGTACGAATCATAAGACAACAAGACTTAGATCACACAATGGTATTACACTATTTGAGCTGAAATACTTGAAAAATTTTGAGATTATACGCTGAACTCTTATGCATCGAGTCATGAATAGATAGCTGAATCTGAAACCTGATGCTTGGAATGAACTGAATTCAAAATTTATATGGATGGAATAGATTATCTCTTAGAGATGTCCATACGCATGAGACTTCGGATATTAGGACTGGGTGAAAAGGTGGAAAAACCATAGTAACTTGTCTGCCCGACTATTAAATTGAATTACAGACTAAATTATACCGGACACTTATACTTAACTAGAGTATCTTTTCATCACTCTTTCTAAAAAATTTCAAGTAGCATTAAGGAGCAAAGAATCTTGGGTATGAGTTACACAAGACATCCAACTAAGGAATCATCACAACTACACTACTCTATAGCATGGAATAAGGATATGTAACTCATAAACTAGGATAGAATTTCCAGGTGTTAGGTGATGCAATTTCTTACATTCAAGGTTAGCACACTCCTCGAATACTCCCTTAACTATACTATTCCCTTTAAATACCATACTCATTGGTTCAACTTATAGTTCTCATATGAGCATTGACAAATCTTTCTACTAATGTCTAAGGTAGCTTAAATCATTTCACTGTGATCAAGCCTAATTCTAAATCACAAAATACAACATGCCACACCATGATACTAGCCTAAACCATATGATTCAACCTTTTATATCTTTTTAAAGATCACACCCTAAGCATAACGTGCCTTATCACTTTAATGACTAACTCTATGGATTTACTAGCGCATATTGTGTTCCTCCACATAAATCCCAACATGTTATTCAAGTCTATCTTATAACCACATATGAACTTCAAGGCAAACACCCGTAAATACATACTTCACATAGTCTCTAAACCATTATCAATATAACTCCCATGCACTACCCCAAGAACATACACATATAAATTTCTACTAACTATCACATTTATCAAAGACTTCGCCCCAAATCTTACTTCACACTTATGGCCTCATCCAAAATAGGAATACAATGATCTTTCATCAACAAGAACCATTTACTCATCTATACTATCATTACATAAGGAGGAGTCACTAAAAGGTTAGAACATAAAACTTTGAAGTATGAAAGGATACTATACAAAACTCAACACTTAACTGAGGCCTGAGGAACAACGATCAACATCAGGGATTCATCAAAGTGATCTGAATTGGGGCATACATGACTATAAGTTGAATCTCGTCAACCGTAAATAGTATAGAATGAATTATGGGAACTAAGCACACTATAAAGTGTGAGTACATGAGTCATGAGCTGCATGACCTCAATTTGAAGTTCATAACATATGGAATATGATTCCGACTACTGAATGAACTGGAACTCCTCATTTTTAAACTGGAAGAGTACATGACTCTCAATCATATGCATGAACATGAATTATGGCCATGAAAATGAATCGTAAAGCATGAGTAGGTATTTGGATCACTGAAAAATACTGAGATAAGAATGGGTTGAGTCTCACCCTCACTTTTTGATATTCTATATCATACTGGCATCACTACTAGAATCTGAGAGCCTGACTTGGTTACTTGTTATATCATTTCCTCATTATTTTTAAGCCATCATCTTAAGTTCGAGAGATCCCTTACTAGACTCTAAACTGAACTACATTCACTGCACTCCAGGGTCTGGAATACGACAATACACGTAATTAATATAACTTAACCCGAATGACTACACCTGGAAGTGGAAAAACCCACTGCTAATACCACCTTCTGAGACACACTCTATCATTCTATAGCCCCAATAGTCATCATATAATACTGGAACACTTACTTACTTTGGATCTTCATAAGTATCCCCATAGTCGGAGTGCACACCCTCTAACGCTTCAACTCTTATTTCTATGAGCTCAACCTTCAAGAACTCAATCCATGGATATCACCAAGCCTTTGATGAACCATACTACGTTTGTCATAGCCTACCAATATCGCGACTCCAAACTTATATCACTCTACAATGAGAATCAAGATCATAGAAAAAGGCTCAACACTATTAATCAAAACTCCTTAACTTGGCTATTTATAACACCACATACCATCTAACTAGTCTTTCTCCACCTAGCAACTCAACGGTACTACTAACCACACACAACATGTAATAGTCTTAGAAAATGCCGCAACTTCATATCACCTTAGGCATACTTCTACATCATACATACAACATCACACTTCATTACAATCAAATAAACTTAAGCTCTTGCATACACTGTTCAAGCTTATTAGATCACTTCCATATAACTAGTATCATTAATCAATAAATTATCACATCCACCTTCATGGCCATCAACTGCCCAAACTTAATGTCTAATGATAAACATAATTTACAACCCAACCTTGCATACAATTCTCACAAACATTCATCATTAATCTTAAGCCACTATTTTTACATCCACATTCTACATTAAATTCAAGCCTATAGTCTAGCATCAATCACCTACCACCATTGAATAATGCAATATAATATACTAGTCGATTAAATTTGGACATTCTATCCATATACCTCAAAAATCTACTACATGCCTCCTGACAAGTAGTACTAGTTTACAACTACCAAAGAAAACAAGGTCAAGGGGGTTAAAGTCACATAATATACATGGTTAACCTTAATCTTATATTATAACCCCATACAATCCTATATACTTATACGACTTTCTCACATCACACTTACTAACCCCAGCGGGCATTTAGACTACCTTCAAATTCCATAGTCTACAATGAGTCTATACTTATAACTTACTGGCTAATCTAGCCATTTTCAATCACAGCCTATAAGGGGTTTCTATAACTACCTGAAATATCCACTCTAGGCTCTTTCCCTATTTCGGAAAAAATAAAATAACAATATAAGTCAAACACTTCCTCCATAGACTACCATACAATCCACAAATGGTATTACTACATTAGTCTACTATCACAAAATGGTAAATCATTCTCAATCAACGGTTATTCAACTATACATATTTAGTTACACAAAAGTCACCCTCACTCTGACCTCTAAACTTGTGACTTCATCTCACCAACTTCTTGGTCTAATTTCACTACTAATAGGTCGTGACACCAACACTTTAACGTATACCACTACTCGGGTGGAAATACAGTTCCAACAAATACAAGAACAACAAGATGAATAGCAAGTTGCTAGTGAATCGAAATAGACTTCACACGGTTTCACTAAACTTTGATTTTTTTGTGTTTTGAACAAGAAAATAAAATGAATAACAAAGAAACAATGCTAGTGAATCGAAAGAGCCCCACATGGCTTCACTAGACTTTTTGTTTTCAACAACACAATGATATCAAATTACAAGAGATAGAAACTTGACACACAATATTCAATGACCCAAGAATACACATCTTACTCTTGTCTTAACTGAACACCTCATAAGAACGAGGACACAATTTTAAACTAGGGAGCTCCTCTCCAGTCTTTTATATGACTTCTGGTGTGACTTCTGAAATTTCTTCTAGTAAATCTGAGAGCATTATCTGGGAACATTGGAGTAAGGAAAAATTTAGGATAACTTTTCTTTCGTATGGGCGACACCATAGCATGAATTAGAGTATGAAAGTGGAACATTTTGAATCTATTACACGAACTAGAACATGAAGAAAGAGAGACATTCCTAAATGCCTTGTAGCCTCCTGCTTATAAGTGTGGCACGCTACATACCTATAAACAAGACTTTACCCGACGCGATTTCACAAACACCCTGGGACCATGAACCATGCTCTGATATCAAGTTTGTCACGACCTGAACTAGGGCCTAGCCGTGATGGACATCCCAAACCATGAAGGATCGGACATCCTACTCTATCTGGTAGTCATGCACAACATACATATAATAAAAGAAAATGCGAAATTTACGATCTAATACAGAAACATGGTCATACTCTGGATTAATTTTAACAATAAGGAATGAAATCTGAAAATTATTAACAATATCTGGAACAGTCTGCAAAATCTCTACTACATAAAAATCTGACAACTATCTGAAAATTAGGACAAGGCCCCCAGTAGATCAAAACTGTAATAGATGATATAATCTGAAAGGACAGGCCTTCTAGAATAGAGAAGGCTTACCACTGCACAATTTGATCTATTATTTGAATTATCTACTACTTATCAGGACTCCTAGACTGAGTCTCAGAACCTGAGAGGTAGAGGAGGGAGGGTCAATACAGATGTACTGGTACGCAGAGCAAATCTAAAATAGTAATTTGTAGTCAACATATATGAGAGCAATTTAAAATAGTTCATAAACACATCATATAGTAAGAAATCTTATGGGCATTTTTGAGAGACTCTGAAAAATTATCTGAACTTTGTGATACTCTTTGTTTTACTTCTGCGCTAGGTGGTATACCCTACAAGTCTGAAATTCCATGGACTATATGAAATCTGCCATTAAACCAGCAGCCAGCCCCCAACCCAAGTGTGTCGCAAGGGTCGGAGTCTCTGAATCTACTACACTACACGACCGTCGCCAGCGTACAATAATAATCTACCCGTATCAGCAAATACGATTTTAGGCTAAGAGTTACTTAAACTCAAGCCTTCTTCGAGTAACCACCTAACCCTCTTTATGTCCATTTTTAACTCTTTAAAATATGCATTCTATGAAAATATATTCTGAAAACATTCTCTGAAGACATACTCTGAAAACATACTCTGAAAACATACTCTGTTATGGCATACATACTTTTGATATCGTCATACCATTGACTTACAAGTCACATCTTTGAGCCATTATTAGCATATTAGAATCTCTGTTTCTAAAATATGAATTTGGGACCACCATATCAATAAATCAGTTTGAAGAACCCTTTTTTTAATTACTCATGTAAACGCATGTATGCAACTCTCTTTGACAATATTTCAAATGATAAAAGGTGGTCATGTCAAAAGCATTAATCTTATGCAAATCTTTCTCTCTTTAACAAAACACATTTATATCAAGAAACTCCCTCTCAAAATCTCTAAATTATGCTCAAAATACTATGGTATTTGAGTAAACTATTTTCAAGCAATAAATCATGCATAACAAATCATTCCCAATAAAACCACAAATTTAAAGTCATCACAAGAGAGGGATTTCATAAATTATACTCTTAAGCAATCTTCAAATCTGAATTTTTTTCATACATATACATATACATATAAATCAATTTAAGGGGGAAAGGCCTAAAGACCAAATTACAATATCTTTAAACATTCATAATGCATAATAAAATCATGGATCTAAAAACCCCTTTATAAATTCATGCTTGATAGATGTTTAAATCATACTTGAATATTTCAACAAGCCCATGTAGTTTAGGATAAATCCCACGTACCTAAGATTATTTAGTTTGAAAGATGGAACCCGTATCTAGATAGATGGAACCCGGATCTAAATCCGTTTCTTGAACATCTTCACTTAGGAGGATGAATTCTTGATCCATTGAAGCGAAGGAAACTTAAATCTTGATTTGTTTTCTTGGAAATCTTGAACTAAAGGATTGATTTTCTTGATTTCTTGATCTTAGAAAAAATCTATTTTCCATCTTGTTCTTGAGAGTAAAGAGGATTGAGATATCGTAAAACTGTTAATATATGGATTAATAACACTTAAGGGGTGAATTAATCTATGTGAAAGGTTTTTGGAGTGACGAAAAGACCAAAATACCCCTATGAAATCACTTCCTAGTTGCTGAAATTTTTAGCTGACGACTAAGGCTGATAAGCCGTCAGATCTGTCATAGCTCGTCAGCCCAGGTCATCACCTAGGAGCTAAAATTTATGAGTTTCTACCTACTGCTGATGACATATTCTGATAAGTCATCAGATTTGTGACAAGCTGTCAGAATTGTCGTCACTCAGTTGCCAGACTGATATGCTGGAGTAAAATGGGCAGAACTTTTTGCTCCGATATTGAATTTGGGAGAAATTGGTATCGTTGAAAAGCTAATTCGAAGATATTTCATTTGATATATAGTAGGCCACTCAGTTCATTATTTTCAAGGAGTTATGGTCGATTGAAGTTGATCCAAGTTTCGACTCTCACTAAAACTTGAACGATAGGAAAGATTTCAACTTGACCTTGAGTTAGGGGACCTCGATGATCTCAATTCATGCTCAAATAGGTTCCCACACTACATAATTGATTAACATACCAAATTTGTGTAGGATTTATGGCTTTTGGAACATCAACGCATAGAAATGACATTTTCATTCTAGCCCGAAATACGGGGTGTTACACACTACCACGTTAGGATTTGGTATTGTCCTCTCAAGTTTCAATTATGATAAGTTGTGCAAAAAAAAAGTTGATTTGAATAAATTTAGCAGGTTGAGAAGAAGAATTGGAACCAAGTCTATGACTTGATTTTTCAAGTTCATAAGAAAATCTTTGGTTTTAAAGAATGCAAACTTGCATTTCTGATTTATAGATATGTGGTATTTCTAAACTTTTTTTCTTTTTTATAGACTGATAAAGTGGTTTAATTTTAGCAAAATATCCATCTATTATATATACAATTTTGGTCTAAGTTCTCATTCCAGTTGCCTATGTGGTAATGATGTGTAGCGATTCTGTAAATTTATTTTATAAATTTGTCTTGTTGTAATTCTCCTCATAATTTTTAGACATTATTTATAGTAATGGGTCAAACTGATATTTTCTTAACTCTTGAGACCAATAAATAAAAATAAAAATTTAAGTGGAAGGGTTTATTATATATATATTGATAATCTATAATAACGATTAGATGTTAAGAGAAAGGGGTTACGGAAGTGATGGTTTTCACCATTGCAGAGAAATTCATACACAGGTGTTGAAGAAATTCTCTATAATTTCAGGTCCAGGTTAGTTGTCTCTTTGGAGTAATTAATTATTGTTGCTTATGCCTGCGTGTAAGTGGCAAAGTAAGGGTCTGTTAAGAGTTTAATACCATTGTTACTATTATATTTGATAGATTAACTCGATAAATAGAGTAGAAATTGGGTTTTAGTGGATCAAATATTATTTGTTTTAAATGTTTGTAATTCTAATCATTAGAAGAATGTAGAGAAGGATAATATCGTAAGATGTCAAAGAAATTGGTCAAATTTTGTTACTACCATCCAGTTGCAGATGTTGCTGCCAACGTTTCTTGCTTTCATTTAGGTTGAAAAGAATTTAATACATCAATTATGTTTGGGCTAATGAGGAGCCAATCATTGGCAGTGACTACAACAAGTTTTAGTTGGCAACAATGTTTCAATCACTTTTTAATTTTAAAGTGAATTCTAAATTAATCAAAAAGAAAATCTTTTAACAGTAGGGTTTTTATTAAATTTGTATTCTTATTGAGATTATGTTTTCAAAGAGATATTTATCGTTTGGAAGCTTTACATAAGGGTAAATTTGTTGATTGACGTTTGACTTCGATTTGAGGCAAGTTGAGACCTTTTTTAGACTTTTTTTCAAAATGCTTATTTGAATATTTATTAGTTATGTGTAATGGGAGTAATGAAAACCCGATTAGGTGAGTGTGACGAGCATCTATGCGGGTACCTGTGTTGTTTGAGAGCATAAACTAAGTTAATTGTATGTTTGAACTGTTTTCCTCTATTTGCTAGATCGATGGACTGATTTGTTATGGTAAATAAATTATTGAAAAAGTTGAGTTGACTTTGAAGTTGATGTCTGATCTCATTTAAGACACGAAGTGCTTTGCTTGACTTTATTGGTCATTTGGGGTCGGAGTTGCACGCTTCCACATCATGCATTGCATTTCATATGGGATCGAAGTGCATGCCTGCAGAATGTTATATATATTTATTGAAATTGGAGTACACGCATACAAAGTATATTTATTGAGACCGGAGTGCACGCCTGCACAGTACATGGACCTTGTGAGTCCCCCATAGGTCCTGACCTTGAAGCCATTGCTTGGTAGGTGTGTACACAACATATGCATTGCATTGCATTGATTTATTTTTTTCAAATTGGTTAAAGTGTATTTGTTGACGTTGTACTTTTGTATATGTGTTATTTATTTCACTGGATTGAGAAATTCTTGAATTGTGTTATGATAACCTTATGACTGTTAAACTCGACTATTCAGTTAGATTAAGATGGTTTTCCTTAAGTGCAGGCTGTATGTTTGTTTTTAGATGATTTACGTGGTGTCACTCATCACCACTTTGAATTAGGGTCGGTCGGCGATACTTGCTGAGCACACGTGATTTTGTACTCACTCTTGCTTTTTCCGTACCCTAGGTGCAGGTACAGATTCGACGATCTCCGGATACTAATTCCCGTGGTTCCTTCTTTGCTAGCATCATTGATGATTTGAGGTAGCTGTTACTGGCTTTAGAGACTACTGGAACCTCCTTTATCCTTATCCTTATCCATTTTCCGCATTTTGAAAGACTTAAACTTTCTTTTGGTTCTGTATTTAGTGACTTGTATTAGTGACTTCCAGACCTGGGATTATCTATGATTTGATTTAACAAGTCTATTAATCTACTTATGAGATTATTTGGAATTGGTTTTATTCTTATTTTCTTCCGCTTCTATGAGTTTGAGATATTGTTCTCGAAATTGGGTATTTGGCTTACCTATCACGAAAGGCGGGATAGGTGTCATCACGGTCCCGAATTTGGGCTGTGACATGATGTGGCATAACAACTGTTTGCCATATTACATCTCCTTTTTAAATTCAATATCTTTTTTTAATTAACTAATATTAATCAGTTACGAAAGGATTAAATATGAACAATCTGGTTAAATCATAAGAATTCAAATCATAATTAAATATCAATCGTTGATTAGCAGTTGTGTGCTGGGGTATGTATGTCACTAGTACTCACTAATTAATACCATTTTGTATATTAGAAATATGGTGAGTGGGGCCCGTTCTCATTATGCACCCAATAATTATTTACTTAATAGTTATGTTGGCCATATAGTTGTATAGTATACACAATTAAGTTTAATTAAATTAATATTTTCAATAGATTAAAGCTTCAAGAAACTCTCCCGACACATAAGCTAACGCGCGCTAGCCAGGGGTAAGAAAGATAAGGTTTGATCTCGGCTAATAGTTACACCAAGATGATTATGAAAAATTAGGCGGTGCAGAGTACAAAGAAGGAGGTGTATCAAGGCGGTAAGGGTTTTGGTAAGAGGAGTGAGGTTATGAAAACAATAGCAAATGCAACCAATGTAACAGGGATGAAGAAGACTCTAGAAGCCCTATGGTAGAAATCACCAATTCCAAATATGTCACGTAGATTGATGTTTAATGGCTAGGCCCTAGACATGCATAAAGAGTCTGTAAACAAATATTTGGTCCAATCGGATTTTAGGTGTGTTTCTCAAATTAATAAGTGATAGTTTAGTTGTGTTTTCAAACTATAAGTTGATAATTTAGCTATGTTTCTCAAACTAAGAGTGATAATTTAGGTATGTTTCTCACACTTCCATTAGTTTCGGAGTGAAACTCAAAAGAAAAAGGGCGGAGGGGATAGTTTAGGTGTATTTTTAATACTTAACTCTTTATTTTATATCCGCAACATGTTGCCTCATATGGGTATCATATTCTTGGTTCCAAGCATATAAAATATCTTTTTGAAAATAAACGACGATTAGATTGGAACTCATGCTGTCTGATTGCTCTCTTAACAAATGATCTTTTTTAACTCTTGAAAAGAAATATTCCTTTTGTTATGGAATGTGAAGTTTTGATGATGGACATGTGAATTAAACATGTTGTGCAAGCTATTCCACACAAGTGAAGAAAGATAAGTTACTGGTTCTCACATGTACTGCATGTTGAAGTTGATGTAAGGCTAATAAGGCGTTAAGACAAAAGTGGATAAGCAAGGAAGCTCAAAATTGTTACTAATGCTTATCACATACAACAAAAAAGATTGAGGAGAAGATAAGTGCAACACTTAGAGGTTGAGTTGATCATGGAGTCCAGCTATACTAGGAGATGAAGTAAAAGAGTCCTAGTCAGTCAAGAAGAGAGAGATGACAACAACAAAGAGTGAAACTACTTAGGAGTCCTATTGAAGATAGAAGAATAAATCATCTGAAGGACCCACTAAGAAGTTGGCTTAAATACAACATACGAGATTCGAAGTTTCACTCATGCACTGACAAGATAATAAAAAATCAGCAAAATAGTTCACTTACTTGAAGAAGTACCTGGTCCCTTACTTAGCAAGTCATATACTTTGTAATAGATAGGTTCTTTGAGTTGTAATAAGTCTTTTGTTCTAGTCTCAGTGAAGTATAAATTGAGTTAGGAGTTGTGTCTTTAAGTTAGGGAACTCGAAGACTTGGGAACACTTATCTTGGGAAGATTTGTGTTTTTATAGAAATAGGAGTTAGAAGTTTTAATTCCTAGTTTACAAGAAGTCTTGTAATTTGTTGATTGTTGAGGTTCAAGAGTAATTGTAAAGTCGAGGTTAAATCCTGTAGAGGTACAAGTCGTGTTTTTTTACATCTTTCTTGAGCCGGGTGTTTTCCACGTAAAAATACTATGTTAAGTTTTACCTTCTGTGAACCACGTTAGCTTACTTATTCTAGTAGAGTATAATATTGAAATCAATTTTAACACACACTATAACAAGTGGTATCAGAGCTAGGTTGTTTTAAATAAGGTTAGCATCTAAGAAAAGATCACAATAATGAATTCCGCACCTCCTACTGGTCACAGTGTAGGTCAGTTAACCACTAGACCTCCATACTTTGATGTTTCTCACTTTATCTGGTGGAAATCCAGGATGAAGACATTCATTGAAGGTGAAGACTACAAATTATGGGATAGGATTACTGATAGTCCTACTATTCTAAAAAATTCGGTTGATGGTGAACCAGTCAAGAAAGTAAGGAGTGAATTTACTTTTGATGACTTATTGGCATTAAAGAAAAATTCTAAGGCTAAGAGCATCTTAGTGTATGAATTAGGACTAGCTGAATACAATAGAGTGTCAACCTGCACTACTGCTAAGCAAATTTGGGATGCACTGGTAAATGCACATGACAGTACTTCTCAACTAAGAAAATTCAGGATTTCTCTTCTTTTTACTGAGTATGAGGCATTTAAGATGATGGAAAGTGAATCTTAATAAATTATGAGGCTTACCGCCTTAAAAAATTAGTGGACTACCTTGGAAAAAGTCTTCACTAAGGAGGAACAAGTTGAAAAGGTATTGAGGGACTACCAAAATCAAAATGGAATGTTAAGGTAACTACAATTAGGGAGGCAAATAAGGATCTCACAGGTATGAACCTGGATGAACTAGTAGGAAATTTAAGGACCTATGAAATGAAAGTTAATGGAACCAACGAACAAGCAGTTCCTGATAAAATCTTGGCCTTAAAGGCATCTGATAGTGTTGAAGAAATTCAACTTGACAACGAGCAAGTTTACTTCATAACTAAGAACTTCAGTAAATTCTTTAAAAAGAAGAAGGGAATAGCTAACAAGAAACGTTCAAATGACAATCCAAATGGATGCTACAAGTGTGGTAAGAATGATCATCAGATCAGATATTGTCTTATCTGGAAAATATAGTAGAGAAAGAAAAGGGCTAAAAAAAACTAAAAGAAAAGACCAAAAGGAAGGAGAACAAAGAACATGCAATGATGGCAGCATGGGGATCTGATTTAGATGATGATGAAGTTGATGAAACCACATTCATGGCTCTTAGAGATTCAGACTTAGTGGAAGAAGATGATGCTTCTAAGTTAAGTATACTTGAACTTAAAGAAAAACTGCATTTATTTTCTAAATCAAAACTAGTTTCCTTGATGAGTGCACTAATTGATGATTTCCAAGAATTAACTTCTTATAGGAATGAGTTGTTCAATAGTCTTGCAAGTATGAAATTTGATCTCATTGATTTAAAAGATTGCAAGGATACAGTTGAAAAGGAAAATTGCACACTCAATAAACAGGTTGCGGAACTTGATTCTTTAACTAATAATCTTAAGTCTGAAGTCCTAAATTGACACTCACTGAAAATGGGAAAAAGGCCATGGGTAAGGAACAAAAAATTATTGAACTTGAGTTAGAGAAGTACAAACAAGAATGTAGTGATGCAACAAACATGATAAATAAACTGAGTCAAGAAGTCTCTAAACTGAAACTTGATCTTGAAAGAGCTAATAGGTGGAAAAATTCTTCAAGAATTATTCACAAGTTAAGTGAAAAAAATCATAATGAAAAGGCAGGTTTGAGTTTCCATAAAGGTTTTGATGATCCTAAAGATTTATGTTACAGCGTGGTAACCTTGGACATCCAACAACTGAATGTCCAATGGCTGCTAAAAGCAGATCTAAAAGTCAAAACCTGGAAAATAGATTTTCTCAGACCAAAAACAAAAGAACTAGTTCAGGTCAGAGAAACAGGTCATATTATATATTGCCATCATGGACTAGAAGAAATTTAATTCATCCATTTACTCATAAAATAGGACCCAAGCTTGGCTGGGTTCCTAAATCTAACCATTGATTTCTTATAGGAGAAGGTGAAAGAAAGAAAAAAGAATTGGTACCTGAACAATGCTTGTTCAAGACACATGACTGGTGATAAGAAAAAGTTTCTTTCACTTTCAAAATAAATAGAGGAGGAGTTTCTTTTGGTGATAGTAAAAAAGGTATCATTACTGGAGTTGGAAAAATTGGCTCATCTAAGTCAAGAGTATTGGAGGATGTCTATCTTGTAGAAAGATTGAAGCTGATATGAGACCAAGTTCACAACACAAGAAACAAGCAACAACAAAAACAACAAGATGAATAACAAGTTCTAGTGAATCAAAATAGGCCACATATGACTTCACTAGTCTTCAAGAGTCACGTTTTTAGAATAAGAAGATGATATTAACAACAAGAACAAGCAAGTCAATAATAATTCTAGTGAATCGAAAGATCCTTACACGACTTCACTAGACTTCAAGATTCCAACAACACAAGATTAACAAGATTACAAGAAGGATAGTAACTTGACACACAATATTCAGTGATCTAAGAACCCTAACAAGAGAAAGAGCCCTGAGATTAATGAATATTAATACCAAGAATTTACTTGGACCAAGAGAAACTCAAAGAACCCAAGACCCTAGTTTCTAACCAAGAGACAACACTAGTATCTAGTGAGTTTTCAAAATTAGGGCTTCTCCAATGGAAGAGAGAAGTTCCAAAATATTACAAAGTGTTTATTATCTTCCAAAATATGAATGAAATAACTCAAAAATAACCCTAGCACTATCTATTTATATTAGTCCACAAAGGAAGATAACAAATGACCATCCTACCCTTGCCAAGGGGTGGCCTTCGAGTGTAAGTTTATTACACTTCAAGGCTTAATTTTATTACACTTCAAGGCTCCTCTTCACACTTAAAAACATTTAATATATTGGAAGGCTAAAGTACCAACTCACACACGGCCATTTGCATGAACATAACTTGGAGTTTTTGTAACTCTCAAGCTTGGCTACGTGTGTATGGTCGTGAACTTGTTGGACAACTTGTAGAACTTGTTGGGTAGCTTGGTACACCCATATCAGAAGTACAATCTGCTGAGCATTTCACAACTGTATGATAAAGGTAATAAAGTAATTTTTACGTATGTAGGAGTCAAAGTCAAGAGGATGGACACCAAAGAGATTGTGCTCACTGCTAGGAGATACAAAAATATATATAAAGCTGACATAATGGAAACACCAGGACCAGAGTTGACTTGTCTAAGTGCAATGGAAAATGATCCCCTCCTTTGGCACAGGAGACTTGGACATGCAAGTCTGAAACAACTAAACATACTTTCTTCTAAAGATATGGTATTGGGATTGCCCAAGATCAAGTTTAAGGAAGAAAAGTTATATGGTGCCTGTGTAAATGGGAAGCAGGTAAAATCTTATTTTAAGTCAAAGAACCAAGTCAACATTATTAAGTGTCTTGACCTAGTTCATATGGACTTGTGTGGACCAATGAGACTTCAAAGCAAAGGTGGAAAAAGGCATGTTTTTGTGATTGTTGATGATTACTCCAGATTCACCTGGACATTTTTTCTAGCCTCTAAAGATGATGCCTTTGATGTCTTTACAATTTTCATCAAGAAAATTGAAAAGAAACTGGGCACTTTGCTTGTTTTCATTAGATCTGACCATGGTACAGAATTTGAGAATGTCAAATTTTTATGGTTTTATTCATCAAATGGTATAGATCATAACTTCTCTACTCCCAGAACACTACAACAAAATGGAGTGGTAGAAAGGAAGAATAGAACCTTGGAAGACATGGCTAGAACAATAATGCTTAAAGCTAATCTTGCTAAAAACTTTTCGGATGAGGCAATTAGCACTGCAGCATATATCATAAATGGATACATGATCAGACATATTCTAGAGAAGACTCTCTATGAATTACTAAAAGGAAGAAATCCAAACATTTCTAATTTTAGAATTTTTGGTTGTAAATTTTTTATTCACAATAATAGAACGAATAATCTAGGAAAATTTTATGCTAAAAGTGATGAAAGAATCTTATTAGGCTATTCACTTTATAGTAAGGCTTATAAGGTTGTTGAAGAAAGAATGCATGTAGTTTTTGATGAATCTTGTATTAAGATTAACCTACAGGAAGAAAGTGACTCTAAAGAACAGGTTACACAACTTGGTTCATCGACTGGAGCTACTAAACATGGAGGCACCTCAATAGAGGGAACTGATTCTGGAGGCACAGCGACAGGGGGAACTGATCCACCAACTACCTCAACTTAGAACATTTGTAGTGGTCCTAGTATCTTACAAGGCTTGGTCCCAAAAGGTTATAAGTATCAAGGATCACATCCAATTGTGAATGTTCTCACTGATCTTATTTTTGGGATTACCATAAGGTATAGATTAAGAAGTATATGTGCCTTCAAGGCATTCCTGTAAGAAATTAAGCCAAAGAAGGTAACTGAAGAACTACTTGGTGCTAATTAGATCATAGCCATGCAGAAAGAGTTAAATCAGTTTACAAGAAGTAAAGTATAACACTTAGTTCCTCTCCCAAAAGATAGAATAGTAATTGGGACTAGTGGATGTATTAAAATAAAGTTGATGAGCATGGAACAGTTACAAGGAACAAGGCAAGATTTATGGTCCAAGGATACAACAAAAAAGAAGGCATGGATTTTGATGAGACATTTGCTCCTGTAGCCTAAATTGAAGCTATTAAATTACTTGTTGCCTTGGATGCCTATATGGAGTTCATTCTATATTAAATGAATGTTATGAGTGCATTCTTGAATGGCATTCTCTAAGAGGAGGTATATGTTAAACAACCTCTAGTATTTGAAAGTAAAGAGTTTCCTGATCATATGTATAAACTGTAGAAGGCTTTGTATGGGTCGAAACAAGCTCCAAAAGCTTCGTATGAGAGATTATCAAAGTTTCTACTAGAGAATGATCACACTAGATGTAAAATTGACAACACTCTTTTCTTGAAAACTAATGGAAAAGATCTGTTGGTTGTGCAGGTATATGTAGATAACATTATTTTTGTCTCTACAAACATGAGCATGACTCATGATTTTGCCAAACTCATGAATTATGAATTTGAGATGAGCATGATGGGGGAGCTAAATTACTTCTTTGGATTGCAAATCAAACAAATAACATATGGAACAATGATCCATCAATACAAGTATGTAACATAACTCCTCAAAAGATTCTCCATGGAAGAGGCAAAAGAGATCATCACTCCAATAGCCACTGCCACAAAACTTGATTTGGATGAAACAGGTCCTGTTGTAAAGAAAAAGATGTACAGAAGGATGATAGGGTCCTTACTATATCTCACAACAAGCAGGCTTAATATTGTGTTTAGTATAGAACTATGTGCTAGATTTCAAACAAATCCCAAAGAGTCTCATCTCAAATCTGTGAAAAAGATCTTTAGATATGTCAAAGGAATGAGTGATCTTGGTTTATGGTACCCAAAAGGTAGTAACTTCAACTTGGTTAGATATTTTGATGCTTACTATGCAGGATACTTGGTTGACAAGAAAAGCACTACAGGCATGACGCACTTCCTTTGATCATTTTTGATTACCTAATCCAGTAAGAAGCAAAACTCAGTAGCCTTGTCTACTAATAAAGATGAATATGTTTCTACTGAATCTTGTTGTGCTCAATTGTTGTGGATTAAGCAATAACTTATGGATTTTGGTATAAATGTTGGATGTGTTCCTATTTTTTATGACAATACAAGTGCCATTAATATAGTCAAGAATCCTATTCAACATAAAAGAACAAAACATATTGATATTAAACATCACTTTCTTAGAGATAATGTTGAAAAAGGTCATATATCAATTATGTTTTCTTCTACTGAGAAACAAATTGCTGACATATTTACTAAGGCTTTAAGTAGAGAATATTTTGAAAGAATAGGTTAGACTTAGGGATGATTAAAATTGTATAAATCTCCCCCAATGATTGACTAGAATAATTTGTTCTTAAGTGTTTGTTGATTAATTCAGTCTTACACATTTAGTTGTGTACCCTAATTCCAAGATTTTTGAGTAAATTGACTCATTTATGTGTTGATTTTGCAGAAGATACTGGAACACAGAGGCAATTTTGTCCATTTTATCCTCAAAATTAAGGTATTATTATTGCTTACCTATAGTAGCATAAATAGAAACAGGTTGTCTACAGGGTCCTTTCCGTTACTCTTAAATCGCCAAAAATTCAAAAGTCCTTCTTTTTAAAAAAGGTGCCAACCCTTTCCAATCAGAACTGAACCTCTTCATCATAATGTTTCATTCACCAAATACACTTCATCCATGATTTACCTTCTCTCTCTCCACCTTAAATATACTTCTTTCTCTTTCCATCTCACCATTCACCACTTAAACAACCAAAAACAAATCACTATTTTCCCTCTTCTTTGCCATGGCATCTTCATCCTTTAACCCATCCATAGACTCTACCACCACTCCCTCAATATCTATTATCCTTCATCCCGATATTACCTTACCTCCACTCATTTCTCCCCTAATTTCGATCAAACTATCCAATTTTGCAATGTTCAAGAATCTGCAAAACCTTTTTGCTTAATTTTCTTCCAATCCTATCATCTTCTAAGCCCTCACTACTACCTCCAATCCCTCTTCAGATTATTGATCGAGATGATATTCCTATTGCAGACCTAATCTCTCAAAAGTCCAGATCTAAAGCAAAACAAAAAATCTTCTTCCCCTGTCATTGATGTTGATGGCAATGTTCAAGTAAAGCCTTCTCCTATTTTCACTATTCCTTGATCTCCTCATACTGAAGGTAAAAATCAATGGGAAGATTCTTTATTCGTAGAAGCACTTCAAGATAGTAAAGAGAAATGTGTTCCTGCATCTTCTCCTTCTCCTTCTCATGCATCCTCTACTGATATTCTTCTTTGCTCAGTATGAAGGAAGAAGAAAACCATTGGCAAAGCTCCAAATCCCTCCTTTTCTCATAAACAATCATGTCAGCCTACCCCAAAAGCTTCTTCATCTTCTAAATCCACCCTTATTTTCAAAGCTTCCTCATCATCTAAAGTCTCTTTTAAAACCATCATCCCATATAAGGAAATAGGTAAACAAACCTTTTCCTTCTAATTCATCTAAGTCTGACCCACCTCTAGACGCTGCTGCTGAGTTGGACCCTAACTTTAAGGTTCAAGAACCATCCTCAAATTAGGAAACTCCTAAGGAACCCTATCTTTATTTTCAAAAGCATTAGCTAACTAGAGGGTAGGTTATTAGTAGTTTTGGTGGTGTTGATATGAATACTTTGTTAAGCAAATTAGAGTTTCAATGACGGTCACACCTATTTCTTTAGGGTGACCTTCAGAGGAGGTTTACTAAGCTTGAAGTGTATGGGTTCTATACTAATGGGGTAGCTATTGGTGAGATGTTCTCTACCACTGTTCAATGAGTCACCATGAATATTTATGTTTTAGATCATGCTCGAATTCACCATATTCTTTCTGGGGGGTAGGGTCACTATGTCAAGGGTACTTGGCTACCTCTTGAAAATATTTTCTCTGCTCTTGATATTTTTCATAAGTTTTCTGGCAACCTTCACCTGGTAAATCATCGAAGGGTTCTTAAGAGAGAAATGTCCCCACTTTATCAACTCTATTTTGATGTTGTGCACAAGATGTTGCTTCCTAGAAAGAAAAGAAGAACTGTGGCTAGCTTTCTTGACCTTAATCTTATAGAGTTGTTGGATACTGAGGTCAAGATTGATTTTCCTAGGCTTATTTTGAAGCATATGCAAAGGGTTATCCCCAAGGAAGTGAATGACCATGCCCTTCCTTATGAATTTTAGCTCACCCCCATGTTTGAGGAATATGGTGTAACTGTTCAAGTGTGGTCCCTGCAGACTACAAAAGATATTATAGGGAGTGTGGATCATGTACAACTACCTATTTCTATGAGGAGAGCTAATAAGCCTGTTTAAAGGTGAAGGAATGCACTTACAGCCAAACATGCTGAGTTGGAGGTTACTCAGGTTGTACAGGAGGCTTCTCAAGCTGCCCATGATGATTAGAAGAGGGCTCTCCAAGCTCAGATTGCCTTACTTACAGCCTCTTTAGAGTCTGAAAGATCTGAGAATGCTGATATTGTTAAGAAGTTGACCTCTCTTATCCCCTCTTCTACGTCTACTTAGTCCCCCTTCTTAGTTCCTTAAGACTGTCTTCCTTACTTCTTTCTTAGGTCCCTGTTGTCTCTTTTTTCTATTTTTTAGTGATGATAATTGTATCCCGCCTTTTGAATGAAATGGACCTTATTTCTTATTATGATTTGCTTCTGCTTTTTCATACTGTATTATAATTGTTCTCTTGCTCTGAATTTTAATTGTTATAGTGAGAGCCCCAGTGGCTATGAATTATTAGACGTTTTTCATTTGTTGGGCCAACTTTTCAATGATGTCAAAAGGGGGAAGAATATATTATGCAATGCGTATAACTCAATTAACTAACCTATTTCATTCTGTGTTCTTTTGGTTAAATCCTTTTATTGAGTATGTCAGGATTTTGTGATGAATGTTGTGCTACTAAGTTTGTCATCATCAAAAAGGGGAAATTTGTTAGGGAATGTGAAGTTTTGATGATAGACATGTGAATGAAACATGTTGTGCAAGCTGTTCCATATAAGTGAAGAAAGAGAAGTTATTGATTCTCACATGTACTGCATGTTGAAGTTGATGCAAGACTGATAAGGCGTTAAGACAAAAGTGGATAAGCAAGGAAGCTCAAAATTGTTACTAATGCTTATCACATACATCAAAAAAGATTCAGGAGAAGATAAGTGCAACACTTAGAGATTGAGTTGATCAAGGAGTCTAGCTATACGAGGAGATGAAGTAAAAGAATCCTAGTTAGTCAAGAAGAGAGAGACGGCAGCAATAAAGAGTGAAACTACTTAGGAGTCCTATTAAAGATAGAAGAATACGTCAGCTGAAGGATTCACTAAGGAGTTGGCATAAATGCAACATATGAGATTCAAAGTTTCACTCATGCACTGACAAGATAATAAAAAATCAGCAAAATATTTCACTTACTTGGAGAAGAACTTGGTCCCTTACTTAGCAAGTCATAGACTTTGTAATAGGTAGGTTCTTTGAGTTGTAATGAGTATTTTGTTCTAGTCTCAGTGAAATATAAACTGAGTTAGGATTTGTGTCTTCAAGTTAGGGAACTCAAAGACTCGGGAACACTTATCTTGGGAAGATTTATGTTTTTGTAAAAATAGGAGTTAGAAGTTTTAATTCCTAGATTACAGGAAGTCTTGTAATTTGTTGATTGTTGAGGCTTAAGAGTAATAGTGAAGTTGGGGTTAAATCCTATAGAGGTACAAGTCGTGGTTTTTTACACCTTTCTTGAGTCGGGTATTTTCCACGTTAAAATACTGTGTTCAGCTTTTGCTTCTGTGAACCACGTTAGCTTACTTGTTCCACAGATAGGCAACCAGTAGAGTATAATATTGAAATCAATAGGTCACGCAATCTAACACCTTTGTGCAATTTTCTCAGAATACACTTGAGGTTTTAATGTTGTGAACCTGATCTACATTGTTATCCATGTGAAGGCAAATACATGGAAGAACATTTCATGCACAAATAAAATTGACTCGAGGTTATATTTTCTGTTGACACCATTTCATTTTCCCATTCAAAAAGCAAATTCGACCAGATCTAGAATACCTTTATAAAATATATAAAATATATACCTCCTCCGTCATAGAAGAGTCAAAATATTTAAATAAAGAAAATTGGAGTGAATATTATTGTCTGATCGATTCATTAAAATTTATTTTTTAAAAAAATTGACATGTAAAAACAAAATTATGAAAATATTCATGTTGTAGTCAAAGAATAACCAGTGAATTCATTATTTACAGAAAAATGAATAAGAAAAGTTAAACATGAAGAAGGTAAATGAGTAGATTTGGAGATATTTAATATCACAAGTTAAAACCTTAGGTATAAAAATTTGAAAGTCAAGCCATCAGTTAAACTTTAAACACATGAAAAGCAGAAGGGAAAAGTACAAGATGAGATGAAAGAACAAAGGTTAGGAGAAAGAATATATATTGCCTTTTCCCCCTGAAATCTAAAATTTTAATATCACCCATATTCTTAGCCAGATTCAATATAGTTCACCCCATATCCTAGCTCAAACCACACTTTCATATTCTTCAACGAATTCTCAGACCAACACAGTATATATTTATAGGAGTTTAAGTTAGAACAATAATGATAATTGTACAAGAAATTTAAAATAAAACTAGCTTGGCTTAGAGGCACGATAATATGCTTCTTGAAGATAGTTGGAGTCTCTCCCACGAGTAAACAGAAGAACTAGTGACAACTCTATCTTCGGAATTCAACTAATCCACAAAACAAGTAGCACTCAAGAATGTTGCTCTTCTATTCTTGAATTGGTGATTTCACCATTTGATCAATGTCTCTCAAGTGTTTTTCAAGGGGAAAGTAGTTTTGAGTGCTTGTCTTTTCCAAACAAAAGAAACACTATTTATAGGATAAAATTTTCATGTGAGTGAAAAGTATTAATTAAACAATAGTTAATAGGTTCATGAACAAAAATCGTCTTTCTTTCAAGTTTCAAGAACCTAAAACGTAAATGAATTTACAATTTTTAATGCATTTGTAACTCAAGATGCATTTGTTTCAGTTGTAAATTCACATTCATTTTATTTGTAACTCAAAATGCATTTGTTTCAACATTAATTAAAACATAAAAAATTTTAAACGATGCACTTGTTCCAAAAAATTGATTAAAACATAAACTTCAGTAATAACAGTTTATGTTGTAACAATATTAAACGAACTAGTATAAATGTAAGGGAACAACTTGGAGACGATTGATGAAAAAAATGGTTTTCAAATCTATCAACGTGTTCCCAGGAGTCCCCTTGACCACTTCATGAGGGCTTACTTCGTTGTATGAAGTCCTACTGAACTGTTTAGGGGAACTCCGGGACTCACTTTGAAAATACGAAAGCAAGTAGAAGTTAAGAGTACAAGATGGATATGATGATCAATGCAATGGTTCATGTATAAATATCTGTCAAGGTATTCCATGGATTTCCCTTGACCACTTCATGAGGGCTTACTTCAGTCTTTGAATTCCTTCTGAAATTTTTGGGGGAACTCCTGGGCTCACTTTAAAAATACACAAACAAGTACTAGTTCAAGAGTACGAGTTGACGATGATGCCCAACGCTATGCCTCACATATAAAAATCTATCAAGTATGTACCTGGGAGTTTCCTTGACCATGTTATTAGGGCATACTTCATTAACTAAAGCCCTACTGAAGTGTTTGGAAGAACTCTGGGGCTCACTTTGAAAATACGCAAACAAGTAGAAGTGCAAGAGTATGAGATAGAGTTGATGATCAACACAATGGTTCACGTGGAAATATCTATCGAGGTATTCCCAGGAGTTCCCTTGACCACTTCATGAGGGCTTACTTCGTTGCATAAAGCCCTGCTGAAGTGTTTGGGGGAACTTCGGGGTTCATTTTGAAAATACATAAACAAATAGAAGTACAAGAGTACAAAGTGGAGATGATGATCAATGTAATGGTTCACATATAAATATCAATCAAGGTGTTCCCTGGAGTTCCCTTGACCACTTCATGAGGACTTACTTCATTGTTTGAAGCCCTGTTGAAGTGTTTGGGGGAACTTAGGGGCTCACTTTGAAAATACACAAACAAATAGTAATGCAAGTGTACGAGCTAGATATGATGATCAACACAATGACTCAAGCATAAATATCAATCAAGGTGTTTTCTGGAGTTCCCTTGACCACTTCATGAGGACTTACTTTATTTTATCAAGCCATGCTAAAGTTTTTCGGGGAACTCCAAGGCTCACTTTGATAATACACAAACAAGTAGAGGTGCAAGAGTACGAGGTCGAGACAATGATATACACAATGACTCATATATAAATATCTATCAAGATGTTTCTTGGAGTTCCCTCGGCCAATTTATGAGGGTTGACTTCATTGTGTGAAGCCCTACTAATGTGATTGGGGGAACTATGGGGTTCACTTTGAAAAGACAAAAAACAAGTAAAAGTGGAAGAGTACTGGCTGGAGAAGATGATTAGTGCAATGGTTCAAGTATAAATATCTATCAAGGTGTTTCCAAGAGTTCCTATCATGACCCGAGTCGAGGCCCTGGCCACAAAGGGCATGCTGAACCATAAAGGCCTGAGTGCCCCTTCTAACTGAAAATCATATGAATAATTCATATACCATAAATAAATTCGGTAAACATAACAAAATGAAAACATCTTCATTCTCTTACTTCAACTAATCAATATGAATATGAGTTCATAAACATTTGGAAACATCTAATACTAGTCTATGTAATCTCTAACAATATAAAAACAACATCTGTCTGACACCGGGACAAGGATACGATCGGACCAAGAACTAAAAGAAAATAAAGATATAGCATGAACTAAGGTCGTCTGGAACGAAGGAGACTCACCAATTTCAAAGTATGATAAACCGATCTACTGCTTAGCAGGACCCCGGGACTGTGCCTTTGACCCTGAAATATAAGGGGTCAATACAATTATAGTGGTATGCAGAGCAATCCAAAATAACATACTTTTTATACAACATAAGTGAGGGTAATTCATAAAATATTTTTTTCATACAATATGTGAAAACACATGGGCATACTGAAAAGAGTATGAAATATTTCTTTGAAATCATGACTCACTCTTTCTCATACTTCTGAGCTAGATGGTACACCCTATAAGTCCAGTACCCACGGGATATATGAGTCTGCCATTAGCTCGTCGTCCAAGCCCCCACATCCAAGTTTTCCACAATGATAGGGGTCCTACATACTAGTCTAGTATATCAGTGTCTCAAAGATAAGTATAAATTGGCGTTAGCCAATCATATCACTCGAATTAGAAAATGTCGATTTCCAGTGATGAGCCCTTATACTCACGCCTTCTTCGGGTAACCATCTAACTCTCTTTAAGACCACTTTTAAAATTCTAAATCATGTATCTTTCTGAAAAATGGTCTACTGTTTGATAAGTTTCTGTAGTCTAATCTAGTCTGAGTCTAGTATGGCATTTGTCTGATTCGGTATCGTCATACCAAGACTTGCAAGCCATATAAGCCATACAGTATCATGTTACTGTATTTTCATTCAGAACATGTTAATTGGATCACCCAAATCATTTATACAGTGCAAGAAACTTTTAATTCAAAATATATGACAACTTATACAAAGATTCTCATTTTTTAATTCTTAAACATATGGTGGTCAATCACTTTGTAGCAAACCATGAACTTCTTTCAATATTCACTTTTTGTTTATATATATAAACAGAAAACACCCTCTTTTAAGTTCATAACTAATATCAAGTTCTTAAACAATAGAAAAAATATTTACCTCATGCTTCTCAATATGCAATTGAATAATTCATAACATGTGAAATCAAGAGGGCCATAACAAAAGAGGGAGTTTAGTTATTCATGCTCTCAATTTGAATTTCAAAACTAAAACCACATACATTTACATACACGAGCAAAATTTCAAGTTCAAGGGAAGGCCTCAATGCCAAAACCATATATATATATATCATTGAAAAAGGGGTTTCATGATTTGGCTATTCAAAATAATTATTCAAACCCTTGTTATAAACTTCATAATATGCTTTCAAAGCTTAGTAAAATAATAAATTATGCTCATAGAGTTTTAGGACAACCCCACGTTCCTTATGTTACTTAATCTGAATATTGGAACCTAGTCTTGACTTCTTTCTTGAAAATCTTGATCTTACGAGTTGAATTCTTTATCCTTGGGAAAGAGTTAGAGTTTATTTTGGGAGAGAAATTGTGTAAACTTTGGAATACTATGCCTTAACTATGACTTAATCTTGTGTTATTACGACTTGGGGCCATGGGAAAAAGACGAGATTACCCTTCAGAAATTAGGTTCATAACTGAATCACATTTTTGGGACTCACTGCGATGCGATGACACCTCCATCACTATACTCACCATGACGCAGTGTAATCACGGTGATGTTTTGGAATTGAAATCCAAACATGCCCTAATCCTCGTTCGAAATAAAAAAACTTTCTCGAGACATGTCCTTTAAACCCCTGAATATAAAACAACTCAAAAATCTACATCTCGGGGTTGGGTAGTCCCATTTAAAAATCATTGAAACTAAGAGGATTAAAATATGCGTAAATCTTTCAAAACTTAGAAAAATTTTAGGTCCTAAACTTCCTATGCATGCAACCAAGAGAGGAACCAAGTCGAGAATGATACGTGGTGTTACAGGTCCCTTGACCACTTCATGAGGTCTTACTTTATTGTTTGAGCCCCTACTGAAGTGTTTGGGGGAACTTTAAAGGTCACATTTAATATATACAAACTTGTAGAAATTCAAGAGTACAAGCTGGATATGATAATAAACTCAATGGTTCACCTATAAGTGTTTATCAAGGTGTTTCCTAGAGTTATCTTTCACCACTTCATGAGGGCTTACTTCATTGTTTGAGGCCCTGTTGAAGTGTTTGGGGGAACTTTGGGACTCACTTTCAAAATATACAAACAAGTAGAAGTGTAAGACTACGAGTTGGAGATGATGATCAACACAATGGTTCACGTATATATATCTTTCAAGGTGTTCTCTTGAGTTCCTTTGACCACTTCATGAGGGCTTAGTTTTTGTTTGAAGCTCTGCTGAAGTGCTTGAGGGAACTAAAGGGCTCACTTTTAAAATATACAAACAAGTAGAAGTGCAAGAGTACTAGATGGAGATGATGAACACGATGGTTCATGTATAAATCTATCATGTTGTTCAGCAGGTTTTCCTTGACCACTTCTAGTCAGTGTTTGGAGTGTTCGGGGGAATTCCCGACTTCACTTAGAATGAGATTTAATTTATATACTATGTGGTACAAACTAATATTTTATTTTTTTAAAAATTAAAATAATTTTTTAACCTATTATTACATGTATTTTTTTATATTTAGGTTACTTCGATCACCTGTAAGAATGGCAACTTCTACAGCAAAATATCATGATTGATGATAGCGGACATTGTGGTAAGGACTAGATACCGACGGCCCATGCTGTAATCTTAACTCCACACACAATGATTCACCTATCTCTTACATTGAAATAATAGGGACCTTGATCTCCCAAGCATCCAACATTTCCAAGAATGAATCCAACACGAGTGATTCAACACTCAAGTTGCTTTCCCTAGTTACTACATTTTGGGAAAGAGGCCATTCTCTCAATAGAGGGTGTTTCAATGTTCCAACTTTCAATATTCAATCAAAACTAAGTAGTAAATGACCTATTATATTCTATTTATAGTAGGTTATAAAAATAGTGTGAAATATCCAAAAGACCCCTTAGTCAAATGCTTCACTTTAGGTGCCCTTGGTGTGTAGAATGTGGACTATTTTGGAGCCTATTTAGGCCCTTCTTTTCTCTTCATTTGAACACTCTAAGTCTCAGGTTCAATAGATTTCACACATGTACACCTTCATGGTCGTACTCATATCAGAAGAGGAAAGAAGGAGATGAACTTTTGTTATGTGAAATAGTTAGGGAGGAGATATGTGGAGAAAGTCTATGTGAGAGTGATTGAATTTGCTGGTCTTAGAGGGAAAATTCATGAAGTGAGGGTAGTAATGATAGGCTTTAAAGTTATGATTGATGAAAATGCGAACCAACATATTATGTCATTAGTACTCCTTGATTTTAAAAATTCGAGTGTGTTTGATGGTAGTGATAAAGTGAAGTAATTTTCTTAATAGAATTTATAGTATAGAGCCCTTTAGCTTAAGTTAGCACCTTGTTATTTTGAGTTAGACTTAAACATAAAAACACTATGTAATGAGACTTAAACTCTTGTGGTTAGATGTGTGATGGGAGAATTGTACGTTGGAGATTATGAAATATCTTATTTGCTGTTTGGGGTATAGGCGAGTAGTGTCTATAAGTTTAAATATATTCATTGTATCTTGTGAGAAAGAGAATGATTCTATCCCTATTTTCCTGTAACCTTATTTAATGATTAGTATCGGTGTGAATCAGGACTATGATCACCAAATAAACTCATGCCTTATGTTGTTGATAATGAATCTTGAAACTCGTGTTCAAGGTCATCCCTATGTAAAGTTTCATTACCCTACGCTTTGTGCTTACGTGTTTCACTATGGGTTATCATGAAGCTCTTTTGATGCCTTTGCATATTTTGTTGAGAAAAAATATTCAATGCTTGGTTAAATTCCTTATGTGCTGACATGTAAGGCATGAGTAAATATTGTGATGAGTGAAATACCTTACACTGACATAAGAATGGGTTGGGCATCATCCTCTCCTATTAATTCTCTACCCATCCTAGCATAACTACTAGGGTCTAAGAGTCTGACTTGGTTACTTGCTCTATCTTCTTTCCCTTAGCTTAAAACCATTATTCTGAGTCTGTGAAGTACTTAAACAACAAATCTAAGCTGAACTGTCACCAATTTACTCTAGAGTCTAGGGTAGAATAATGCATATAAACACTACTTATCCTGAAAGACTATACCCAATAATGTAGGGCCCACTATTACTACTTACTTCTGATATACAATTCTTAGCTTTCTATAGCCCAATCATCATATAACAACTTAAATACTGACCAACTTAGAACCTTGTTTAGTATCACCATACCATGAGTTCACACCAACTAGAGTTTGAACTCTTCTTTTTATTAGCTCAATCTTCAAAGATTCAAGCTTAGATTCTATCACTTAACATGGATATTCTTAACCTCTTAATGAACCACACTAACTTCCTTTATAGCCTACTAATAACTAATCTCTCTATTTACTCTTCTCCCTAGAGCATGAGAATTACCATTACACCTAGACGTTAAACCTCAACATACTATAGCCCATAATTTAGCTGGTAAGAACATCAAGTACTACATTACTAGGATCATTCAAACCTAGCGCTTAAGGATACTACATAAGTACACCTACACCATAATACTTAGCTCAAATTCTTGCATACACTTTTTCAAGCCTATTGATTCACCTTTCATACAACTAGTCTCATGAATGCAAAATCTACTGAATTCAGATAATATTATCCCTCTATTTAATGATAAGTTCATTGGGAAACTGAAATTGAATGACACTATTTCTGAAATCAACTGAAGTGATTTTCTAGGATACTAAAATTGAGTACTTTCTGTATACTCATTTGGTAGGATAGATTTACCCACTGAGGTAGACATTGAGAAGGGCTCTACTAATATTTTGGATTTGACACCAAAGTTGACAACTATATAGGGGGTTATAAGAGAAAGTGAAGCTCTGTGATCTAGTAAAACATACACAAGAATTTGAAAGGCCCATAACATACCCATAATCGTATCAGGAGAACTTTTGTGATAATTTCGGGATTGAAGAAGATTAAGTTTGTTCTAACATCGACCACTGGTGGCACTAGAAGTGGCGCCCTGCTGAGTTGGGAAATCGGCTGGTACTATGAAACCACTGTGCTGACTATGCTGACCCTCCTGGGGGCATTCCCCAACTCTATAGACTTGTTTGCCAAATCAAAAACACAAACCATTACTATCCCTACAGATATCCTGATGATTCTTACCATACTTCCCGCAGAGAGGGTTAGAACGACCACTCTTTGACCTTAACTTAAAACTACCTATTTTGGCCTTTTTATTCTTTATCACTTAATCCCTATGCTTCCAATCCTCACTCTGCGGAGCATGAACCATAAGCCTAGATAGAACAATATCTAGTTGATTGTTATGAGCAACTATTGAATAAGCTAAAGTTGTGAAAACAAGTTTGAATTCAGAGTGAAAGACATGCTCATTCAGGGGATCTTCCTAAACAAGCATAGGTGCAGGTTGATTCCCATTTCTCCTTCCGTTGTTCCTTCTAGGAGGCATGGTCTGTCACAAAATTTAAGGATAGATTATAATGAGAGTTTAAATAGAGCTCATGCACATTTGCATGACACAAACACAAAAAGAAAGGAAACTTTTCCTAAAACATCTTATAGCCTCTTGTCCATAAGTGTGGCGCACTTCAAACCCATGCACAAGACTCTAATCAATGCAGATTTCAGACTCCCTAGAACACTTTAAAGACTTAGTCTCTGATACCATGTTGGTAATGCCTTGAGAGTACACCCTGGATGCCACATGGTGCTTATGGTCACAAGTGACCACAAGCTAACCCATGATACTGGTACCTACTGTGAGTACTGGGTAAAACTGATAACAAAATATCATAAGGGGAATTTAACTAAATAACGGCATATGATTTTAAATCATAGTTCTGATAATGTCTGTAAAATAATACTGACAATAATGATATAATGGCTGATAACAACAATTGAAAACTGAGTGATTGTCTGTACTAGCATTAAAGCCTCTAAACCGTTTGACTGGGGAGTTGATGAGACAATTCCCCAAATAACTCCAACTAACTAAATAGCTGAACTACTGACATAACTGAATATAAGATAACTCGTCCTCAAAGGATGAACACTCACCACGGTTGTTGCTACTGATGCACTGGAAAGTTTAAGTACGATCGGGAATCCTGGCATCCAAACCTATGATATAGGACATCATAGCACAAGAAATGAGTTTACGATCAGTACTTTAAATGTATTGGTATGATAAATGAGGTTAAGCTGATGGGTTTCATATGCATGGGTAATAATTGATTGAATGTATAGCATGAGGTCCTGAGTAAGAATGCATGTAAATTGTAATGACTGAGAATGCATGATCAAGCATAAAATAAGTTCTGTAATAGTCTGTAAACTGAAATACTGAAATTTGGTAACTGAATAGCTGATAAACTATATGCCATGGTCAAGCAAGACTGAACTGAATTCTAAACTAAGTAAAGAAACTAAAACTGTGGGAGGTACCATCAAACCAACATGCCCCAATTAAGCTGTTCGAGGTCCAAACTATGATCCCAGTTGGAAAAGTGATAGTACCATGCCATAGGTACTAACAATAGTTGTGGAGTCAGTCCTAATATAGCTGGTGACCACTGAGATCAGTCCTAAACTGGTGAGTGATCCCCGAGAGTGTCAGTCCTAAACTGGCAGGTGACATCTCATCACCTATGCTGGCTATGTAATTTTGGAACTTAGGGATTGCTTTTAAGGACCCAGTCCTAACTAACGGGTGAGCCCCCATCCCTAGGTTTATTCGGTGTTGAATCCTACTCCCAACTGAATGAGAGTGATTATGGGACTGAATTAAGATTAACTAAAGAAGGAACTGACTCGGAATACTAAGCTAATCTAGGTTTGACTAATGTGATAACTAACTTAACTGATAATGCTCATACGTGTTTAAAACTATTCTAAAAATAATGAGACTAAGTAAACAACTTAATTTGGGATATTCATGACCCCCAGGACTCTATAGCTATAATAATAGGACCACATAAAAGCTTTTAAACAATGGAAGGAAATCATTGTTGACAATTATTCACTTACGAATCTCATCAAACACATGTGGATTAACACTTTAACATGGGGATGCTTTTTAAATATGAAAATATAGTACAATTACATGACCAAATCATAAACTGATGGTTTTTTTTTGAATTCGTTAGAACATGATTTGGAAGTCACAATACTTAAAATATGCAATAATGCATTCCATGTGAAATCAATTGAAAACATAACTTGAAAATAAAATTACCAAGATATAGCTAAACATACTTCATCTTTTAATGTGTAAGGACTCTTTCTATCAAAACTTCTTGGAAACATAACACGTAGTCATTATTCAAACCCTAATCATTTAGGCATTTCATTAAATACTTGAAATTCATACACTTAAGCATGAGAATAGTCAAAACATGAGATGCTAACATAATTGAAATACTACAAATCATGGATTTAGGGATTTAACATGCAAATAGCACCATTCAAATGTGTAAGGTTTAATTTCAACATTAATTACATGTAAATATCATGTAGAAATTGAAATTCATGGGACTTTATGCATAAAGCTAATAATAAAATATAAAGATCATTCTTTTATACTTGAAATTTGGGTTCTTGAACTCCATGGGTAGAAAGGTCCCATGGATGAACATCTAACATACCTTTAAACTTAAATCTTAAAAGAGAACAACTTTCTTGAAAGCTTTCTTGGATTGGAACACTTGAGTTCTTGGTTTTCTATAAAGAAGGGCTTGAATCTTGAAGAGTCTAGAGTTTTGTTCTTCGGAGAGAATGCTTTAAATTATGGGAAATTTTCAAAATAGAATAGTAACTTATGCTTTTGGGACCTTAAATCCCGTGTTTTAGATCCGTTGGGTGAAGGAAAAGGGCTGAAATACCACTGAAAAAATGTCATTGAAAACTGGAAACCTCAGGGTTGAAATAGAGCATGCGTCGCATGTTCTGGATCGCAGAAATGCAGCATGCACCACTTGCAACATCGCATGCTCCCTCAGGGGTGACATGGAGCGTGCATCTCATGCTAATCGCGCACAGCTACCGCCTTTCTCACGAAAATAGCTATAACTTTTTGCTAGGATATCGAATTAAGGGAAAATTGGTATCATTGGAAAGTTGAGTAAATTATCTAAAATTTGGTGGGTGTTGAGCTGTAAATTTCTTTGTCTATAAAAAGTTATACACTTTCAAAATAAACCCTTGTAGAATCAAATACCAAACTTTGAATGAATCAAAGGCTCTTGGCTCAACTTTGTTCTAAGTGCTTCGTATGAACATTTTTCACCTAGAAATTACTTCACACACTAGGATAAGGATCATAACATGTCTCTTCAAAATAAATTCATGGGATTAGAGTTAACACATGTAATAACGACACTTCAGAGTCATGCTAGAAAATACGAGATGTTCCATTTTCCCTTTCTTATTGTGTTACTTCTTGATTTATAAGTTATGGGTTACTAAATTGCATGTCTTGAGGAATGAGTCAAAAGTTTTACTATCTTGTATGACTTTATGTTGATTGAGGATTGAAGAGAGGGATAATTTCTTATTTTTAAATGCTAAATATTATAATCGAAGGAATTGCATGATTATTTTAAGAAATTGACCACCATGTGTTGAAATGTTGAAAAGAGAGAATCTTTGCATGGTTTGACATATGTTTTGAAATATGAATCCTCTTGTACTAATGACCTGTGGTGTATCAGAATTAGAAACTCCAACACTTGTGGCAAACATTGGTTGGGCCTTGGCTGCTGAATCAAGGGAAGATTCCATATAGCCCATGGAATATTAAACTAGTAGGGTGTACCACCTAACTCATATGTAAGACAAAGAGTGAGTCGTGGTTTCAAAGAAATATTTTGAAGTCTTTTAAGCACGACAGTGTGTTTTTATATATCATATGTAAAAATATTTTATAAATTTCTCTCACTTATGTTTTTTAAAAGTTCATTATTTTGGATTTCTCTATGTACCAGTACATTTGTATTGACCCCCTATATTTCAAGATATGAGGCATAGTCTAGGGGTACTATTAAGCCATAGATTGATATGTCAAAAGTGTAGTTGGTGAGCTTTCCTTATTTCAGAAGTCCATTTGTATGAAAAATGGTATTTGATTTTAGTTCATAGTCCGACTGGGGGACTCGTCCCTATTTTTTAGATAAATGTTGATTTTTAGTTAGTATAAATTTCACATACAGGTGTCAAATGTTTTCGATGTTTTATGAATTAAATTTTGTATTGTTCAGTTCAAGTAAGAAAATAACCATGTTTCCATTTTATTATATTTTTCACATTTCTTTATTGTATATAAAGGTGTGCATGATAGCCAGATAGAAAAAGATGCTCGGGCCTTCATGGTTCGGGATGCCCATCGCAGCCAGGGCCTTGGTTCAGATCATGATAAACTTGGTATCAGAGCATGGTTCATGGTCCTAGGGTGTCTGCAAAATCGTTCCTAGTAGAATCTTGATTTTGGGTGTGTTTTGCAGCACACTTATAATTAGGAGGCAACCGAGCATTTAGGAGTTGTTTCTTATTCTTTCATACCTTGTTTGTGCTATAGTGTCGTCTATAAGAAACTAAACCAAATTTCTTCCTTATTCTAATTTCATGGCTTATGCCTCATTATCGAGGCGATACAAGTCTGAGAGACTTGCTCCCTCAGCGGTGTGGTTCTCTATGATTTTTACACACTTATTAATAATATCAACACTTTGTTTAAAATTTTAAGTATTTCAATCAATTGTGACTAATTTATTTGTTGTAATATTAAGAAAAATGTACATCATCATTAAAATCTGAGTAATTAAGATTCTAACATAATGACGGATATCTGACGATTGAATTTAAGATTTTCATCAGGTGTAAATAAATGAAACCTTAATCTGTAAAACACAAGTAGTGGTAGATGTGGTATATAAATGAAAATGACTTTTAAAATTTAATGTCAACAAGTTTTAAGTTCTAAACACATAAATTTCCAGTAAGTCAGTGCAATAAGAAAATTAAAGATAGTACTTGATTAAATTTTACATATTTAATATAACAAGTTACCAAAGTGTTCCTACATCCATAATACCCATCGGGATATAGGAGTCCATCATTAACTCATCGGACAAGTCCAAAATCCAAGTTTGCCGCAAAGATTGAAGTCTCTGCATAAATGTACACAAGATCAAAAAGTAAGGTACCATAATTCCTTTTTCGGGACAACACGGTAAGATGATATACAAGATCAAAAAGTAGGCATACCATAATTATTCTCCTTTCAGGAATATATCATAAATCTCGCATCGACAAAACACGATTTTCAGAAATGAGTCATTCAACTCATACCTTCTTAGGATAACCATCTAACTCTCTTAGATCCCATTTTAAACCTCTTAAAAGCAAGCATCATTCTTGTAAAATTCATCTTTTTGGCATTAAGGGCATTCTCAAAAAAGATATCTTCATACCTAGACTTGCATGTCCTATCATATCATATCATGTCTCTAGCCCTTTATTTTAAAAGAATGTTATCTGGACAACAAACTGATTTAAATATCAAATAATAATTCTTATTTTAAAGGGTATAAAGCTTAGGCAAATTGCTCCTTTCCAAGATTTTAAACATAGGGTGTCCATGTCTAGCATAACTCACATAAAATTTTTCATTAGAACAAAGAGAATATAACACTCAAGATTATCTTCATTCATAAAACAAATCCCAACATGACTCATTAAATAAAATTCATGATCTAAAAAGGGTGTTTATAGTTCATGCTCTAAACCATTTCAAATCCATAAAACATGCACATAATTACAATTCTAAAGTTTAAGGAAAATACCATAGTTAATACATAATTTTATCATGAAAAAGGGTTTCGGAATTAATGTTTTCAATCAAATTGAGCAAACAATCCATAACATATAGAAGCAAATAGATTTCACCATAAAAGAAGGAGTTTCATAAATCATGTTCTTAAATCAACTATCAAAATTCATAACATTTGTATATACATAAATACACTTTGAAATCCATAGAGAAATCATAATTTAACCCATAAGTGTTAGGATAGTTCTACATATCTTTTGATGGAGGAAAATTTAAAGATAAACTTGGAGATTGCAACCTACAAGCCTTGGAATTTATAAAACCTTCTTTGTGTTATTGGGAGGAACAGGATGAGAAATTTTAGAGATTGCTACTGGTTTAGGTCGACCTTAGGGTTATTAAAAAGATTGGGGGATTTATATGGAGTGAAAGGACCACTTGCCCTAGATTTAATATGGAAAAAATTATATTTTAACGTCTGGGATGGGAGGGCCCATGATTTCTCTGTAGGACCAATCAAATGGCTCCAACTATGCCCCCACGACCCCAATTTCGTACCAAGAACCTTACCTCATGCAACCTGTCGTATACCCTAGAAAGTGTCTCATTAAGGCGCATATAACTTTTATTCTGAACTCAGTTTGACGAACGGTCAGTTGAGTTACAAAGAAGACTCAAATGTATTTAATTTAATAAATAGAAGGTCACATAACTCATTTTATTCTAGGTGTAATGGTCATTGGAAGTTTACCCAAGTAAAAACATCCACTAAAATTCAATCTGTAGGAAAATGCTCAACTTAACTTTGAGCTAGGAGATTTTTATGACTTATACTCATCTCAAAAGATGTTCCCACACTAAAAATTTTTTATTCACACTTATATCTAAATAGAAATCATCGGGTTTGGATCTATACACGTAAGAAGGACAGTTCAAACTCTAACAAAAAAATATGAGGTGTTACCGCATGCCACTCACTAATATCATTTTACAATTAATTAATTACTTGATATCAGAACAGTGCGACACATATTAAAAACAAGAGAATAGTTACTATTTTTTAAAATCCATAGCCCACCCTAGTTATCTAATCACAAAGTTATAGAAGTTACAAGAAAATCACAGCTAAATGAAGTAGATTCTTTTCACCTATAAAAAATCATGAAACTGCAAAATATATACTCTATATATTACTTAAATATATTACAACTCCGAACATTTCCAGTGAAATTTATCCCTTTCGAACGTAGTACATAATATTCTAAAAAGAAAAAAATGATAACATGAAAAAAAAAAAAACTTTAATCCAATGACACTTCAATAAATAGTAAAATCTTATCTCATAAATTCAACTTTATAGTTCCATACTAGATATCATGTTGTCTAGGTCATTAACATTGACAATACAAGATGGGCAACCATTACTTTCCCTTAGACACCTTTTGATACAATTAATACGAAACATATGTGAACATGAAATCCTTGTAACTTTCAAATCACCAACAAGCTCATTTTGGTAAAGCAAGCAATTTCCACCCCTAGAAGTTGACGTGATCATATCATAGCTATTTGTTTCCATTTGATAATAGTGATTAAACAATTTAACCTTAACAGTTAATTGTAGTGTTGACCGAACATCGGCCAACACCAAGCTATCCCTATACTTATGTACCATCTCATTCAGTTCTTCAAAGATCTTGTCACAGTTGACATCTGAAGCATGTCAAATTCATTAGCCCCTACAAGATAAAGTGTAGAGTTTACAAAAAGAAAATGAAGATACTTGGGGATTAAATTTAAAAGTGACAAAAAAGTTTGAAAATAAGGTGTAGGTGACTCAAGCCATAATAATTGAGCGGAGATCACAATTACTTTATTATAGATTAAGAAAGTTGGAGAAATTTAAAAATAACCTCTAAGTTTTTGAATTTACACTTTGATCCAATTTAAAACCCAATATAATTAGAAATAGAGAGGAAAAAGACACGTTTCTTTCTCTTTCCATTTATTGTTGTTTTCTCTCTCTTTGCGATTTTTGTTATTCATTGTTGTTGTTGCTTTATTCATCATCTTCTTCTTCATTAGCATCAACTTCTTCTTCATTAGCATTTCTTCTTGTTCATCGTCATCATCTTCTTGTTGTTGACCATTGTTGTTGTTGTTACCGCTACTGTTGCTACTTGATAAAAATTTTTAGGTCAAATATTATTCGTATATCACTTGGGCATTAAATCATAGGTGATTTTGGTAAGTAAAATTATAATTTTAAGTTGAATTTCTCATCTGGGTGTATCTTCTACTGTTGTTTTTTCAACAATGGATAAAACATGTAATGTGAATCCAACAGATGAGTAATCTATTGCAACATATTAGTCATATGTTGCAACATATGGGTAATCTGTTGCAACAGATGAGTCATATGTTGCAAAAAAATTACCCTATGACTCATCTGTTGGATTTGTATTATAATGTTCTAACATGAATCCAACATATGAGTCATCTATTGCAACATGTGAATTAGTTGTTGCAATAGATTACTCATTTATTGCAACAAATGACTCATATGTTGGATTCATGTTGCAGGTTCTATCCATTGTAGCAGTAGCAGCAGATACAACAAATAAGAAATTAAACAAAAATCATAATTTTGCTTACAAAATCACCAATGAAGTAATGTCCAAGCAATATATGAATAAAATTTAACCTTACAAAATTCCAAAAATTTCAACAGGAGCACAACGAATAAGTGAAAAACATGAAATATTTCATGAAACAGGTAAAGAAGACAAAAATAGTATATCATACATCAAATGCAAAAGGATCTAGGGGACAAACGTTTGAGTTCTCCTACACATGTTTAAGTTTCCCAGTATTTTAATTTCTTTCTAATAGATAACCTTCTATTACAACAGATTTTCTATTTGTTTGATAATTTTCAACAGATGAATCATTTATTTCAGCAAATTAGTTATCTATTGATTCAAAATAAGAAATTATTATAAATAACTATATTGATTTAATTAAAATTAAAGACAAGTCTTTAAGACAATGGGACAAACATTTGAGTTCTACTAAAAAACGTTTGAGTTTCCTAGTATTTTAATTATTTTTCGATAGATGACCTATTTGTTGGAACAAGTTCGTCTTCTATTGCAGCAGATGTTAATAATAGGTTATTCATTTGTTGATTTAGATTAAGCAATTATTAGTAATAACTAAATTCATTTAATTAAAATTGAAGACAACACCTTAGACAAGGGGACATACATTTAAGTTCTCCTAAAAATATTTGAGCTTTAGTATTATAAATTGATTTTCAACACATATCCTGTCTATTTGATAATTTCCAGAAGATGAGTCATACGTTGCAATAACTTAGTCATTTATTGTTACAAATTTCTACATCTACTTGATAATTTTTAATAGATGAGTCATTTATTAAAATAAGTTAGTCATCTGTTGCAACAGATGTCTATAATTGTTTGGTCATTTTCAATAGATGTCTTTATTTATTTGGTCATTTCCAAAATATTACTCATCTATTGCAACATATTTGTCATCTATTGATTCAAGTTAAGTCATTATTAGTAATAACTAAATTGATTTTGACTAAAATATAATATGAATTAATAGGTTCAATTACAGTTTCAACTAATCTCACGGTAATTACACGATCAACCGAGTGTGTTCATCCTGAGTACAGTGATCAATTGACCAATTTTATTTGGAATGATTCAAACTAAGCCATCATTAGAAATAACTATGTTGATTTAAGTAAAATTAAAAATGAATTGGTAAGTTCAATTATGATTTTAATTGATCTCATAGTAATTACATGATCAATTAAGCTTTTCATCCCGAGTAGAATGATTAATTGACTAATTTTATTTCAAAAGATTCAAATTAAGCCATTGTTAGTAATAATTGTATTGATTTAACTAAAATTAAAGATGAATTGATGAGTTCACTTACAATTTCAATTAATCTCTTAGTAATTACATGATTAACTAAGTGTATTTATCCCGAGTAGAGTAATTAATTGATCAATTTTATTTGAAATGATTCAAATTAAGTCATTATTAGTAATAAATAAATTGATTTACCTAAGATTATAGATGAACTTACAATATCAATTAATCGCATAGTAATTACACGATCAACAAGTGTATTCATCATGAATAGAGTAATCAATTGACCAATTTTATTTGAAATAAATTAAATTAATCCATTATTCGTAATAACTAAATCGATATAACTAAAAAGTAATACCCCCCATTTTTGAGCTAGAAATCGAACCGTTGTTCCTACGTATGTAAACTCTAATCCAATGATTTATATTTAAATTCATGAGTAATTATTTTTATCCTCATGTTTGAAGTACTTTCAAGGTGAAAAATGTTCATAGAAATCAGTTAGAGCGGAGTTAAGCTAAGAACCTTTGATTCGGTTAAATCTTTATATTAGATTCTACAAAGGTCTACTTTAAAAATGTATAATATTTGATATATATAGAATTTTGCAGCTCAATACCCACCAAATTGTAGATAATTAAGTTATCTTTCCAATGATACAAATTTTTCCTTAATATGATACCCGAGTAAAAAGTTATAACATTTTTTAAGAGAGGCAGCAAGCCGATGTGATTGAGACATGGTACGACTGTATCTCGATGCGATAAGAAATGTGATGCATTGCTCTCCCAACACAATATCTGATATGACCCAAAGCTGTTTCCCACGCCTTTCCAACTTCTTAAGGGTCTAGGGGCACTTTAATCATATCCCCTCACCCAAATTCATCCATAACACAAAATTTCAGCTCCCAAGGAGCATTAGTTGCCTCATTATTCAATTTCCACACAAAGAAAATCCTAACCACCTCCCAAGAACAATAAATCAACAATCTAATCCTTCCAAGTTTAAGATTTTCAAGAAAAGTGTCAAGATTAGGGTTCCAATCTTTAAAATTAACAACATAAGATATGTGGGACTATCCTCAAACCCCATGGGCACATTTTTTCTCATATACAATGATTTATAATCATTTTGTAAATTGGTGGTTTTGAAAATTGTTTCATAAAGCATATTAGTAATTCGTTTTGATGAAAACATATGCATTGTGTCAAACCCTCTTAGTGGTAATCAAATTTTAACCCCTTATGTATGTACGTATATAGTTTTGAAGGTTTAATTAAGAGCATGAAAAATTAATTACCTCTCTTGTTGTGAATTAAAACATATATTTGAATTTTGAGTGATTTTGCATGCATGAATTAAGATTTAAATGTAAGTTTCTCAACATCATGGTGTTTGACCATAACAACACGCATTTCAGGATAGAATCTAAACTGTCATCCCTATGCGTAATAGTTCCAAACCAAATAAATCCTATACAAATTTAGTGTGTTAATACATTATATAGTGTGGGAATCTAGTTGAGCATGAATCGAGATCATATAGGTCCCTTAACTCAAAGACGAGTTGAAAGCTTTCCTATCGATTAATTTTTGGTGAATGTCTAAACTTTGGTCAACTTCAATTGATCATATTTTAGTATATAACTAATTAGGGGGACTAATATAGATCAAACAAAGGGTCTTTGAGTCCTCTTTCCAACACCACCAGTTTTTCCTTCATTAGAGGTATCAATATGCCGAGGGTACAAAGGCCAACCCGATGGATCGTCAAGCCTTCTGTCGCCCCTAAAACAGTGAGTTCAGTAAATGGAAATGACCCAAAGGTCATAGTGACGGCCTGTCACCCTCCTGATAGTTCGTTAACCAAGCCATCAAACAAAATTCAAAGTTCCGAAGGCGGGATGCTTAAAAAGGGGTGTTTTGATACTTTTCCTCTTTAGAAAACCTCCACAACAGATTTAATCACTCTCTAAAAATTTTATTAGTGAATACCCATCAGTTATACTGCATCAAAAACTCCTTCTTCACTCTTAAAAGCAAGATCAAACTAGGGTTTTATCCAAGAACAAGAAATCAATCCTTAAGCCCAAAATTTTCAAGGAACGAATCAAGATTTGAGTTGTACTCTTTAAACTAAGTCATCAAGGTATATGTAACTTCTCTAAACATCATGGGCATAATTTTTATTCTATTGTTTTAATTATATTAAATATCCCCAATCATATTCATAAAGAAAAGTTTTTGGAATTGTTTGAAGAGTATACGTTAGGAAGTTGGTCTTAAGTAATTGTATGTTACCTTTAATCATTTATCATAAACTATGAACATAATTATGTATCTATTATTTGGGGTATAATGAAAGTTGAATGAGAGTATGAATGATCAAGTCTCCCTCTTTTATCATGATATTTTCAATTTATATTGTTATGGATTATTTAATGGCATGAATTTTCTAAACAAAAAATTAATGGGTGAGTGATTGTTTAATAATAATGGTCATGAATTTTATAATAAGTTAAAAGGGCTGAAGAAATAATGCGACATGATTTGGTTCACTTGCAAGTCAGGGTATGATGATACCTGATGATTCCATGCCCTTAACAAGATAGTATTGAATGTTTAAAAAGTATGGATGTGTTATCACTAAAGACTAAAAGTTGGGCTTAAGAGAGCTAGTAGATTACTCGAAGAAGATGTTTGAGTGAACGGGCTCATCGCTGGAAATCGTAGTTGCCGATGCGGGATTTATGATATATTATCCTACATGATATGACATTTTTATGACATCTCACATAAGGGAGATTTCCTGTGTTGTGCTCATATTGGGGGTATTACCACTCCAATCCTTGTGGGTACTTGGGTTGGAGGCTTGGCCATTGAGTCAAGGGCGGGTTCCACATAACCCAAAGAATTTTAGATTTATAGGGTGTACCCACTAGCTCAGAAGAATAACAAAAAGTGAGTCATGGTTTCAAAGAAGTGCTTTGGAGTTCACTAAAGTATGCCCATGTATTTTTACTTACGCATTATGATCATTATTTTTATGAAATGCTCTCATATATTTTGTATTAAAAGCCTATTATTTTGAGTTGTTTAACATACCCGTACGTTTATATTGACCCCCTATATTTCAGGGTCAGACGCTCAGTCCAGGAGTCCCACAAAACCATAGAATCTTCAGACCGATGTGTGCAGTTGGTGGGCCTTTATTTTTTTGGAAGGAATATTGCTAAAGTATTGTTTTGTATTGTAGTTTTGGGTCCGACTAGAGGCCTTATCCTAGTTATAGACAAGTTATTTTATTTTGATATATTATAGATTTCGTAGACTGAGATGGATATTTTCTAGATGTCTATTGATTTCATTCCATATTGTTAAATTAAACTCAGAATATGACAATGATTCTATCTGTTTATTTCCACATTTCTCTTTATTGTATGTGAATGGTGTTCATGATTTCCAGATAGAAAAGAGGCACTCGAGCCTCAACGGTTTATGATGCTCGTCATGGATAGGGCCCTGGTTTAGGTTGTGACAAACTTAGTATCAGAGCACGATTCATGATCCTAGAGTGTCTGCAAAATTGCATCGCATAGAGTCTTGTTTATAGGTGTGTAGTGCGCCATACTTATAAACCAAAGGCTACAAGGCAATTAGGAATTTCCCCCTTCTTTTGTGATTTAGTTTAGGCTGTAGATTCTGAATGTTCCCTAATAAATGATTTCCTATGTTTCAGAAAGTTATCATGCCTCCCCTTCGCTCTAATGAACAGAATGCCTAAACTAAACATGTTCATCCTACCCATGGGATGAGGAAACATAATAAGGCTCATACTCTTGAGTTTGTTTCTACTCTAGGAGTCCTTTCTATTCAGACTAGGGCACCTAGGGCTCCTCTGTCTGGGGCTAAACGCACTCAACCTCTCTAGACAGAAGTATCAAATATTGAGTTTTAATAGTCGATACATATGATAGCTAAGTTAATGGCTTCCTAGGCCTGATGGTCTGAAGATATTAGGTGTGCATCTGAGACTACATGGGTGGTCAGTTTATGAGACTGAACCCACCTAAGTTTACAGGCACAACGGTTGACGAGGACCCATAAGGGTTTGCGGATGAGTTGGAGAAAAATTTTTGGGCAATGCATATGAATAAAGTGGAAGGAGTTGAACTTGCAGCCTATTAACTGAAGGATATGGCCAATCAGTGGTACAATAAATGAAAGGACTCGAGGGGAAACAATGTTGAGCCTTCTATGTGGAGCGAATTCGTGGAACCCTTCCTGGACCGATTCTTTCCCCTAGAATTAAGGAAATCCAAGGCTGAAGAGTTCATCAAATTTAAATAGGGTAAGATGGGTGTCAAAAAGTACACCCTAAAATTCAACCAGCTATCCCGTTATGCTTTGGAATTGGTGAGAAACATTAGGGCCCGTATGAGGAAGTTTACATCCTGACTCTCAAATGACTTGGTGTTGGACTGCAAAGGTGCAATGCTGAACAGAGACATAGATTTCTTTATGTTGTCTGTTCATATACAACTGACTGAAGAGCAGAATAAGGGAATTGCAGAGGCTAGGGAGAAAGACAGACCAGCCAAGAGGGCCATACCGGCAACCAAAACTACAGTCAGCACCAGGATAGTAATTGGGTAAATAGGTGACTGAAGAATAAGTTTTGGAGCAATATTCAATCATCTGCCAACGTGAAAGTGCCCAGACATCCAGTTGATTAGCGGTTTCAAAGTTCACAACCAAATAGTAGGAAAGGAATGCAGGGTACTAAGTCCTAGGGAAGTGTGGCTAAGTCATTCAGGGAACACCCTCGCTGTGGAACCTGTTGAAAGAATCATTCGGGGAAGTGTTTTTATGATGGTAAAGTATGCTATGTATATGGTCGTTAGGACATCTTCATAAGGACTATCCCTCGAGAAATAATGTTGGGGGCGATAGTTCCCAAGCAAATTTCACAGCACCACTACCCAAGGGTACTACTTCAGCTACTGGATCGGTCGCAACCAGTTGTATGATTTGTCAAACTGCCAGGATGCAGAGTCTTTAATAGATGTCATCACGGGTATGTTATAAATCTTTTCCCGCAATGTGTATGTGTTTCTTGACATAAGGTCTACATATTTTTATGTTACCCCGTATGTGGCAATCAATTTTGGGTTTGAGCTAGAAATTATTCCAGATCCTTTCTATTTATCTACTCCTATTGGTGACTCTATTATGGCTATAAGGGTGTATAAAAATTGTATTATGTCCATTTGTGATCGTGCTACTATGACTGACCATATGGAGCTTGGTATGGTTGACTTTGATGCTATCTTGGGGATGGATTGGCTCAATTCGTGTTATAATATATTAGACTGTAGAACCCAAAAAGTTACTTTCTCCTTTCCGAATGAGCCAGTGATAGAGTGGGAGGGGTATTCTTCACCACCGAAAGGGAAATTCATATCTTATCTTAGAGCCCGTAGGCTTATATTAAAGGGTTGGTTGTACTAATTTATTCAGGTTAAAGATTCCACTGCTGAAATTCATTCCCTCTAGACTATTCCTATAGTTAATGAATTCCCAAAAGTCTTTCTCGATGATCTTCTAGGGATGCCACCTGATACAGAGATAGATTTTTGCATTGACTTGTTGCCGGACACCCAACCTATTTTTATTCCGCCATATAGAATGATCCTCTAGAATTGAAAGAGTTGAAAGAATAGCTAACAGACCTTCTTGACAAGGGCTTTATTCGCCCTAGTGTTTCTCCCTAGAGTACACCTATACTCTTTGTGCATAAGAAAGTTGGTTCCCTCTATATGTGGATAGACTATCATTAGCTAAATAAAGTCATTGTTATAAATAAATACCTTCTTCCCAAAATTGATGTTTGATTAACTCTAAGGTGAAAAATATTTCTCTAAGATAGACCTTCATTTGGGGTATCATCAGTTAAAGATTAGGGAGGATGACATTCCAAAAATAGTTTTCTGAACCTGATATAACCATTATGTATTCTTAGTCATGTCCTTTGGATTAACAAACGCCCCTCCAAATTTCATGGATCTAATTAATAGGGTGTTCCTTTAGTTTCTAGACCTGTTCGTCATAGTTTTCTTTGACGACATCTTAGTTTACTCTATGAATGAGGAGGATCATGCTAGCCACCTCCGAACCGTCTTTCAGACCATCAAAGATCATAATTTTTAAGCAAAGTTTTTCAATTGTGAACTCTTGTTTAGTGCTATTTCTTACCTAGGTCACATTGTTTTTAGTGAAGGGATTAAGGTCGATCCCCAAAAGGTTGAGACAGTGAGTAAATGGCCTAGACCCATGACTCCAACTGATATTCAGAGCTTTTTGGGTTTGGCAGGGTATTATAGAAGGTTTGTAGAAAGTTTTTCCTTCATAGATGCTCCACTTACCAAGTTGACGCAGAAAATGGTAAAGTTCGTGTGGTCTAACTCCTATGAGAATAGCTTTGAGAAGTTGAAAGACAAGTTGAGTACTGCACCTCCTTTGACCATTCCTGAAGGTACAGAGCATTTTGTTGTATGCTATAATACATGCTGAGTGGGACTTGGGAGTGCATTTATGCATCATGGTAAGGTGGTAGCTTATACATCAAGGTTTTTGAAGGTGTACAAGTGAAATTACCTCACACATAACTTGGAGTTGGTCATGGTGGAGTTTGCACTTAAACTATGGCACCATTATTTGTATGGTGTACATGTTCATATATTTACTAACCACAAAAGTTTGCAGTATGTCTTCTCATAAAAAGAACTTGATATCAGGTAGAGACGATGGTTAGAATTATTGAAGGACTATGATATAAGCCTACACTATCATCCGGCAAGGCAAATATACTATACGACACCCTTAGTAGGTTGTCAATGGGCAACAGTTCTCATGTTGAGGAAGGAGAAAGGGACATGGTGAAAGATATTCATCATCTTGGAAATTTAGGAGTTCGACTCCTGGATTTTAAAGATAGAGGAGTAGTTGTTCATGAGATATCTAAATCCTCTCTGTGTGCTGAGGTTAAAGAAAAGTAGGTCAAAGATCCTATCCGTCCTAGATTAAGAATGTTGTCAGTCAACAGAAGGTGATGGCATTTGAAATTGATGGTGATGGGATTTTGAGGTATCAAGGTAGGCTATGTGCGCCAAATATGGAAAGATTGCGGGAAAGAATTCTTGACAAGGCTCATACTTCGAGGTATGCTATTTTCGCAGGGTCTACAAAAATGTATCATAATCTTAAGACAATTTATTGGTGGAACATTATGAAACGTGATGTGGATGATTTTTTTTCTAAGTGTTTAAATTGTCAACAAGTCAAGGTAGAACATTTAAGTCCAGGTGCCACTTCCCAAGAGATAGTTTTGCCTATGTGGAAGTTAGAGATAATCAATATGGATTTCATCATGGGGCTTCCAAGGTTCTGAAACCAATATGATTCCATTTGGGTGACTGTCGACTGGATGACCAAGTCAGCTCACTTTTTTCCTGTGAGGACTAACTATTTTGGAGATGATTATGCCAAGCTATACATGGAGGAATAGTTTTCTTGCAAGGAGCACCAATATCCATTATAGCCGATCGAGGTACGCAATTCTCTTTGTAGTTTTGGAGATCTTTTCAGAGGGTTTTAGGTACCCAAGTGAACCTGAGTACAGCCTTCCATCTTCATATAAATGGACAAGCTGAACGAAACATTTAGACGCTTGAGGATGTGTTGAGGGCTTGTGTAATTTACTTTAAAGATAGTTGGGTAGATCATTTTTCATTGATAGAATTCGCCTATAATAATAACTACCATGCTAGTATTCAGATGACTCCTTTTGAGAAACTTTATGAAAGGAGATGTAGATCACTAATTAGGTGGTATGAAGTGGGTGAAGCCTAATTTTTTGGGCCTGACATTGTTCATCAGGCAATGGAGAAGGTGAAGATCATCCTAGAATGACTTAAGACAGCTCAGGGTTGCCAGAAACCTATGCTGATGTTAGGATAAGAGAGTTAGAGTTTGAGGTTGATGATTGGGTGTTTATGATGGTCTCTCCTATGAAATGAGTCATGTATTTTGGAAAGAAAAAGAAGCTTAGCCCTTGTTATATTGGACCATACCAAATTTTAAAGAGGATAGATGGGGTTGCCTATGAGTTAGATTTTCCCGCAAGCCTAGCTTCTGTATATTCAGTATTTCATGTGTCCATGTTAAAAAATTGCATTGGAGATCATTTACTAGTATTTCTAGTAGAGGAGATTAATGTGAAAGACTCCTTGTTGTATGAAGAATAACCCGTTGCCATTTTGGATTGCCAAGTTTGAAAGTTGAGTAAGGAAATAACTTCAGTTAAGGAGATGTGAAGGAATAAAAAAAAGCCGAGAAAGCTACTTAGGATTCAGAGGATGATATGCGTGAGAGGTACCCGACTCTTTTTAAAACCATGGATGATGATTTAGAAGGTACAAATGCTATACTACCCTTTTTCTTCCATTTATTTCTTGAAACCGTTCTTGTTGTGTCCCGAGTCATCATTCGGGGACAAATGATCCCAAGGGGGGATAATGTATCAACCCACATATCAGGCTAGATTTTAAATTATCATCCCTACGAGTAATAGTTCAAAAAGCCAATAAATCTTTAATGCCTCGAGTTCCTATCCCGAGATTTCACACGGTGCTTATGACCCTGAAGGACCACAAGCTAACCCTTTACTGATATCTGTACCTATTCACTGCATAATATTTGAAATAAATGCAGAAACTAGCCATAAGGTTCAGCACATCTATGAATACTCATAATACAGAAAAACTAAATACTAACACATCCGTCTGAAAAGCCTCTAAACTGTCTGAACTGCAGAGTTAAAGGGACAGGTCCCCAACTAACTCCCTCAATTGAAAATAAACAAAGTCTTAAGCAATAATAGTAAACTAAGATTCGTCCTCAAAAGAAGAGAACTCGCTGCTACTACTGCTGACTGGGACTGAACTGCTGAGGATACTCTGGATACTGTGCCTCTGAATGTATGGTGTCAAATAAAACACCATAGCGCAAATACGCCAGTACAGGAATGCACCCAGTATGTAGACTAGGTAGGCTAATGCAAGTGCTAATGCATTCAAAATATCTAAACTGAATAATCATGAAGATGCCAAATGAGAACACATATATGAATGCACAGACCCTGAACACAATCTTCGGAACTCTAGATACTGAAACTCGAATACCACTTTACTGCAGATTGAACTCACTTCTGATACTGAGATACTGAATCACTGACTCATCTGATACTGATAACTGAGATTCTGGACGTACGCACATCAATGACTAAATTCTGAGCTTACTGATTTCGTCTGACTGGATTAGAGATCAACTTTTCTAACATATTATTTCAGAAATGATTATCAATGATAAGAAGTATGATCATGTACGGATCTGACAACAGGATACTCAATAGAATCCGAGATGGAGATCAAGCCTATCTGAAGGGAGATCTCTAGATATGATAATAAGAATACTCAACATGGTCTAAGACTGAGATCAAGCCTCTCTGACGAGAGATCTCTAGATATCATAATAAGAATCTGTATATGAGACCAAGCCTATCTGATGGGATGGTCCATGAATCAATGGAATTATCTGAGTTCCTTACTGAGATAGACGACTGTACCACACAGTTTTGATTTTTGAAGATTGATACTGAAACTACAACTGTGGGAAATAGTTACTTAACTGACATGCCCCAACCTACCACAGGTGGGGTCCAACCTGTAACCCTAGATGGAAGGGTGTCAATACTATACCACGGGGTAAAGACCTCTCTGGTCAAGCCTCTCTAATGGGATGACCCTTGCAGGAAGTCGACCTGAGGAAACATAATAGTCAAACCTCTCTGATGGTGACAACCTCTACTGATGTGGAATCGATAGCATAAAAGTAAAGCATAATCATTTATTCATCATCCCGATCGTTCATATATCATCACAATTATTCATGCATTATCATAATCACTCATTCATCATTATAATCATTCAAGTTATCACCTCAAGCATTTAACAGTCACAAACATCTTATTCATCATCATAGTCGCTAAGCGGTCACTTTAAGAATTTCGGAAACATAATTATATAATAACGTAGGGGAAACATTCTACTAATTTGTACTCAATTCAACAAGGTTTTACCTCAACTATTTCATACGTATATCAATGTTGACATGTGTTTGCATATTACATGGCTTGAGGAAACTTCATACTATCATGGAATAATTCATTCACTTGGGCATTTTATCAAACACTAGGTATGCATAAACTAACTCACAATTTGGGGTTTCATCTTCAACATGCTACAATGGACCTTATGCTTCATCTAAGCTCTTTCTCAAATCTTGGGGGAACATGCTTCTCTTATTCAACCATTTCTACACCCATTTGACATAAACACATCACATAGAAAGAAACATAAGGAAGATTCAACACAAATATCACATGGATTCCACCAACTAGGGTTAAGGCTCCTGAATCTTGTACACAAACATGAATCAAACCTAAAAAACACATTGAACATAAATTTCAACTCATATAAATCATTAACAACTAATAAACATAAAAATCTTTGAGTTTTGAAAAGGGTTCTTGAGAGTCTTGGATGAATAACACCCAACAATCAACATCTACATACCTTAATCTTTGAAATTGGCTGAATTCTAATGCTTGAGACTCTATCCACACTTTTAATAAATAATTCTCGTAGTCCAAACTATGAGGAACTTGATTCTTTAACAAATCTTGAAGAATTGGGGATGAATTTTTGGAAGATTAGGGTTCTTGAATTGAAACCCTAGATATTCTCTCTTTAGAGAATTGGAGGAGAAATGGAGAAATTAGGGATTGAATGAGAGTTCTCATATTTATAGAGGCTTCCAAAAGGTGGGAAATGACCAAAATACCCTCGCAAAAAAGGTCCTTAAATTGCTATAAAATTAGCTGACGACTTCAGTGACAAGCCGTCAAGTTGGTGATAGGTCATCATGAATTGTCATCACAAAAGGGTGAAATTTTTAGTTTCTGATTAAGGTTGACAACATTGGTGTTAGGCCATCATGGGCGCGATGGCTTGTCACAAAATGTCATCACCACAGTCAAAAATCTGCCCAGATCAAAAGATATTGGTGATAGGCCATCACGGTTGTGACGGCCTGTCATAATTGTCATCACTGGTTTCCCAGCCAAACATGCTGGAGTAAAATGGGCATAACTCCTTGATCTGATATCGATTTTTGACAAAATTGGTATCGTTCGAAAGATAATTCAAATATATTTTATTTGATATATAGTAGGTCCTCTAATTGGATATATACAAGGAGTTATGGTTGAATAAAGTTGACCCAAATTTTGACGGTCACTAAAACTTAAACGGTCGGAAAGATTTCAACTCATCCTTGAGTTAGGGACCTCTAAGATCTTAATTCATGATCAAATAGATTCCCACATGATTCAAAGTATTTCATACTTGGGAAGATATTTCTGAAACATTTAGAATCAGATTTTTTGCTTTACCAAATACGCTCTAAAGCTCAGATTGGAAGAGGATTTTATGGGGCATTACATTATGTCCCCCTTGGGAACATTCGTCCTCATATGTATCTTGATAGACTGAAAATATGGATTAATATAACCTACTCAAGAAATGGAAACATTTCAAGGCATGCTTACGCAACTTGAATAACTGATATACAGAGTTGTCATATTGGGAAGGATTTATATCTAGTGTATGTAATACTCGGCTTAATCTACTCATAGATGAATTCTCATAACACTCATGCATATCTGATGCATGGACGCATAACTGGGATGTTCTAAGGAATGCATGATTGATCACATACTGACAAGATGAACTCATTTTTACTAAATGCGCATATCTAATGCATGAATGTCCGACTACGCTGACTTTCGAAAGAACGAATTGACAACGCAATAACGATGATGGTGAATTCATAAAGAAAATCTAAAAATGCATCAAGACGAATCTAATGGGAAGAAACATCATAATACTATGGGGTATCTGCCCCTTGGGACTCTATGTCCTTCTAAACATACTTCGCTGAAATATTGGGGTAGTACACAGGGCACCTACAGGCTGGGTCATGATTGACCGATCAAGATCTAAAACTCATGAATTACTCATGCTAACATATAAGGTCAAAATGGGAGCAAAGTATCTATCAATACACGTTCAAAAGAGGAAGGACTGATAACATACTCGGGTTTATTTCAGGGAATCTTTCCCGATCAAGGTGAGCCTGAAACACACGGAGTCTACCCCTTTGAGCTAGTACTCTACATCCTCGCATTCTATGTCCTGGCTCACCAGAACAAAAACACACATCACTATCAGCTCTACACATACCTTGGTGGTGCCTGCCACACTCTCTACATTGCAGATAGATACGAACACCACCAGTACTACGCTGAGATTTAGAGCTTGGCGCTCTCTTAGATCTGACACCCCCGAACACAGGTTCGGGTACACTAGCTGAAGATGTAGCTAGAACTAAAAATCTCCAACCATACTGAGAACTACTACAACCTTGAGACACTGACTGTGAGAAACCACGACTACCTGTCTTGGCTTTCTTACTCTCTCTTTCTCTCTCTCCTTCATCTTATCTACCTCAATCTGTTGTGCATGCATTATCTTTCTAGAAAGGTCCATATCTCTATGAAGTGTAGTAGCTTTACACTCTTTCAACACTAGCCCGGATACACCAGTCAAAAACTTACTCATACTTGCTCTAGGGTCAGCTATCAAGTCAGGAGCATACTTAGCTAATTGGTTAAACTTAAGACAATACTCTTTCATGATCATGGAACCTTGCCTTAGGTTCATGAACTCTTCTACGTTAGCCTCTCTCATCTCTAGCAGGAAAAACCTATCTAGAAAGGCACTCTGAAACTCTAGCCAAGTCATAGGAGCTGCATTCTCCTCTCTACTTTTTTTTTTCCCATATCACTATCCAATCATGAGCAACATCCCTCAGCCTATAAGATGCAAAATCAATACTCTCTTCTCAGAAATATGCATAATATGGGTGAACTTCTTCACATCCTCTAGATAAAGCTGTGGGTCCTCACCTACTACTGACCCAAACAATTCGGGCGGGTTCATTTTCATGAAACTTCTGATTCTGACTGCCGCTGAGTCCCCATCCTGATGAGGTGGGACTGTAGCCTGACGATTCCCCTGAACATTAGTCATATATTAGGATAGCACCTAAAAAGATAGCCGAAAATCTGCAGGTAACATACTCTCATTCTCAGGATCTACTGGATGTGGGGGCTGGTCATCCACCACATGGACAAAATCTCCACAAGGAGGTATACTCTATAGTTGTAAGAAATAAGTTGATTAGACTGTGAACCAACTTGAGCTCATGCTCACTCGCACGAAATGATCACTGAAAGAAGGGAAACTGCTCCTAAGAACATCCTGTTGCCTCTTGTACATAAATGTGGAGCGCTGAACACCCTGCATAAGACTTTACTAGATGCAGTTTTTTAGACACCCTAGGACACTCTTGAAGGCTTTGATACTAAGTTTGTAAGGACCCTGAAGGACCACAAGCTAACCCTTTACTAATATATGTACCTGTACATTGCATAATATCTGAAATAAATATAGAAACTAGCCATAAGGTTCAATACATCTAGAAGTATTCATAATACAAAAAACTGAATACTAATACATCTGTCTTAAAAGCCTCTAAACTATTAGAATAGCAGAGTTAAAGGGATAGGTCCCCAACTATCTCCCTCTACTTAAAATAAACAAAGTCTGAAGTAAGATAGTAAACTCAGATTCGTCCTCTAAAGAAGAGGACTCACTATTACTACTCCTAACTGGAACTAAATTGCTGAGGATACTCTGATCATGTGCCTTTGAACCGATGGTATCAAATAAAACACCATAGCGCAAATGCATTAGTACAGGAATGTATCGATTATATAGACGAGGTAGGATAATGAAAGGGCTCATGCATGCACAATAGCTAAACTGAATAATCATAAAGATGCCACATGGGAACATATATATGAATTCTCAGACCATGAGCATAATCATCGTAACTCTAGTTACTAAAACTCGGATACCACTTTACTACAGACTAAACTCACTACTAACACTGAGATACTGAATCACTGACTCAATTGATACTGATAACTGAGAGTCTGGACATACTCAGATCAATGACTGAATTCTGAGCTTACTACTTTTGACTGATAGGATTAGAGATCAATTTTTCTATCATAATATTCCGGAAGTGATTATCAATGTTAATAAGTATGAGAATGTTTAAATCTGACAATAAGAATACTTAATAGAATCTGAGATGGAGATCAAGCCTATTTGATGGAAGATCTCAAGATATGATAATAAGAATACTCAACATAGTCTGAGACTAAGATCAATCCTCTCGGACGGGAGATCTCTAGATATGATAATAAAAATATGTATATGAGACCAAGCCTATCTAACGGGATGGTCCATGAATCAATTGAACTATCTGAGTTCCTCACTGAGATAGTTAACTATACCATACAATCCTAATTTTGGAGGATTGATACTAAAACTGAAACTGTGGGAAGTAGTTACTTAATCGACATTCCCCAACCTACCATAGGTGGGGTCTAACCTATAACCCCAGATGGAAGGGTTTCAATACCATGCCACGGGTAAAGACCTCTCTGATCAAGCCTCTTTAATGGGATAACCCTGGCAGGAAGTTGGCCTGAGGCAATATAATAATCAAACCTCTCAGAAGGTGAAAACCTCTACTGATAGGGACTCATGTATCCTCCGCTGTCTACGTAGTTTTGGAGTTCAAGAATTGCTCCTAGCGACTTCGCCTCTCTGACAGGATAGCCACCATCCCTTCCATCACTCGGTGCTAGATTCTACTCCCAACTAAAAGACTCTAAACTAAATTCTCAACTAAACACAACTGAACTAAATCTGATACTAATCATGTTTCTCAAAAGATTTGACTGAGTTATGCTGAGATTACTTAGTTTCGTATCTGATGGAAAACGTATCGAATCATGGTATCTGACTAAAGATATAGATCTTGAATAGATTACTCAAATCGATTCTGAGATTTGAATTGAATCATCGAAATACTATTATATCTAAGATGATTATAGGACTGAGGCTAGATTACTAGCGATACATAGATTACAGAGATAACTGAGATTACTGGGATTTCTTAAGTTCTGCACTTGTCTAAGGATACAGAGTTCTATAGTTCACTGAGTTCTGAGAATCATGGCTCAACTGGAATTATCAAGAAACTGACATGGGATCAAGACAACAACTCTATTGTCGGGTATAAAAGTAAAGCATAATCATTCATTTATCATCACGATTGTTCATACATCATCACAATTATTCATGCATCGTCATAATTATTCATTCATCATCATAATCATTCAAGACATCACCTCAAGCATTTAACGATCATAAACATCTTATTCATCATCACAGTCGCCAAGGGGTCACTTTAAGTATCTCAGAAACATAATCATATAATAACATAGGGGAAACATGCTACTAGATTGTACTCCATTCAACAAAGTTTTACCTCAACTATTTCATACCTATATCTATCTTGACATGTGTTTGGATATCATATGGCTTTAGGAAACTTTATACTATCATGGAATAATTCATTCACTTGGGCATTTTATCAAATATTGGACATGCATAAACTAACTCATAATTTGGGGCTTCATCTTTAATATGCTACAATTGCCCTTATGCTTCACCTAAGCTCTTTATCAAACCTAGGGGGAACATGCTTTTCTTACTAAACTATTTCTACACTCATTTGACATGAACACATCACATAGAAGCAACATAAGGAAGATTCATCACAAATATAACATGGATTTCACCTACTAGGGTTAAGGCTCATGAATCGTGTAAACAAACATGAATAAAAACTAAAAAACACATTGAACATAAATTTCAAATCATACAAATCATTAACAACTCGTAAACATAAAAATCTTTGAGTTTTGAAAAAGGTTCTTGAGCTTCTTGGATGAAAGGGACCCAAGAATCAACATCTACATATTTTAATATATGAAATCGGATGAATTCTAATGCTTGAGACTCTATCCTCACTTGTAATAAATAATTCTCGAATCCCACAATATAAGGAAAATGATTCTTGAACAAATCTTGAAGAATTATGGATAAATTTTTGGAAGATTAGGGTTCTTGAATTGAAACACTAGATATTCTCTCTATAGAGAATTCGAAGAAAAATGGAGAAATTAGGGTTTGAATGAGGGTTCTCATATTTGTAGAGGCTTTCAAAAGGTGGGAAATGACCAACATAACCTTGCAAAAATGTCCTAAAATTGCTGAAAAAACTAGCTGACGACATCCGTGACAAGCCATCAAGTTGGTGATAGGCCAACACAAATTATCATCACAAAAAAGGTAAAATTTTGAGTATCTGGTTAAGGTTGATGATATTGCTGATAGGCCATCATGGACGTGATGGCTTGTCACAAAATTTCATCACCAGGGTTAAAAGTCTATTCAGATCTAACGACATTGGTGATAGGCTATCACGGGCTTGACGGCTTGTCACAATTGTCGTCACCAGTTTCCCAGCAAGACATGCTGGAGTAAAATGGGTATAACTCCTTGATCCGATATTGTTTTTTTGACAAAATTGGTATCATTGGAAATATAATTAAAAGATGTTTCATTTGATATATAGTATGTCCTCTAATTTGATATATACAAGGAGTTATGGTCAGTTGAAGTTAACCCGAATTTTGACGATTACTAAAACTTGAACTATAGGAAAGATTTCAACTCGTCCTTGAGGTAGGGGACCTTTATGATCTTAAATTCATGTTCAAATAGATTCCCACATGATTCAAAGTATTTCGTACTTGTGAAGATATTCCTGAAACATTTAGACTCAGATTTTTTGCTTTACCAAATATGCTTTAAGGCTTAGAATGGAAGAGTATTTTGTGGGGCATTACATTATATCCCCCTCGAGAATATTTGTCCTTGAATGTCTCTTGATAGACTAAAAATAAAGATCAACAAAACCTACTCATGAAATAGAAACATTTCAAGTCATGCTTATGCAACTGGAATAACTGATATACTGAGTTCTAATACTAGGAATGATTCATATCTGGTGCATGTAATACTCGACTAAATCTACTCATAGATGAATTCTCATCTTATGTATATCTGATGCATGGACTCATAACTGGGATATTCTCAAGAATGCATGACTGATCACACACTGACAAGCTGAACTCAATTCTACTAAATGCGCATATCTAATGCATAAATGTCCAGCTAAGTTGGCTTTCGAAAGAATGACTTGACAATGCAATAACGAATGATGCTAACTTCATAAAGAACAATCTGAATATGAATCCAGATGAATCTAATGGCATGCAACATCATAATACTATAGGGTATCTACCCCTTGGGACTATATGTCCTTCTAAACACACTTCGCTGAAATACTGGGGCGGTGCGCGGGGCACCTATAGACTGGGTCATGATTGACCGATCAAGATCTGAAACTCATGCATTACTCATGCTAATGTATAAGCTCAAAATGGGAGCAAATGATCTATCAATGCACGTCATAAAGAGGAAGGGCTCATAGCATACTTGGGTCTATTTCAGAGAATCCTTCCCGATCAAGGAGAGGCTGAAACGCACGGAGTCTACCTCTTTGAGTCAGCACTCTACATTCTCGCATTCTATGGTTTGGCTCACCACAAATAAAACACACATCACTACCAGCTCTACACACACCTTGGTGGTGCCTGTCCCACTCTCTATAATACGGATGGATACGAACACCACTGGTACTATGCTGGGCTTTGGAGCTTGGCGCTCTCTCAGATCTGACACCCCCAAAAATAGGTGCGGGTACACTATCTGAACATGGAGATGGAACTAAAAATCTTCGACCATACTGAGAAATATTACTACCTTTAGACTCTAACTGCGAGAAACCATGACTATCTGTCTTGGATCTCTTACTCACTCTCTCTCTTTCTCCTTCATCTTATCTACCTTAATCTATTTTGCATGCATCATCAGTCTAGCAAGTTCCATATCTCTATGAAGGATAGCAACTCTACATTATTTCAACACTAACCCAGATACACCAGTCAAAAACTTACTCATAGTAGCTCTAGGGTCAGCTATCAAGTCAGGAGCATACTTAGCTAATTGGTTAAACTTAAGACAATACTCTTTCACGGTCATAGAACCATGCCTTAGGTTAATGAACTCTTCTACCTTAGCCTTTCTTATCTCTAGCAGAAAAATACAATCTAGAAAGGCACTCGAAAACTTTAGCCAAGTCAGAGAAGTTGCATTCTCCCCTCTACTCTTTTCCCACATCACTACCCAATCATGAGCAATATCCCTCAACCTATAAGATAGTAACTCAACACTCTCCTTCTTAGAAATATGCATAATCTGGGTGATCTTCTTTACCTTTTCTAGATAAAGCTACGGGTCCTCACTTACTACGGACACAAAGTATTCGGCGGGTTAATTTTCATGAAACTTCTGATTCTGACTGCGGCGGAGTCCCTATCTTGCTGAGGTGGGGCTTTAGCCTGGAGGTTCCCCCAAAAATTATTCACATCTTGGTCTAGCGCCTGAAAAGCTTCCCAAAACTCTACAAATGACACACTCTTATTCTCATGATCTACTAGCTGTGGGGGCTGGTCATCAACCCCATGGACAAAATCTTTGCGAGAAGGCATACTCTGTAATTGGAAGAAATAAGTGGATTAGACTGAGAACCAACTTGAGCTCATGCTCACTCGCACAAAATGATGACTAAAAGAAGGAAAACTACTCCTAAGAACATCTTGTTGCCTCTTGTACATAAATGTGGAGCGCTACACACCATGCACAAGACTCTACTAGATGCGGCTTTCCAGACTCCCTAGGACGCTCTTGAACCTTAGGCTCTGATACCAATTTTGTAACAACCTGAGAACCCATCCTAAGATGTCACACGGTGGTTATAACCCCAAAGGACCACAAGCTAACCCTTTACTAATATATGTACCTGTACATTGCATAATATCTGAAATAAACGCGAAAACTAGGAATAAGGTTCAAGACATCTATGAATAATTATAATACAGAAAAACTGAATACTAATACATAGCTCTAAAAAGCCTCTAAACTATCTGAATTCCAGTGTTAAAGGGACAAGTCCCCAACTAACTCCCTCTACTGAAAATATACAAAGTCTAAAGTAATAATAGTAAGCTCAGATTCGTCCTCAAAAGAAGAGGACTCACTGCTACTGCTACTGACTGTGACTGAATTAATGAGGATACTCTGGATCTTGTGCCTTTGAACCTATGGTGTCAAATAAAATACCATAGCAAAAATGTATTAGTAAAGGAATGTACCGAGTATGTAGACGAGGTAGGCTAATGCAAGGGCTCATGCATGCACAATATCTAAACTTAATAATCATGAAGATGCCGCATGAGAACACATTTATGAATGCTCAGACTATGAGCAGAATCATCGCAACCCTAATTACTAAAATTTGGATACCACTTTACATCAGACTAAACTCACTACTGGCACTGAGATACTGAATCACTAAATCATCAGATACTGATAACTGAGAGTCTGGACATACTCATATCAAGGACTGAATTCTTAGCTTACTTCTTTTGACTGACAAGATTAGAGATTAACTTTTCTAACATATTATTCTAAAAGTGATTATCAATGATAAGAAGTATGAGCATGTTCGAATCTGAGAACAAGAGTACTCAATAGAATCTGAGATAGAGATCAAGCTTATATGATCGTAGATCTCTAGATATGATAATAAGAATACTCAACATGGTCTGAGACTGAGATCAAACCTCTCTGACAGGAGATCTCTAGATATGATAATAAGAATCTGTATATGAGACTAAGCCTATCTGACGGGATGGTCCATGATTCAATGGAACTATCTAAGTTCCTCACTGAGATTGACGACTGTACCACACAGTCCTAATTTCTGAGGATTGATACTAAAATTGCAACTGTAGGAAGTATTACTTAACCGACATGCCCCAATCTACCATAGGTGGGATCCAACCTGTAACCCCAGCTGGAAGGGTGTCAATACCGTGCCACGAGTAAAGACATCTCTAGTCAAGTCTCTCTGATAGGAGAGCCGCCATCCCTTTCCTCACTCGGTACTAGCTTTTACTCCCAACTGAAAGACTCTGAACTAAATTCTCAATTAAACATAACTGAACTTAATCTAATACTGATCATGTTTCTCAAAGATCTGACTGAGTTATGCTGAGATTACATAGTTCTGTATATGAGGGAAAAAGTATTGAATCATGGTATTTGACTGATGATACAGAGCTTAAATAGATTACTCTAATCGCTTCTTAGATTAGAAGTAAATCACTTGAAAACTATTAGATCTAGGCTGATTACAGGGCTGATGCTAGATTACTAGTGATACAAAGAATACAAAGATAACTGAGTTTATTGAGATTTCTTAAGTTCTGCACTTGTCTGAGGATACAGAGTTCTATAGTTCACTGTGTTCTGAGAATAATGGCTTGACTGAAATTATTGAGAAATTGACAGGGGATCTAGACAACATCTCTATCATCAGGTATAAATACCCCAGGATTCGATAGCATAAAAGTAAAGCATAATCATTTATTCATTATCATGATCGTTCATATATCATCACAATCATTCGTGCATCATCATAAGAATTCATTCATAATCATAATCATTCAAGACATCACCTCAAGAATTTAACGATCATAAACATCTTATTCATCATCACAGTTGCCAAGGGGTCACTTTAAGCATCTCAGAAACATAATCATATAATAACATAGGGGAAACATGCTACTAGATTGTATTCCATTCAACAAGGGTTTACCTCAACTATTTCATACCTATATCAATCTTGACATGTGTTTGGATATCACATGGCTTGAGGAAAATTCATACTATCATGGAATAATTCATTCACTAGGGTATTTTACCAAACACTGGGCATGCATAAACTAACTCACAATTTGGGGTTTCATCTTCAATATGCTTCAATGGCCCTTATGCTTCACCTAATCTCTTTATCAAACCTAGGGGGAACATGCTTCACTTATTCAATCATTTCTAAACCTATGACATGAACACATCACATAGAAAGAAACATAAGAAAGATTCATCATAAATATCACATGGATTCCACCTACAAGGGTTAAGGCTCCTAAATCTTGTAAACAAACATGAATCAAAACTCAACAACACATTGAACATCAATTTCAACTTATACAAATCATTAACAATTTATAAACATAAAAATCTTTGAGTTTTGAAATGGGTTCTTGAGCTTTTTGGATAAAAGGGACCCAAGAATCAACATCTACATACCTTAATCTTTGAAATTGGATGAACTCTAATGCGTGAGACTCTATCCGCACTTGTAATAAATAATTACTGAAGCCAACATTATGAGGAACTTGATTCTTGAAGAAATCTTAAAGAATTATGGATGAATTTTCTGAAGATTAGGGTTCTTGAATTGAAACCTTAGATATTCTCTCTTTAGAGAATTCAAAGAGAAATTGAGAAATTAGGGTTTGAATGAGGGTTCTTATATTTATAGAGGCTTCCAAAAGGTGGAAAATGACCAAAATACCATTGAAAAAATGTCCTTAAATTGCTAAAAAAAATAGCTGACGACATTCATGAGAAGCCATCAAGTTGGTGATAGGCCGTCACGAATTGTCGTCATAAAAGGATAAAATTTTGAGTTTCTAGTTAAGGTTGACGACATTGGTGATAGGCTGTCACAGGCGTGACGGCTTGTCATAAATTGTCATCACCAGGGTCAAAAATCTATCTAGGTCTGGCGACAATGGTGATAGGCCATCACGGGCGTGACGGCTTGTCACAATTATCGTCACCAATTTCCCAGCCAGACATACTAGAGTAAAATAGGTGTAACTCCTTGATCCGATATTGGTTTTTGAAAAAATTGGTATCGTTGTATAGATAATTCAAAGTTATTTCATTTTATATATATTAAATCCTCTAATTTGATATATACAAGGAGTTATGGTCGATTGAAGTTGACCCAAATTTTGACGGTCACTAAAACTTGAACTATAGGAAAGATTTCAACTCGTCCTTGAGTTAGGGGACCTCTATGATCTTAATTCATTCTCAAATAAATTCCTACATGATTCAAATTATTTCATACTTAGGAAGATATTTCTAAAACATTTAGACTTGAATTTTTTGCTTTACCAAATACACTTTAAGGCTTAAATTGGAAGAGGATTTTGCGGGGCATTACAAAATCCTACAAAAATTTGGTGTTTTAATCCATTATATAGTGTGGTAATCTAGTTGAGAATGAATCTAGATCATATAGGTCCCTTAACTCAAAGACGAGTTGAAAGCTTTTCTATCCATTGAGTTTTGGTGAACGTCTAAACTTGGGTCAACTTCAATTGAGCATAGCTTTTAGTATATAATTAATTTGGGGGTCTAATATATTTCAAATGAAATATCTTTGCATTCCATTTCGAATGCCCTTGGTTTAGCCTTAATTCGATATCGGGGTAATATGTTATGCCCATTTTACAGAGAGGTATCAATCTGCCAAGGGTGCAACGGCCGACCTGACAGACCGTCAAACCTTCCATCGCCCCTAAAATAGTGAGTTCAGTAACTGGACACAACCCGAAGGTCAAGGTGATGGTCTGTTACCCTCCTCATGGTTTGTCAACCAAACCGTCAAGCAAAATTCAAAGTTCTGAAGGCGGGATGCTTAAAAAGGGGTGTTTTGGTACTTTTCCAGTTCAAAAAACCTTCACAATGTATTTAATCAATCTCTAAAAATGTTATTAGTGAATTCCCATCAGTTATACTGCATTAAAAACTCCTTCTTCACTCTCAAAATAAAGATCAAACTAGGGTTCCCTCCAAGAACAAGAAAATCAAGAAATCAATCCTTTAGCCCAAAATTTTCAAGGAACGAATCGAGATTCGAGTTATACTCTATAAACTAAGTCATCAAAGTATGTGGCACTTCTCTAAATATCATGGGAATAATTTTTCTTCTATTTTTTTAATTATATTAAAGATCCCCAATCATATTCATAAAGAAAGGTTTTTGGAATTGCTTGAAAAGTATACGTCAGGAAGTTGTTGTTTTGAAGTAATTGTATGTTTTCTTGAATCATTTTTCATAAATTTTGAACATAATTATGTATCCATGTTTTGGGGTGTAATGAAAGTTTAATGAGAGCATAAATGATCAAGACTCCCTCTTTTATCATGATATTTTTGATTTATCTTATTATAGATTGTTTAAAGGCATGGACTTTCTAAATGGAAAATTAATGGGTGAGTTCTTGTTTAATGATGATTGTCATGAATTTTATAATAAGTGAAAAGGGCCACAAACATGATATGACGTGATTTGATTGTCTTGCAAGTCAGGGTATGATGATACCCGATGATTCCATGCCCTTAACAAGATAGTATTGAATATTTGAAAAGTATGAATGTGTTTCAATTAAAGAAATAAAAGTTGGGCTTATGAGAGCAAGTAGGTTAATCAAAGAAGGTGTTTCAATGCAAGGGCTCATTGCTGGAAATCGTAGTTGACTATACAGGACTTATGATAACTGATTTTACATGATATGACATTTTAAGGACATCTAACATGGGGGATTTCCTGCGGTGTGCTCACATGGGGGGTATCACCACTCCAATCCTAGAGGCTACTTAGGTTGGAGGCTTGGCCTCCGAGTCAAGGGCTGGTTCCATATAGCTCGTGGAATTTCATAGTTGTAGAGTATACCCACTAGCTCAGAAGAATAACAAAGAGTGAGTGATGGTTTCAAAGAAGTGCTTTGGAGTTCACTAATGTATGCCCATGTATTTTTACTTAAGTATTATGATCATTATTTTTATAAAATTCTCTCATCTATTTTGTATTAAAAGCATGCTATTTTTAGTTGTTTCACAAACCAGTACGTTTGTATTGACCCCCTATATTTCAGGGTCTAAGACTCAGTCCAGGGGTCTCGCCAAATCGTAGAATCTTTAGACCGAAGTGTGCAAGTTGGTGAGACTTCTTTATTTTGGATGGCCTATTTCTAGAGTATTGTTTTGCATTTTAATTTTAGGTCCGACTAGGGACCTTGTCCTAGTTATAGACAAGTTATTTTATTTTGATGTATTAGAGATTTTGCAGACTGAGATGGATATTGTCTAGATGTCTATTTCTTTTATTTTGTATTTTTAAATTGAACATATAATATTACTATGATTTTGTTTGGTTATTTTCTCATTTCTCTTTATTGTATGTGAATGGTTTTTGAGATTGCCAAATAGAAAAGAGGCGCCTGTGCCTCCATGGTTCGGGATGACGGTCACGACCAGGGTCCCAGTTTGGGTTGTGGAATTGACATAGTTTCTGATATTCCGAGAGGAAGTTTTATTGTCATACTACTCTCTTGCATTTAAAGAAAAGAATTGCAAGTAATTAAATAAATTGACATGACCACCGCATGTTTTAGTCTCGTAAAGAAATAGGATACTTGCTTAAGTTTTCTTGAGACTTCAAAGTGATGACTCTCTTATGATGTTATAAAATCTTGGGTAGTCATATGCATGTTTTAAATAAGATAGACTATGACATTGATATGATATTGACTTCTATGACATTGATATGATATTGACTTGCAAGTCAGGGTATGATGATACTTGGTGATAACATGCCCTTAATAGAATAACTATTGATTGTTTTGAAAGTATGATGCATGATTTCAGAGAACTAAAAGTTGGTCTTAAGAGAGCTAATTGGTTACCCGAAGAAGGTATTAGAGTGTAAGGGATCACTATTGGAAAACTGTAGTTGTCAATAAGGGTAGTATCTTGAAAGAGGGATAATGTGGACGTCATGTAAAGGTGATGACATGGTATACTTTTAAGAGGTTGTACCAACTAATTAAAACTCCAATCCTTGCGGTACACTTGGATTGTATGCTTGTCCACCGAGTCAAGGACGGATTCCATAGAGCCCATGGAATTACAAATTGTAGCGTATAGCGATTAACTCAAAAGAATAACAAAGTGTTGAGTCATGATTAGAAGAAAGTATTTTGAAAGTTTTAATTATGCCCATTTACTTATCTTACATGTAATGTTTTACGAAATTCTCTCATCTATTTTTCATAATAAAAATGCTATTTTTGATTGGTTAACATATCAGTACAATTGTATTGACCCCCTATATTTCACGATCTGATGCACAGTCATAGGGTACTGCTAAGCAGTAGATAGACTTGTAAAGATTTTACAGTTGGTGAACCTCCCTTATTTTAGAAGGCCTTGATTGCTATTTTTGATTTTATTTTATGGTCCGACTGGGGGCCTTGTCCCAACTTTCAGATTAGATATTTTTCAGACTAGTGTTAGATGTTCTTGGAATATTGTTAACTTATATTTATATTATTCAGTTAAAGTAAGAGAATGACCATGTTTCCATTTTTCTATGTTTATTTGTATTTCCTTAGAGTATATGAATTGTGTATATTATTTCTAGTTAGAGAAGAGCTCTTGAGCCTTCATGGTTTGGTATGCTCATTGTTCTCTGGGCCACGGTTCAGGTTATGACAAACTTGATATCAGAGCATAGTTTATGGTCCCAGGGTTTCTGCTAAGTCGCATCTCGTAGAGTCCTTTTTATGAGTGTGTAGCACACCACACTTATAAGGACAAAGCTACTAGGCATTTAAGAATGTTTGACTTTTAATCATGTTCTAGATCGTGCCATTGTGTTGTCCATTTGAATGCTATTAAGATTTCTTCTTCACTGTAACACACTCCATTCTTTTAGGCTAGATTCCAAACCAGCGTTCCTACATGTATAGACCCAAACCCAATGATTCTTTATTAATATATGTGTTATGATCAATTATATAGTGTAGGAATACCTTTGGATTTGAATTCCGGTCACAAATATCTCATAACTCTAAGACGAGGTGAGAACGTTTTTATCAATTAGTTTTTATCAAACGTTTCAGATTGGGTTAAATTTCAATGACTATTATCCCTAGTATATAATTATTTACGTATCCTACCATATATTAATGAAAGATCCTTGATTCCTCTTTTTAACGCAACTAGTTTCATCTTCATCCGATATCGGAGTAGAAAGTTATACTCATTTTACTACAAGGTATTTGTCTGCCAAAATGTGACTACGAGGCTAACGACCTATCAACTAAGTGACGGCCGATCAGCTCTAGTCATCATCCTAGGGCAAAAACTGGTAAAATCCATCCCAAAAGTGATGACCTAGGTGATGTCCTATCACCTGAGTGACGGCCCATCAACCTTGGTCGTCAACTGATGAAGTTCTGCAACTTTTTTATGTGTCCTTAGGGGTATTTTGGTCTTTTCCTCACTCCAAAAACCTTGCCAACAAATTTAATTACACTCTAAATGTTTTTAATCAATCATTATCAATTATACAACATCAAAATCCTCTTTTCAATATCAAAACTAAGACCAAACTAGGGTTTTCTCCAAGAACAAGAAATCAAGAAAATCAAAACTTAAGTCCAAGATTTCCAAGGAACAAATCAAGATTCAAGTTCTACACTTTAAATCTTGTAATCTAAGGTAAGTGGTGTTTTCCTAAACTACATGGAATTATTCAAAACACTTTGAATAAGGTTCAAGGTTATAGAAATCATGAATTTACAAAGGGATTTTAAAAATTACGTTTACAATTATGCATTATGAAATCTTCTTGACATGAATATTTGTTTCTTGAGTTCTTACCCCTTAAAACATTAATTGAGAGCACGAATAATCATATTCCCTCTATTGTTATAAATCCCCTTGTGTTCATATGTTATGAATTGTTCAAATCTATATTGAGAAGCATATTACAAACGTCTTTACTATTGTATAAGACTTGGTTTTGATTATGAATTGAAGAGAGGGAGGTTTTACATGATGACAAATGTTGAAGATATATAATAGAAGAATTGCATGGTTTTTCAAAAATACATGACCACCACATGTTTGTTGAAATGTTGAAAAGGGAGATTCTTTGTATAATTTGACAAATATTTTGAAGTATGAATTCTCTTGAACCGATTAAATGATATGGTGGTTCAACATTTATGTTCTGAATGAAGAGACTATAACAAGATATTTTATGGCTTAGAATATACAACTTACAAGTGTTTTATGACTATACCAAAAAAGATAATTCCATAATAGACTAAGAACATAATAGAAGCCAGATTTCATTCAAATTTTTAGAATATGAGTTCTTAAATATGAAGGTTTAGAAAAGGTTAAAAATGGTCTTAAGAGATGTTAGGTGGTAACCCGAAGAAGGCACGAGTTCAGATAACTCATTTCCCAAAATCGTATTTTGCAGATATGGCTTATTTTATCCCCAAGAGGGATTATATGATGGCCTAGTGCCCTATGGGGTATCGGATTAGAAACTCTAAATCTTGTGGAAAACATGGGTTGGGGGCTTACCCGCTGAGTCAATGGCGGATTCCATATATCCCATGAAATATCAGACTTGTAGGGTGTATCACCTAGCTCAAAACTAAGACAAAGATTTTGAATTGATTTACAGAACTGTTTTAAAGGCCTATTTACTATGCTCATAGATTTTTAAATTGTTTTATGATGATGTATTCTTTTTCATGAAATGCTCTCACTTACTTTATGTATCAGTATTTTGTCTTTGGATAGTCCTGCGTACCTGTACATATGTATTAACCCCCTTATCTCAGGATTTGAGGTGTAGTCCCGGGGTCCCATCCAGCTATAACAGCTCGATTTTCTGAATCGAAATGCTATACAGTGCTCATGACTTTGAAGCACCACAACCTAACCCATGACTGGTATCTATACCTATAGATTGCATAATATAACATGAAAATATAGAAATATGTACTGAATAGACATAAGGTTTAAATCTGAATAAACATCTGATAAGACAATGTCTGAAAATAGTATAACAATACCAAAACAAATCTGAAATAACTGTATGACATGCTATAGTCTGGACAAACCTCTAAACTGTCTGAATGAGGAGTTGATGGGATATGTCCCCAACTAACTCCATCTAGCAACTGAGATAAAATGGTAAATAAAGTAATAATCATATTATCCACGAATGAGAAGGACTCACTGCAAACTCTGAACACTGGAATACAACTGCTGATCTAGAGCTCGTGCCTCTAAACCTATGGTGTAACATAAGAGAAAGCACCATAGCACAAATGCATCAGTACATCTGAATGTATTAAGTATATGAGTGAGGTAGGCTAAATGCCAAGGGTTATATGCATGAACAATACTGACTGATATGAAAGTGAGAATACATACATACATACGTAACAATAACTGAACTCATGGAGATGCTGACTACTGAGTCTGAATACTGACAACATAAGTGTAATGATACTGAGATACTGAATAGATGAACAACTATTTCTAACAGTTCGAATTATGAAGAACTGGTCTAATTGACTATGTCTAACAGTCTTAAAATTGAATATTGAGTATGTAAATCACTAATAAGAGAGGAACTGATACTGTATTACTAAATATTGAGGGACTAGTACTATGTTACTAATACATGAATAACTGTATATGACAGTTCTGATTAGTAAGAGTTGGTCTGGTTGAGTGTGTCTGACAGTCCTGAAGATGAATACTGATATCATGAATTCTTTTAACTGATGTGACTAATAACATACGTTCTAAGAACTGATATAACTAATAGCATAAGTGGTTGTATCTGACAGTCCATAAATATGAAGGTACTATCTGAGTTTTATCCTATTTCTGAGTTGATTGTAACTGACAGTCCTGAAATCTAAAGAACTATCTAAGTTCTTTTGCTGAGACTGGGACTAAAACTGAGACTATAGGAATTTTTTGTCTTACCGAGATACCCGAATAATGCATATAGCTAAGTTGGGGTCCAGTCTCTACTCAGCTGGAGGGGTGTCAATACCGTGCTACTGGTAAGGACAACTGTGAGTATCCTTATCTGGCAGGTACTAAAATGAGAATGGTGGGAACCCTAAATTAATAGGTTAAGCCACTTCATCCACCCTAATTTGATAGGTTAATATGTCTCAACCTGCATTGGCTACATAGTTCTAGAACACCAGGATGACTGCTAAGAATTACACCGTCAACTGGCAGGTGAGTTCCCATCCTTGGATTCACTTGATGACAACTTCTATTCCTATATGAAGGACAGTTAACTGAATAACTAAGTTGAACTGAATAACTAAACTAAAATAAGTAGCTGAACTAATACAGATTAATTATACTGATACTAGTGGTATTGTAGCGGAACTAAACAAAGTTTATTGGAATCTAATAACTAATGGAATGTACTGAGTTCTAAGGGCTGTTTGAGAGTACTGAAGTTATAGAGATTAATTGTGATTACTGAGGTTGCTAAGGTTACTGAACACTGAGATTACAGAGATTATTGGACTATTGTGATTACTGAGATTACTAAGTTTTCTTGAGTCACATGGTTGACTGAATTGTATAGATCATTGCTTGACTGAGAGTATCATGATAACTTGACATGGCTCTAGGCACACAACTATATTTTACGGGTACAAGTACCCCCAGGACTCGATGGAAGGAAAATGACATAACTTGACTTTCTTGAGTACATGACCATCAATAACAATCCATAATAGATGAGTCAGGGATTTCATAAAGAACATGGTCATCATAATGTCTAACATGAATAGGAATGCTTATAATCAAGTCATAAATCTCATATTCTAATATCATGGGCATTCCAACAACATATACTATTCATAACAGTGGCATGGAAACCATTTAAGAAAAAAGGAATGGAAAACATGTAACATTTAGTTCATATTGTAATAATTTGGGGATAACTCATGTGATACTTTAAAATCATGATCTTGTTCATAGCATGGAAGGAATATAGACATATTATGAATCCATTCCCAATCATAATGTACATTCCGTTAACACGTACATTGCACAAAAATTACAAGTAATCTCTTTGAACCTAATAGACTAGCATGAATTTATGATATAGTTCACCCCTAAGTTATAATACATGATTTTTATCATTTTAGGAATTTTATCAAACACCTTAAATGTACAATATTGAGCATAGGTGTACTTAACAAATTTAGAAATCTTGAACCATAATTAACAATCATTAACATGAAACATGCCCATACACTTTTGGGAAACATATTTAGATACCATCTTGAAACATAATTAACAACGATCAACATGAAAATAATCACACAATGACATAAAGATCATAATATATTATTTAAAGCATGGTTCGTGAGCTCCACAGATGAATGGGATCCGTGAATGAACACTATGCATACCTTATTTCTTAATTACATGAAGATTGATGGAGAGAATTGCTTGAACTTGAATCTTCTATGAAAACTCTAGCTTGTGTTCTTGAGAGGATTTTGAGAGAAAGAGTATGTTTTGGTGAAATAAGGGCTTAATTCCATGTTTAGGCATTATATAGGGGTGGGAAAAGGACTATTTTGCCCCAAAAATAGACTATTTAAGTCACCTGGACTACAACATGCATGGAGCACACTTTATCTCACACATTAGGGTGTGCGTCACACACCTTATCGCACATATTAGGTTGTGCTTCACACACCTTATGGAATACTTTAGGTTGTGCGTCGCACACCTTATGTTATACGAGGTACTCCACTTTGCAAAGTCATAACTTTTGTCTCGAGTGTTGGATTTAGGAGAAATTAGTATCGTTGGAAAGATAATTTAAAAAGATTTCATTTGATATATAGTAGTCCCTCTAATTTAATATATACAAGGAGTTATGATCGATTAAAGTTGACCCAAGCTTTGATGCTCTCTAAAACTTGAATGATAGGAAAGCTTTCAACTTGTACTTGAGTTAGGGAACCTCTATGATCTAAATTCATGCTCAAATAGATTCCTACACTACATAATTGATTAACACACTAAATTTACTTTGGATTCTAGGCTTTTGAAACATCTACGTATAGGAATGACAGATTTTCATTCTAGACCAAAATATGGGGTATTATAATATCTTTCCCTTGGGAACATTCATCCTCGAATGAGACTGGCTGAGATGAGAGAAAAGAAAACTGGCTTGAATACAGAGCATGAATGACTGATCCTGATTTCATAGCTGAAATGATTGATAAGCTAAACATATCATACTGAACATGCATATCTGATGCATGTGTAACTAATCATAAGTACATGAGGGAGATTACTGATAAGATGATCACACATATCTGATACGTGAATATATGAATGAACTGGCTAATGAATATGCAATGGTAAAGATACCAAATTTGAATTGGATATTGAGCATGGAGCTGAATGCCAAGTTTGTACTGAAATTTGAACATGCAAATGAGTAATCTCAACTGAAAATACCGATGAGTCTAAGATTTATTACTCAATATGCATGAGCAGAAATATAAGAACATAACTAAGTCTGGAACATGATACATAATCTGAACTGGGACAGTAATGTATGACATGGACAAAGTATCATATCATGGCTATACTGGGCCATTGAGTACATGGCTTACTGCTGAGTTTTGAAGCTAGTGGGTTGTCTCATAAGTAACACTTTCTCCAAGATATATTCATCAAATAAAACAACATATTTAAATCAAGAAAGTTGGGGGGGCTATAGTGTATATCCCCCTTGGGACACTATGTCCCTTGAAGGATATTGGAATGACCTTGCTGAGATATTTTGGAAGTTGAGGCGATGCACAAGGCACCTACGTATGAAATCCTAACTGATTATCTAAGATCTAAAACTGAAGCATGTTGCACGAATACATAGACATACTGACTTATCTGATTAACTGAGTAACTAGTAACTGAATATTGGGTATGCAAGATTAAATTGCACTTAATCTGAGTAGCTGGGCTGAGGACATAAAGTATTTTACATATAAGAAAGGAGTGACTGAGTAACATGAGGTAACTGATCATGGATTTCAAGAAAGTTATATTTTTTGAAAATGCAGGACCAAGCGTATTACATGATTTGGAAACATTCCATATAATGAGGTATTGGAACACCTATAACTGAGTAGCGGATAACTGTATGCTATGGTCAACTAAGTCTAAAACTGAACTGAATTTCTGAGATGAATATAGATCTAAAACTGACACTATAACTTAAGATTGCAACTGGGATCCATACTGGAACTAAATGTCCTGATAACTGAATACTGTAACTGAGGTTTTCATTGATACTGAAGTGCTTAATTCTTAGACTGAGCACTAATTACTGTGTTAAGTACTGAAACTGTAAGTGAGATGGCAATTGAGTTATGATAGTCGTATAATGGAGGCTGATAGAAGTCAAGGATCTGAATATACATTCACACTCTGTATTTTTTTCCAATTTCTAAGTACTACCTCTTGCTATCCCTTTGCTTGAATACTAACAGGATATTCAAGCCTATCTTTGTATCTACACCCTCATATAAAATATGTATGTAATAATCTGCTCTTAATATGAAACTTTAAATCTCTCCCATCCAAGCAATTTCTCAACACTACACTATTCTCAAAAAGAGAGCTCATGAAGGGTTAAATCAGGAGAACCTGAAACATGAATGGATACTGACTGAACTTGACACATGACTAAAACCTGAGGAATAAAATATCAACAACATGGATTTACCATAAAGGTCAGAACTGAGTATATACATGATATAGTTTAAATTTATCTGATCAGTGGAGGCGTAACATGAGTTATGAAAACTGAGTATATTGGGGATCATGATACGTGTACATGATTCATGAGATGCGTGACCTGAGTTTGGAATTTTTGAGTTCATAGAACATGATTTATAACACTGAGTGATCTAGAATTGAACTTCCTATACTGGGAACTAAAAGCACACACAATTCAATGGAATACGTGTGAGGATAAGCTATATCTATAGAATCTGAGACATAAAGCATGCATAGGCACTATGCTGACTGAAGTATGAAGCTTTACACTGAGATAAGGATGGGTTGGGAATGCCTTCCCTAATTGGTTTTCTGTACATACTGGCACTACTACTGGAATCTGAGAGCTTGACTTGGTTACTTGATCTATCATCTCTCCCTTAGCTTTAAGCCATCATCATAAGTGTGTGAACACTAAACTAATCTATGAACTATAATGAAATAATCATCACATACTTACACTCTGATCAACATATGAACACCTTACTAAACACATTATCTTCCTCCATTGTCTCACATACTACTAATATCACATTCACACCTTGATTCTTAATTTCAAATCAATAAACCTAAATTTCTAACTCATATTGTTCAAGCCTACTGATTCATTATAGCATAACTATCCCCATAAATACATAATCTATTCAATCAAGATATTATATCCTAACTTGTCTACTGCTAAACTCCTGGGTTTATGCTTCTAACTCTGGGTCACATGATATTGTAGGATTTTGAGAAGGTATCTGATGGCATATCAAAATTTGGGTTCGACAATGAGTTCTAATGATTATGAATGAGATCCGTATAACTTTGGAACATAACTTAACTGATGAGATACTCTCTGAGAAAGCCCTATCTTTAGGACTTGAGCTTTACTATTTCTGTTACCTTGAAAGTAAGGTGGAATTAACATGATTGAATCATGATAAGAATCTATATGAGTTTCTTAGAGAACCTTGCTATAGCACAATCTGAGACATAAAAAAAGGGAAACTGTTCCTAAAACTTTTCATAGCCTCTTTCACATAAGTGTGGTGAACAACACATGTATGTACAAGGCTCTAATTCAGACTTCCTAGGACTCTATTGAACCTTAGGCTCTAATACCAAGTTTGTAACACCTTAATTTTCTAAATTGGAATGCTACACACTGCTCATGACCCTGAAGGACCACAAGCTAACTCATGACTGATATCTATACCTGTAAACAGCATAATATAACATGAAAATATAGAAACATGTACTGAATGGCCATAAGGTTCAAATTTAAATAAACACTTGACAATAAAATGTCTAAAAATGGTATAACAATACCAAAACAAATCTACAATAACTGTCTGACTTGCTATAGTCTGTAAAACCTCTAAAATGTCTGAATAAGGAGTTGATTGGACATGTCCCCAACTAACTTCATCTAGCAACTGAAATAAAATAGTAAATGAAGCAATAATCATATCTTTATAAAATGAGAATGACTCACTGAAAACTCTAAACACTGGAATATTGTTGCTGCTATGGAGCTTATACCTCTAAAACTATGGTGTAACATAAGAGAGAACCATAGCAAAAATGCATCGGTACATCTGATTGTACTGAGTATACAAGTGATGTAGACTAAATGGAAAGGGTTATATGCATGAACAATACTGATTGATATGAACATGAGAATACATACATGCATACGTAACTATAACTAAACTCATGGAGATACTGACTACTGAGTCTGAATACTGACAACATGAATGTACTGGTACTAAGATACTGAATATATGAATAATTATTTCTGAATGTTCGAATTATGAAGAACTAGTCTGATAACTGTGTCTAACAGTCCTAAAACTGAATACTAAGTATGTAAATCACTAATAAGAGAGGAACTGATACTGTATTACTAAATACTGAGGGACTAGTACTATGTTACTGATACATGAATAACTGTATATGACAGTTCTAATTATGAAGAGATGGTCTAGTTGACTGTGTCTGATAGTCTTGAAGCTGAATACTGATATCATAAATTCTGATAAATGATGTGAATAATAACATGAGTTCTAATAACTGATATAACTAATAGCATAAGTGACTGTATTTGATAGTCCATAAATTTGAAGGAACTATCTGAGTTTTGGTTTATTTCTGAGTTGACTATATCTGAAAGCCTTGAAATTTAAAGAACTATCTGAGTTCTTTTACTGAGACTGGGACTGAAATAGAGACTGTGGGAAGTAGTTGTCTAATTGACATTCCCCAATAATGCATATAACTAAGTTATGATCCAGTCTCTGCCCCAACCGGAGGGGTGTCACTACCACGTTACTGATATGGACAACTGTGAGTAACCCTTATTTAGAATATACTTAAATAAGAACGGTGGGAATACTAAACTGACAGGTTAAGCCACCTCATCAAACCTAATCTGACAGGTTAAGATGTCTCAACCTATTCTAGCTACGTAGTTCTAGAACACAAGGATGATTGTTAAGAATAAAACCCTGAACTGGCAAGTGAATTCCCATCCTTGGGTTCACTCGGTGCTAACTTCTACTCCTATATGAAGGACACTGAACTGAATAACTAAGCTGAACTAAATAACTGAACTGAACTAATTAGCTAAACTAATACTGATTAACTAGACTGATACTAGTGGTATTCTTTAGCGGAGCTAAACTAAGTTTACTGGATTTCGATGACTGATGGAATGTACTGAGTTCTGAGGACTTGTTGAGATTACTAAAGTTACTTATATTGACTATGATTACTGAGGTTGCTGAGGTTACTGAGCACTGAGATTACTGAGATTACTAGACTACTGTGATAACTGAGTTTCCTGAATCACTTGGCAGACTGAATTCTATAGACATGGCTTGACTAAAAGTATCATGATAATATGACATGGCTCTATGGACACAACTACATTTTTCAGGTATAAGTGCTCCCAAGACTCAATGGAAGAAAACTAAAACAACTTGACTTTCTTGAGTACATGACCATCAATAACAATCCATAATAGATGAGTAAGGGATTACATGAAGTACATGGACATAATAATATCTAACATGAGTAGGAATTCTTATAATCAAGTCATAATGTTATATTCTAATATCATGGGCATTCCGACAACATATACTATTCATAACAATGGCATAGAAACCATTTAAGCATAAGGGAATGGCAAACATGTAACATTTAGTTCATATTGTAATAATTTGGGGATAACTCATGTGATACTTTAAAATCATGATCTTGTTCATAGAATGGAAGGCATATAGACATACTATGAATCCATTCCCCAATCATTATGTACATTCCATTAACACATATCTTGCAGAACAATGACAAGTGAGCTCTTTGAACATAATAGACTAGCATGAATTTATCAAATAGTTCACCCCTAAGTTATAATATATGATTTTTATCATTTTTGGCATTTTATCAAACACCTTACATGCACAATATTGAGCATAGGTGTACTTAACAAATTTAGAAATCTTGAACCACCCAAATTCATGGGTTTCTAACTAACATACCCACACACTTCTTTGAAATACATTTAGATACCATTTTGAAACACAATTAACAACCATCAACATGAAAATAATCACACAACAACATAAAGATCATAATTTATTATTTAAAACATGGTGCTTGAGCTCCACAGATGAAAAGGATACGTGGATGAACACTACACATACCTTATTTCTTAATTACATATAGATGACGAAGAGAATTGCTTGAAGTTGAATCTTCTATGAAACCTCTAGCTTGTTTTCTTGAGAGGATTTTGAGAGAAAGAATATGTTTTGGTGAAATAAGAGTTTAATTCCGTGTTTAGGTATTATATAGGGGTGGGAAAAGGACCATTTTGCCCTAAAAATGGACTGTTTAAGTCACCTGGACTACAACATGTGCGGTGCACACTTTATCATACACATTAGGGTGTGTGTCACACACCTTATCGCACATATTAGGTTGTGCATCGCACACCTTATGGAATACATTAGGTTGTGCATCGCACACCTTGCATTAGGCGGTGTACTCCACTTTGCAAAGTCAACTTCTGCATCGGGTATTGGATTTAAGAGAAATTAGTTTCGTTGAAAAGATAATTCAAAGATCTTTCATTTGATATATAGTAGGCCCTATAATTTAATAAATACAAAGAGTTATGACTGATTGAATTTGATCTGAGTTTTGACGCTCACTAAAACTTGAACGATAGGAAAGGTTTCAACTTGTATTTGAGTTTGGGAACCTCTATAATCAAATTCACGCTGAAATAGATTCCTAAACTACATGATTAATTAACACACTAAATTTACATAGGATTCGAGGCTTTTGAAACATCTACGTATAGGAATGACAACTTTTCATTCTAGTCCAAAATATAGGGTATTAAACCAACAATAGGCTTAAGTGCGTCAAAAGTTGTAGTTTGTGAGCCTTCTCTATTCCTGGAGGTTTGATTCTCAGATTTTGTTGTTTTCTTTTATTATGGTCTACTAGGGGCCTTGTTTGAGTTTTATAAAAGATATTGGTCCCTATGTATTGGAGATTTCACAGACTGTTGATAGATGTTGTTAGAAGTTATGAAATTCTATATTGAATTATTCCTTTGAATTATACTATTTGACCATGATTCCATATTAATATGTATTTCTGCATTGTATTTTCTAGTATGTGAACATATGTATGATGCCTAGAAAGTGAAGGGCACTCGAGCCTTCGTAGCTTGGAAGACTCGTCACGACAAGGTCTCATCTTGGATCATGACAAACTTGGTATCAGAGCATAGTTCTTGGTCCTAGGGTGTCTACAAAATCACGTTAGGTAAAGTCCTATTTATGGGTGTGTAGCATGCCACACCTATACGTAGGACGCTACAAAGAATTTAGGAATATTTCTCTTTCTTCATATTTTAGTTTATGTTGTGGAGTCAGAATGTTCCTCTTTCAAACTCTAGTTCATGCTATGGTGTCGTTTGTAGAAAATTAAAGTCGTCTAAATTCATTTCCTACTCTGATGTTCTTAGATATGTCATATTGTTGAGGCGATTCAAGTGTAGAAGCTTAGAATCTAAATATTGTGGTCCCTTTTATTTTGTCATGAATGAATATGAAATTGCACAAGGACTTGAAAGGAGTCCATAAGTGCTTTAAAGAGTATTGATTTGAGCTTATACCCCTATCTACATCAATCATTCGTTTGAGCCTGATGTATGAAATATATTTAGTCTTTTTCAAAATTCTTGTTCCAAAATGCATGCATAAGGATAATGATGTGTAGTAGAATGTTAGAAATATATTTCCACACGAGTAGTAGTGTATGTTAAAGTGCCATGATCTATTGGTAGTGACATAGGCCAAGAAGTTGGTGATATGAAGTCATATGCTTAGAAGTCAGAACGAGAGTGACTTTTGCATAAGGAATCTATTTTTGTTGTATAACTGTTGATTCGGAGATGGGTTTCTATTTCATAAGGATAGACTAATGTGTAGAAATATTTGTAGGTTGTACGGTAGTCTGTGAAGGAAGTGGATGGATAAGATTATTATTTATTCAAAATAGGAAAAAAGATTAGTATTGATAGTTATGGTGGTTCTAGAAATCATCTATTGATGGTACACAAAAAAGGGAAGATTCATCAACAAGTTAAAAGTAAAGACTAACTTGGGGGAAAACTTAGTGATGTTTAAGGAATTTTGAAATTTTTCTAAATGTGTGCATGGGTAAGTAGACTTAATGTGAGTAAGTAGAATATGTTGATAAGATTGCAATGGGTTATATTATAAGATTAAGATTAACTATCCCCATTATGTGACTATACACCCTTGATTGTCTTTTCTCTAGTCGTTATAAACTAGTACTACATGTGAGAAGGTATGTAGCGGATTTTGAGGTGTCATAGTTATGTCATGGAGGGGATGTGATGGTAGGTAGTAATTAAGGGAAATGAGGTATTTGGGTTGATTTTCCAATTTGATGGACTAGTATTGTATATGAAATATTTCATCGGTGTTACAAGATTTGTTTTAGAAAATATGCTTGAACTTTAGATGTGGAATGTTGTGGTAAGAATTGTAACTCCAGATTAATAATTCATGTTTTGTGGGAATAAATCAGTTGGCTTGGTATAATGTTTAAAATAACCTAGTTTGGCAACTTGTAGAATAAGGAGGGGATAATTATGATGTATATATAGTCATGAAGACTAGTGTTAGAACGATGAATCGTGGTTGAGTTATTAAGTGGATAAGAGCAGGGGGATATAAGAATAAGTTGAAAGCCCCCCAGGCAGCATGTTGTTTTATAAAGTTTTATGTGTACAAATATTTTACGTACATAGTTTTTATTCTTGAAATTGTAGTATGCAGAAGTCTGGTGAGTTGTTGTACGGTGTTCGTTAGTGTTGATTTGAGGAAATATAGGTAGGAAATGTGAGCCTTGGGTATGGTTTTATAAACTTTGCTCAGTTTTAAGTTATGTGATTAGAGGTGTAATGCGACTAATCTAAGGAGTTGAAGATAGAGTGTTAAGTGTTTGGAAGCGTAGATGTCCATGCCCATAATATTGTTAATCATAAGTTGGTGACTTAGGGGGTTAGAGGAAGTAATGACTAGTGTTCCAGAACAGATGTCCTAGAAATAATTTAATGGCTTTGTATTAGAAATTAATGAGAGGAGTTTTTATTCATGTCTATACTGATACCCCCCTTTGTTATAAAGAGTGTGGATACATACGCTCATGAGAGTGGGAGTTGTAGAGTGATATTTATAGAGGCTAGCGAAAGTTACGAGTAGAATTTTGGGAAAGCAAGTCCTTCAGAGTATTGTTTATTAGGAAGAGTTTAGTGTTTATGTTTATGGTGATATACCTTTTGTGTTGAGAGTTGTGGCTATTTATTTGATCTGAACTTATGTCCGTAAGTCTAGGACTGTGACTTGGATCTAAGGGGGAGATGATGGATTAAAGTAGTTCCCGAATTTTCTCATTGTGGCAATTTTACGGAAGAGTCATGATAAACCTATTCCTATTCAAGAATATTCCTCCTACTTCAGTTTAAGAGTTTATTCTACCAATATCTTATGTATTCAATCCTTGTAGATATCTAAGGTTTGAATTCTCTTTATAAGTTATTCCATGTCCGGCCTCCAAAAAAGAAGCAATGATGTCTCGGTAAGTTTAGTCTCTCACTTATTCAAGCTCTATGATATGATTCTCACGATCCATACAAAAAATATCCATGTCTTATAACATGCTTGGTTCTAAGAAGAAACTATGCTTTCTATATGTTACTGATTCATGCTATGTCGGGTATAGCCTAATGAGAGAAAGTTTATGCAAGCTCATGGCTATGTTTAGTTCTTAAATAAGGAGCAATGGCTCCAAGTAGAAATCCTTGTCTCAATCGTTGACTTCGTGAATTTCGTACTTATGTTATACAACTCTTGATAAGTGCACTCATGTTTTCTCATTGTGGTTTGTCCTAAGTATCTATGTTGTGTTGTATTTATGCCAGAATGACTCTTTTCTCGTGATATAGAAATTTTATATATGAATCGCTTTGTTCCTAAGGTGTCATATCTTCATCTCATATCCCACCTTGAGTAGTTCAATAAGTAAAAGTTATATTCGAATAGAGTCATGCCCCTTTTCATAATGCTTATGGTCGGGTCCCTCAAATGTTAGTATGATGGTGGTTGTGGAAAGTATTACAATTTCAGGTAGGGGAGTAGATGTTCTTGAATGTGAAAATTTTGTGGTGATTTCTTTATATAAGGTTATAGGTGAAGGGGGGAAAGAAGGAGACAAACTTTTGTTATATGAAATAGTTAGGAAGGAGATATACGGAAAAAAAATTGAGAATGACTAAAGTTTCTTATTTTAGTAGGTAGATCTATAAAATGGCTATAGCAGAGATAGGCTTAAATGTGGTGCTTGATGAAAATGCATACTAATTCACTATGTGGTTATTACTCCTCGATTTAAGGCAGAAGGTTGTTTGATTATAGTGATAAGATGGAGAAATGTTCTTAAAGGGATATAGAACATGGGGTCCCATAGCTTAAGCTAGCATTTTTTCTCTGAGTTAGATTTCAACATAGAAGTACGATACAGTTAGACTCAAGCTCTTGCAATTATGTATTTGGTAGAGAAATATTAAGATTTGGGATGTTGAAATGTGGTAGTCTTAGTTTAAATCACAGTGGAGAAGCATCGCAAAAAATTTAAAAGCTATTAGATGTATCATTTAAGGTAGAGAATGTTTCTATTCTATTCTTATGTCCCGCAGGAATCTAAATTCATGTATTGTACCAATCTTAATCAGGATGAGGATACTTAGAAAAGTTTATTCCTTACAGTGTGTTGATCATGTGCATTAAACACAAGCCAAGATCATGTCGATGTCATGTTTTGATATCACATAATTTGTTACTACACAGTTTATTTGGTGATTCCATAAAGATTTTCTTGAATGTTTACGTATGTTTCATTGAGGGAAATACAATTTCTATTGTGAGATTGCTTCTATTATTCCATACTTCTTTAGCTTCAACAAAATCCTGCCCATCATTCGATGATGAATGATTCCAAGGGGGAGACAATGTAACATCCTGCATTCTTTCGGGCTAGATTCCAAACCGTCGTTCCTACGCATATAGACCTGAACCCAATGATTCTTTGTTAATATATCATTTATTATCAACTCTATAGTGTGGGAATACCTTTGTGTATGAATTGAGGTCACAAATATCTCATAACTCAAAGACGAGTTGAGAGCGTTTCTCTTGTTTAAGTTTTATTGAACGTTTCATCTTGGGTCAACTTCCAACGACAATTATTCCCATCATATAATGATTTACATGTCGTACCATATATGAAAAGAAAGATCTTTGAGTCCTTTTTCCAAATCAACTAGTTTCACCTTCATCAGATATTGGAGTAGAGAGTTATGCTCATTTTTCTTTGAAGTGTCTATCTGCCAAAATGTGACGATGAGGCTTACGACCTAAAACCTAGGTGATGGCCCATCAGCCCTAGTCGTCAACCTAGGGTAGAAGGGGTAAAATCCATCGAAAAGTGATGACCTAGGTGACGGTCTATCACCTGAGTGACGGCCATAAAGCTTCGTCGTCAACTGATGAATTTATGCGACTTTTTTGATTTCCTTTGGGGTATTTAGGTCTTTTCCTAACCCCAAAAACCTTTCCCACAAATTTAATTACACTCAAAATGTTATTAATCAATCATTATCAGTTATACGACATCAAAATCCTTTTTTCACTCTAAAAAATAAGATCAAACTAGGGTTTCCTTGAAGAACCAGAAAACAAGAAAATTAATCCTTAAGTCCAAGATTTCCAAGGAGCAAATCAAGATTCCAGTTCTACACTCTAAACCTTGTAATCTATGGTACGTTGGGTTTTCCTAAACTACACGGGATTATTGAAAAAACTTTAACTAAGGTTTAAGTTTATAGAAATCATGAAATTTCAAAGGGGTTTTGTAATAACCCAAACTTTCCTTAAGCCTAAATTGTATCTCTATAAGATTAAAGAATGACTTCCAAATTGAATAGTGTTTAAATTATATAGAGTTTTCCTATTTTTTACTTCTTATCATATGGGAAATTAAATTATCTTTCCAACAATACCAATTTCATCCAAAGCCAGTACTGGGGTGGGAGGTTATGGCCATTTTACTGAAAGTTGTCAGAACCGCCCAGGTGCGACGGGCAGGTTGATGGACCGTCGAGCTTACGACGGACCATCGCTCAAGCTATCACAACCAAGGCAGTAAACCCATTCACTGTCCATGTGCAAAGGTCGGACCAATGGACCATTGAGCTAGTGATATAACGTCGCCCAAGCCATCGCTACTAAGGTAGTGAGCCCCTATTCTGGTCTAAGTGCGACGGTCAGACGGATGGACCATCGAGGCAGCGATGGACTGTCACATGAGCCTTCGGTGATCCTGTTCAGGAATTTAAAGCCATTATTAAAAGGGCTTTATGTTTTTTTTTCCACCCTTTAAAACACCTAGATATATCAAAAAGAAGCATAGAACTTCAGATTCTTTCATAGCATCTAAAACTAGGGTTTCTTCCTCAAAAGCAAGACCCAATTCCTTCTCAAAAATTTCACCAAAGTTCTTACAAATTGATTTAAGAATCAAGGTCCCCAATTTGAAAGCTTCAAGAACTCTCACTCAAGAGTACAAAAAATAGTCTTAAGAAAACAAGTTCATCTACAAGTAATAATCTAAGGTATTTGGGGTTTGAACAAGGGTAACTCTTTGACCCTTGTGCCCAAAGGCTTATTTTAAATACAAAATTTCTGCAATTTATGAGATTGTCCGTGAAATTGAAGTCAGGGTTTATACCCCTTTACTCTTGTTTGCAATATTTTGAGAGTTCCCATGGATTAAGAGTTATATTTCAAGATTTTGTTTATATTTCTATGTCTATTGATGAAATTTACAGATTTTAAGATGATTTATAAGTAATTGCCTTACCAATTATGAATTTAAAGATGTTTTGATATGAGACTGATGATTGGGTCAATAGACCCCATTTAAAGATTGTTGTTCAAGATTGTTTGTGCTATAAGCATCCTTTGGATAGGCTATTTTAAGATTTCAAATAAAGATTTGACCTTTTTGGGTCTAAGCTAAGATAGAAGTCCACATTTCTTATGAATTAAAGTCAAGAGAAGTATATTTGGTCTTTATTATAGACCCTTGAATTATTTTAAGGTGGATTTCCTAAAAGTTTTGAGCTTAAGTATTGGAGTAGTATTTAGCACCAAGTTGGGTATGATTCCAAGGTCTCATGCCCCAGAACTAGGTGCCCCGTAGGTTTCTGATTTACCCGAAGTGGTTTAAGATAGTGATCACTAAAGTTAAGGTTCTATTCTGATGGCATGGGTAGAGAAGCTCTCCCCAACGTGGGCTAGACATTGGACTCCATGTGTCTCACATGGTTTATGTCGGTTAGAAGAAATCCCAAGTCTCCTAAGTCCCAAAGTCCTATAATCTCTAAATTTTAAAGAAAACCCTTATTCTTCATAAGATAACAAGTTCTAAAAGATATTGTTTTAAGATTCGTCTTGCTTACAATTTTTTAGATTAAGATGGAGAACACAAATTTTAGAACTAAGTGTAATGACTCATTAGATTTGTACTATATGCTTCAATATACATAATTTATGAGATTCCGATTTCAGTTTTACTCAAGTTGTGTGAGTCATTCATACTAGCATATATGTCTTAGAAAGAATAATAACATTGCTTACTTAAATGCATACACCTCTATATACTCAGTGTATCTTCAAAGTACTGATTCACATATACATCTATGTGCTATATTGTCTCATAATGTAGGTTCAGGTGCTCAATCCCAACAGTGACAATGATTCTCGAGTACCTTTGTCTACACTCCGCAGTTGATGAGTCCTCATGGTTCGAGGACCTATTGCTCTGATTTTCAGTTGTTATTTCTTTCAGCTTAGTCAAGTCAGTTGGGGGTCTATCCCAATGACTCTCTAGTTCTTGATTAGTAGCGGATTCGTCAGACTAGATTATCAGTACGTTTAGACTTTTAGCATTTTGACTGTTTAGACAAGTATTTCTTCAGATTCCCTTTATGATTATGATATGACAGTACCATCGTTTTGCCTTATTCATCTCAAAGTAAGTTTTATATGAAGTAGCACGCTCAAAATGGTTAGCTTGGGCTACTTGTAGCCTTAAGCACAGTGTGACATTCTGAGATGAGATTTTGGAACATTATTGGTTTTGAAAGTTACGTCTACAATTATGCATTATGAAAGCTTGTTGACATAAATGTTTTGGTCTTGAGGCCTTACCCCTTAAAACTTGTTCATTGTTCATATATATATATATATATGCATATGGTTTGATGTTTGAAACTTAAATTGAGAGCACGAATAATCATAATCCCTCTCTTGTTCTAAATTCCCCTTGTGTTCATATGCTATGAACTATTAAAATCCATATTGAGAAGCATATTATAAATGTCTTTACTATTTTATGGCTTAGAAGATACAACTTACAAGTCTTGGTATGACGATACCAAAACAGATAATGCCATAAAAGACTCAAAACAGAATAAAAGTTAGATTTCATTTAGATTTTTAGAATTTGAGTTCTTAAATATGTATGTTTATAAAAAGGTTAAAAATGGGCTTAAGACATATTAGGCGGTTACCCGAAGAAACAAAAAGTTTAGATAACTCATTGACCAAAATTGTATTTTCCAATATGGGTTATTTTGTCCCCAAGAAGGATTATACGCTGGTTTAGTGCCTTGTGGCGTATCAGACTTAGAAACTTCAACTCCTGCGGCAAACTTGGGTTGGGGGCTTACCTGCTGAGTCAATGGAGGATTCCATATAGCTCATGGACTATCAAACTTGTAGGGTTTATCACCTAGATCAGAACTAAGACAAAGATGTTGATTTGATTTACAAAACTATTTTTAAAGGCCTATTTACTATGCCCATGGATTTTCAAATGGTTTTATTATGATGTATTCTTTTTCATGAAATGCTCTCACTTACTTTATGTATCAGTATTTTGTTAGATAGTCCTGCATACCAATACATATGTATTGGCCCCTTTTATCTCAGGATCTGAGGCTAGTCTTAGGATCTCGTCCAATAATAGGCTTGAGTGCGTTAAAAGTTGCAGTTGGTGAGCTGTCTCTATTCCGAAAGGCCTGATTGTCAAATTTTTTTTTTCATCTATTATGGTCTATGATGTGTGAGCCGATGTAAACACATTTGAAGATTTTAACTCTAAATAATTGTGAGGTCTTAAGTAACTTTTTTTGGTATTGATTGGTTTTAATGTGTTAATGCAGATACAAGTGATCGGGGAGGAAACCAAAGGAAAGAAGAATAAATCAGCTAAAATCTAGTGTAAATAAGCTGAAGTATAGCTGACGACAAATCTGAAGCGCCACCATACATGGGACAGGCTGTCAAAGTTGTCGTCAAGCTTAGAAAGAACCTGAGAAACTGAGATGAAATGTGATGATGATTAGGATGGGCCATCAATTATGTGGCATGGCTTCAAAATCGTCGTTAACCAAAAGCAGAGAATACTGATTTCCGGTGAAGTTATGACAGCAATTATCACACGCCATCAAGAATTTTAACACGCTGTCAGGTTTGCCATCTGAAGAGTCAGAAGATAAAAGTTCATAGGAACCTTTGACGACATCTCACACACGTCATCAAACATCTGACATGTCGTCAAGATCATCGTCGTTCAATCCGAAGACAAAACTAAAACTTTAATTTTATTTCCGTTTTTAGGGTTGACTATTTAAAGACATATTTTAGGGTTTTTTGGGGGATCGATCATTAATTATAAGAGAATAAATTTTGAAGAGACGCGCGTAACATTGCTTCATTTTTACCATCAAATATTTTTCTTGTTTCTTTAAAAAAAACACTTATCAACTATTTTTCGGTTTCTATCTCGTGAGGAAATTGAAGAAACTACTTGTTGCTTTTCATCCGTTCGTAAGTTTATCCTTATTTTCATAAATTCAACTTTGTATTTCGTTCATCAAATCATGAGTGGCTAATTCCATTAGCTGGAGTTATGAGATCCATGGACTAGGGTTTGATAGGCTACTAGGTATTTAATGGATTCAAAGAATAGTAGGACGTCATGAAATTCTGTTGTTTTAACTGAAATCTACTGGTTGCAAACATTAGGTTATGCCTTAGGTTTTATTTTCTCCTAATGAAGAAATAGAATAAAGGTTGTGAATTATCAACAGGGACTCGGAAGCTACCAACCTTCTGTGTAATGATCAATGTCATAACTGGATTGATCTACCTGAGATAAAATCCTATTAGAAATAGATAAGTTATCTATGTTTGAGAGAATTAGATAATAAAATGTCTGGTGATGTTGAGAGATAAGTTAGACAGTATCGTCCTCTAGGATAATCTATTATTTCTACTTAGTTCAAGAATCCGAAGCATTACCTAATATCTGTCAATTTCTAAAACCCATGGTGAGTCACCATTACTCTGGTTTTCCATTTTGACTGATTTCAAACACTAAAAGATTGAAAGTGACAATTAACTCTCTGTGAACCTGAAACCCCCATTTTATCTTTTATATCGATTGTTTGAATTTAACTTGTAGCTTTAGTTTCAAACTAGTTTAATCACCACTCACATTGTTTCCTGTGGATTCGACGCCGATTTCAAAGTTGGGTAAATATATTGGCAATGACCGCCTTGCACTAAATTGACGTGTAAGTTGAGCGTTATATAAATAGCGTCGTTGCCAAGGAACAATTTGGTGTATTAAGTTAGTTTTGAATTTTAGCTTACTTTCTTAAATTCAAACTTGTAAATATTTGTTTATGATTTCCTTTGTTTCTTATGTTAGGTAGATTTTCATTATTTTAGTTTATTTCTTAGTATGGCATCATGGAATTAATGTTTGTCTGATGATTAAAAATCTTATCTAGATGATCCATGTCCATAAGGTGATAGACCCCACTTTTGGCAAGATTGTAGATATGCTTCCTAAAGAGAGATATATGCACTACCTCCATCCTACTAGAAGTATAATTGTTCTTTATATGGTGGTCAAGATGGACATTGGAGTGATTGCCCAAATTTCCTCTCCTCCTATTCCGTTAACCCAAGTTCTAGTTTTTCTTATGAGTATAACAAGTCTTATGTTCAAGAAAAGGAAGAACGAAGCACTGGAAAGAGTGACATTGAAGCTATGCTTCAACCAATGTTAGATCATATAGACATAATGAATGATATCATATGTGACATACGTCAAGACATTAGGGCATTTAATAAGGGAAGAGAAAGAATAGAAAGATAGATATTGAGGTCAATCATCCAAAACACTTTTCTACATTATGTTTAGATGATATCTTGTCTGTGAAATTATTTAAAATAATGGAAGAGTGTGAGGATGAAGAGCAAGAATCCAATGTTGATGATGAGCTTGATGTTGGGAAACCCTCGGTGATTTCCCAACCAACTAAACCATTCATGAATGAAGATGACAAGGATGAGGAAATGGCATTAGAGTCAAAAGAAGAAATCAAGAACAATCCTCGTGAAGACTCTAGTCCATTTCGAGATAAAAATACTAATAGGGAAGTTGTTCCAAAATTGAAGGTTAGTCCTCATTCGAATCACTTTTATAAATTATGCTTAGTGGACATGATGAAAGTTGAATCACCCAAGCAAATGATGAATTTTGAAAATGAGGAAGAAGATTCTTACATTTTGGAGTTTGTCCTTCCAAAAGGGTATATAACAACCCCATTATTAAAGGCCAAGGAGCATAAAGATCGATGTCCATTTAGTGGCCTTTTAAGATTCTCACCGTTTCCAAATGAGCCCATACAAAAGTTTGATGCAAAATTGGGCAAGTTGTTCAAGTCTTCTAAGTGGCATGATAGAACATTCCTCATCATGCCCTCACATTTGCCCAACACACCCCAAAGATGTATTGATCAAAAGTAGGGCTGGTATTTCAAATCCTATAAGTGGAGACATTAATAATTATCAACAAGGTATCTTGATGAAGTCTGAGTAGTCAAGATAATTGATTTATGCTGCGATACTAAATTAGGTGCTTCTTAGGAGGCAATCCAACGATTTTGTTGTTTATATTCGTATTATCTGATTGACATCAGATCTTTGCACCCCCGGTGCCACAGGTATGTTTCTAACTCTCCTATTTTGGTTTGACGCAATGGGGACATTGCATGATTTTAAGTTGAGGGTGTTGGGGACACTTATGGGTGTTGATATCCTCCTGGGATTTTTGTTGTCGTGCCTCTTTTCCTCGGAGTCTTATTCCTAGTAGATCCATTATGTTTAGGTGTATTGCGCTTGTTTTCTGATGTGTTGTAGTTGACTAGGAGAAATACAAGTAACTAAGGCAGATAACTTGTTTTTGATATTTTTGAGCACCTCTCTACTGGTCTGATATATTACTATGTGACTTGCATCCATTTGTGACCACGGTGTATCTTTTTGTGGTATTAGTCTGGCAACTGAATAACCATTGCCTTTAGTGATATGCGAGATACTTGTGTGTCTTGTGTGTGTAAGGTATTACTCAGTTTCCATTGTTCTTTGAATCTATAACTTGCCCAGTTAGTCGTACCATAGTCATAGGATAGGCATTAGGAAAGGATCATAGGCTGTTTTTGCATGTTGACCCATTTTATCTTAAATGACTTTCCAAATACGAATAATATCCCTTGATCCCTTTTTGTGCCTAAATAGACCAATTCCTTCTTATACACCTTTCATCTTCCCATTACATCACAATGAACCTGTTTTGGCCCTGGTCCTCCTTAGATACTGTGCATCTTGACTTAGGCAAATAACCTAAGTTGAGGGTGGCTATTATTGGGGTGCGTGATGTATTATGAGTATGAAAAGAGGTAAAAGAAGGAAAATAAACAACAAGTTGGGTGTAGTGAAAAAGAAAAAAAGAGAAAACTGAAAAAGTTAATCTAATGCTTGAACAGACAACACCCATCTTAAGAATTCTTGACAAGTAAAAGAGGGAAGGAAAGAAGGTCAAAAGTTGAAACCCCTTGAGTTAATGTAGTGCGAAGGAGGTGTAGATACTGTGACATACTTATGAATATCATACCAACCCTGAGACTACATTACAAGCTTAAGAAAAGCCCTACGGTGATCCTAACTGACTTGTCTGAATACATAGATACTGACTATAAGGGAAAGCCTAAGGCATTTGATGCACAATGTTGGAACTTCATTCTGAGAGTGAGTCTGACATTCATCCCTATGTCTATATATGTGAATTTGAGTGAGAAAAGGGATTTCTTTGATGAGAGGTCATACCAGGTATATTCCTAATAACTGCTTTATTGGGATAGTGTAATTTGGGTATGTTCTAGGCTGTTATTGCTGAGATTTTTTCCATATCTAGATACATGTGAGTTACATGGGTATTTTCACATATTAGACACAGTTGATTTTACTTTGATTGATCATGGAGATGGTGCATTTATTTTGAACTGATGAGAGTAGTTAGCTACTGAATTGTACTTTGTATACTCCTAGTTATGTTTTGGTTGCTTGAGGAAAAGCAATTGTTTAAGTTGAGGGTGTTGGTATGTGAGCCAATGCTAACACATTTGAAGCTTTTAACATTGAATAATTGCGAGGTCTTAAGAAACTTTTATTATTTTTGATTGCTTTTAATGTGTTAATGCAGATACAAGTGATCAGGGAGGAAACCAAAGGAAAGAAGAATAAATCAGCTAAAATCTGGTGTAAATAAGATGAAGTATAGCTGACGTCAATTCTGAAGCACCATCATACATGGGACAGGCTGTCAAAGTTGTCGTCAAGCTTAAATAGAACTTGAAAAATTGAGATAAAATATGATGACGTTTAGGATATGCCGTCAAATATGTGACATGGCATAAAAATTGCTATCAACCAGAAGCAGAGAATACTGATTTCCACTGAAGTTTTGACGGTTCTTGTCACGCGCCATCAAGAATTTTGACATGTCGTTAGGTTTTCTCTCTAAAGAGTCAGAAGATAACAATTCACTGGAACCTTTGACGACATCTCACACACGTCGTCAGACATCTGACACGCCGTCAAGATCGTCGTCGTCCAATCTGAAGAGAAAGATGAAACTTTAATTTTAGTTCCTTATTTAGGGTTGACTATTTAAAGACTTGTTTTAGGGTTTTTTTGGGGATCGATCATTAATTATCAAAGAAGAACTTCTTAAGAGAAGCACGTAACATTGCTTCATCTTTACCATCAAATATTTTTCTTGTTTCTTTAAAAAAACACTTATCAACTATTTTTGGGTTTCTATCTCGTGAGGAAATGAAGAAACTAATTGTTGATTTTTATCCGTTCTTAAGTTTATCCTTATTATCATGAATTCAACTTTGTATTTCGTTCATCAAATTATGAGAGGCTAATTCCATTAGTCGGAGTTATGGGATCCATGGACTAGGTTTGATAGGTTACTAGGTATTTAAAGGATTCAAAGAGTAGTAGGACATCTTAAAATTCTGTTGTTTTAACTGAAATCTACTGGTTGCAAACATTAGGCTATGCCTTAGGTCTTATTTACTTCTAATGGAGAAATAGACTATAAGTCGTGAATTATCAACAGGGACTCGGAAGCTACCAACCTTCTGTTTAATGATCAATGTCATAACTGTATTGATCTACCTAAGATAAAATCCTATTAGAAATAGATAAGTTATCTATGTTTGAGAGAATTAGATAATAAATTGTCTAGTGAGGTCGAGAGATAAGTCAGACAGTATCATTGTTAGGGATAATTTGTTATTTCTACTTACTTCAAGAATCCCAAGCATTACCTAGTATCTATCAATTCGCAAAACCCATGGTGAACATAACTCTGGTTTCCATTTAGACTGATTTCAAACACTAAAATATTGAATGTGACTAGTAACTCTCTGTGAACCTTAAACCCCTATTTTATTTTTTTATATCGATTGTTTGAATTTAACTTGTAGCTTTAGTTTCAAACTAGTTTAATCGCCACTCACATTGTACTCTGTGGATTCAACCCCGACTCCAAAGTTGGGTAAATATATTTACGACGACTGTCCTGCACTAAATTGATGTTTAAGTTGAGCACCTACTAGAGGCCTTGTCCCAGTTTTAAATAAGATATTGGTCCCTTGGTATTAGAGATTATCCAAACTATTGATAGATGTTGTTAGAAGTTACGAAATTCCATTTTGAATTGTTCCTTTGAATTATATTATTTGACCACGCATCTGTATCGATATGCATTTTCGCATTATCTTTTATTGCATGTGAACATGTGTTTGATTTCCATAAAGTGAAAGGCGCTCGGGCCTTCATGGATCGGGAGGTTCGTCGTGGCTAGGGTCTCGGCTCGGGTTGTGACATTTACTTTGATTTTGTTAACTATGTCACATTGTCGAGTCGATTCAAGTGTAGAATCCTAGAGTCTAAATAAGGTGGTCCCTTCTAATTGAGTCATAAAATATTATAAAATTGTACAAGGACTTGAGAGGAGTCCATAAGTTCTTTAAAGTGTATTTATTTAAGCTTATACATGGTATGAAGTGTATTCATTCCTATTCAAAATTATTGTTACAGAAGTAATGCTTAAGGGTAGTGATATATGTCAGATTATTGGAACAGTATTTCCACCCGAGAAGTAGTATGTGCTAAGGTGTCATACCCTATTGGTAGTAAGATGATCCCAAAATTAATGATATGACATCAAAAGCTTAGAAGACAGAATGAGGGTGACTTTTGCTTTAAAAAGCTAGTTTAGTTGTATAACCGTTGATTAAGATATGGGTTGCCATTTTATAGTGATAGACTAATATGGCAGCAATATTTGTAGATTATATGGTAGTCTATTAAGGAAGTGTTTGGCTATAATTATTATCTATTCAAATTAGGGAAGGAGGCTAGAGTAGATAATGATGATCGTTATAGAAATCACTTATAGGCTGTGAATGGAAATGGTTAGATTAGACAATAAGTTATAAGTATAAACTCATTGTTGTATATGGAATTTCAAATATGGTTGTGTTATATGCATGGGTAAGTAACTATGATGTGAGAAAGTGGAATATGTTGATAAGACCATAATGTTTATAATATAAGATTAAGATCGACTATCAATATTATGTGACTTTGTCGTTGTAAATTAGTAATACATGTGAGAAGGTATGTAATAGATTTTGAAGTGTAGTAGTAATGTCATGGAGAGGATGAACTTATGAGCCATAGTTAAGTGAAATACGAGAATTAGGTTGATATTTCTATTCTGACTTAACTCTTAGTTGCATGCATGGGAAGTTTAGGAACTGAATATTTTTCTAAGTGTTGGGAGACTTAGGCATACTTTAAGCTTCTTAACTGCGAGGATTTTTAAATTCTTCTTCCCGACCCTGAGACATAGATTTTTGAGTTTATTTATGTTCAAGGGTATAAGGGGAATGTCTTGGGGAAGTTTCAGATGAGGTTTATATAATGCCCCGAAACCTGGTCCCAAGATGTTACACGATGCTCAAGACTACGAGTAGCCTTGAGCTAACCCTATCTACATACTACTGAGCCTAAATCTCATAATCAAGGTAATATAGACATGAAAGTCATACTGAATGTGGAAACTGTCTAAAATAAATAAGAATTATCTAAAAAATAATGTATGAAATATCAATACTAAATAAGCTAAATCACAACTAGTAGTCTAACGAGCCTCTAGAACTATCATCTAGAGAGTCACTGGGACAAACCCCTAGCTAACTCAAACTATTTGAAAAGAATACTAAATCATGTAAACTGATAAGCTACAAAATGTGAGTGAACAAGTCCCCGAGCTATGAGGACTCACCAACCGTAGGATATAGATGGAGATGCTAGGACTACTCGCGTTGTTGATACTGAGGACCTGAACCTACATTATGAGACAATGTATCACATAGACATATATGTGGATCAGTACTTTGAGGATGTACTGAATATATGGGGTGAAATGCATTAGGAAAACATCATATCATCATCATAATTTATAAAACAATGCATGCTAAATGTAAATGACTCACATTAGCTGGAATATCTGAAATACTGAAATCAAGAATAATAAATCATACTTTATAAATCTAGTGAGTCATAACATTTTGTTTTGAAAGATATACTCGTATTCTTTTTGTAAATCATACTTTCTTAGTGTAGAAAAAGCTTATTTCTGAAATCTGAAAAGTAAAAGATGAAGTTTGTAACAACTATCTTTCTGTAAAGCATAATCTGAGTAAACTTTGTGATCCTTTACACTTAGTTTTCTAAAATATTTTCTATAAATCTTTTCTATTAGGCTTTATTATTAGGGAAAACTGTTCTACAAGGGAGGTTTTCTTAATGGACGGAAACAACGAGAGCAACATGGAGTCCAACGTTTCTTCCTTCTATAGAAGAAACCTCACATTAGGGAGATGTGCCATACTGTTTCCAAGGAGTATAACCTTAGCTTAAGTGATCACTATCTCAGCCCACTATGCGCCCTTAAATCTCAAATCTATGGTGGTACATAGTTCTGGGGTATGAAACCTTGGAATCATGCCCAACTCGATACTAAATACTACTCCCTTTTTATTTACTACACATATCTTGTTGGAAACCCACTCTAAAACTAGCATAAGGGTTTATTATGAAACCAGTTATGCGCTTATCTGAATCATTCTATAAATAAAGCTATTTTTCTTTGTGTAATCTGTAATAAATATGTAAAGTGGATTCCAAAACTTATCTGAGGATCAAAAGATGAAAACTTTATTGTAAATCTAAAATAATCAACTTATAAGATGCTTAAAGAATCATCTTTCTTGAAATATCAACATATAAACTTTGGACTTAATAACCCATGCATCAAACTCATGTAAAAACATTATAATAATTATGCTTAGTAATGAAGACAATGATAATTCATCTCAAAATCTGTAATTTACTACAACAGGCATGAAAATATGAAAATAGACATGCAATTCATTTTCAAAATATCTCAGAAACTCATAACTTTAAAAATAGCAATAATGGGTAGGAACCCTAAATCAAAAATCATGTAATATCATTCAAAATTATATGAATTTAATGTAAAGATTTGTTTTGGAAACAAGGATGGAAGAAGATTCTTGTTCATAAACTCCACATACCTTTAAAGATGATTAGATGAAGAAACTTGAATTATTGATTCCTATTTGATTTCTTGAAGATGTATTATTTCTTATCTTGCCTTGGTAATCCTTAAGCTAAAGCTTTCTTGAAGAATCAAAGGAGGATTTTGATTTCTTGGAGAAGAGGTTTTAGAGCTCTATGGTTTTTCTTTTGAAGAGAATGATGAATAATGAGCACAAACTGCTTTGAATATTATTAATCTTGTGTTTTGGATGGATTAGGGCCTTGGGAATAGACCAAAATACCCCCTTTAAACTTCTAAGAGAAACAGGAAAATACAATATTTTTTTATTTGGCTGGGCACCACAACGCGCCACTATCGCGGTGGCCCACTGAAAAATAACAAGTGGGAAATGGGCTTTCTCTTCAATTCGGAGCTATCGTGGTGCCCTATAGTTTTTCCATTTTGGCAATAGAAACGATGCACCAACATCGAGTTGGGCTACTGGATTTTAACAAATGGGAAATTGGGCTTCTCTGCGATGTAGGGCTGTCGCGGAGGACCACTGGAATTTCACGATTATGAATTTGCTCGCCTCCGCAATGCGACAAGTGCTCAGGTGACATACTTTCTTGCTAAAAATTCTCTAACTCCTTCACCGAGTGTTGGAATTGGGCGAATTTAGTATCAATGGAAAACTTACTCAATTTCCCACAAAATGGGGGGTCTAAACCTGGGAAATTCCATACGAAATAAATATTCTTCATTTTGGAAGCTATTTCTTAAAATTCTAAGAACGAATTCAAGCTAAAAAAAGTGCGGGGTATTACAGTTTAACATATGATTGGATTTCAAAAATAGAATGTCGCTGTGATATTGAGGTGTCGCGATGCTTATCGCATTGTGACACCTAACGCGATGTGTTAGTTCTCAAAAATGGAATTAACCCACAAATTTAATTGCCAAAAGGGCAATGTAGTCTTTTCCTGGACAAATTATATCATTAATTAGGGAAAATACTTCCCATTAGTATTGTATATGGCATGCTTCATATGATTGATGTTGGTAGATTATAGGATTGAATGATAGATATGGATTGTGGTGATAAAAATAGTAACTTAAGATTTATGATGCATATTTTGTAGGAGTAAGTAGTCAGCTTGATTAGATATGTGCAATATCCTAGATTGGCAACTTTGTGAACTAATTAGTGAAAAAATTTAACATATATATATACATAAGAACAAGAGTAAAAAGAGATAAATTGTGGTTGAATTATTCAGTGATAAGAGTATGAGTATATATGAATAAGCTAAACCCCAAAGTAGCATGTTTTTAGATAAGGTTTATATATGTACAAGTGTCATGTGCACCAAGTTCACATTTTTGAATTTTATAGTATGGAGAAGTCTGGGGAGTTGTTGTAAGGTGATCTTTAGAGTTGAATTAAGGAAATATGGCTAGGCAATATACGCCTCTGGTATAGTGTTACAAATTTTGTGAAGATTGTAAGTATGTGAGTAGAGGTCTAGCATTGGCAAGTTAAGTAGTGAAGAATGATTTATGATGTGATAAGGAGTGTTGATGTGTATGCTCACGAGAGTGTGAGTGTTTGCGTGATAGCTATAGAGGCTAGCAAAAGTTAAGAGTAGCATTTTAGGAAAGTACTACCTTCAGAGTATACTTTATCAGGAGGAGTTTATCATTTATGTGCATAGAGATACCCCATTGTGTTGAGTGTTGTTCTTGTAGATATAATGAGAGAATATGTCCTCAAGTCTAGGATTGTGACTTTGATCTAAGGGGGAGATGATAAAGTAAGGTAGTTCCCATAATTTCTTTGTGGGGTCAAGTTTTAGGTAAGAATCGGGATAAATTACATCATATTCTAGAAAATTCCTCCTAGATCAAATTTAATAAGGACATTCTACCAATGTCTTATGTATTGAATTCCTGCCTATGGCCAAGGTATGAGTTATGTATGCAACCTATGTAATGTTCTAACCTCCAAACTAGATGCAATGGTGTCTCAATAAATCCTATATTTCATATGTTAAAGTCTTATGTTATGATGTTCATGATCTATAAATTTGTGTCCCAAATAATGCTTGATTCTAAGGAACTATGTTTTCGTATGTTATTAAATCATTCTATGTTGGGTTTAGCCAAAGTAATAATGTTTATCCAAACTCATGACTATCTCAGCTTGAAAAATGAGAAGCAATAGCTGTAAGTGGCAATCCTTGTCTCAGTCCTTAAACCCATTAGTTCCGTCGTTATGTTATACCACTAATGATATATGCTCATATGTTTCTCACTTTTCCCAGTCCTAAGAACTCATGTTGTGTAAGTTTACGTCCGAACAACTCTCTATTTATGATCTAGACACTTTATATATGGAGCACTTCTTGCCTATTATATTGTATGTTCATCTTATATCCCACCTTGAGTAGTGCAACAAGCATATGATATAATCGAATAATGTTACTCCCTTTCTTGATGCATATGGTTGGGTCCTTTAATGACCCTCCAAATAATAGTGTGATAGTAGTTATGGAGAGTAGTAGTGACTTAGGAAAGGGCAACATATGTTCCTAAGTGTGAAAATTTTGATGTAATTTATTTATCTAAGGTTATAGGTGATAGGGGAAAGGAGGAGATAGACTTTCATCATGTGAAATAATTTAGAAGAAGGTATGTGGCAGAAATATTTATGATAGAGACTGAAATTGTTTGTCTTAGTGGGGATATCCATGAACTGGGTGTAGTAATGATTGGATTGAATGTGGTGGTTGATGAAAACACAAACCAATGTGCTATGTGGTTAGTACTTCATGGATTAAAAAGTTGTGAGTGTTTGATGGTAGTGATAAGGTGAAGTAATATTCTTAAACAGGGCCCCATAGCTTAATTTAGCACCTTGTTACTTCAATTTAGGCTTCAACATAAAAGCACTTTGCAATAGGACTCAAACTCTTTTCGTTAGATGTGTGATGGGAGAATTGTATGTGTAAAAGTATGAACTATGCTATTTATTTTTTAGGGCGTAGACAATTAGTGTCTCTAAGTTTAAGTCTATTCGTTGTACCTTGTAAGGTATAGAATGCTTCTAATCCCATGTCCCGTGAAATCCTTATTTTATGATTAGTACCGATGTAAGTCAGTACTATTATAACCAAATTAACTTATGCCTTATGTTATAATCATTGTGATTCATAGAACTCATCTGCAAGATCATCCCTATGTAAAGTCTCATTACTTCATGTTTCGTGCTTACACGTTTCACTATGGGTTATCATGATGCTTGTTTGATGCCTTTGCATATTTTATTTAGGAAAAATGTTCAGTATGAGATTACATTCTTTATTATACACTGCTAGAGCTTCAAAAAGTCCCTACCCTTCATTCGGGGATGAACGATCCCAAGGGGGAGATAATGTAACACCCCATATTTTTTAGCTAAAAAGTGAACCATTGTTCCTACGTGTGTAAACTCCAATCCCATGACTTATATTTAAATTTATATGTCACTATTTTTATCCTAGTGTTTGAAGTGCTTTTATGGTGAAAAATGTTCATAGGATTCACTTAGTGCGGAGCAGAGCTAAGGACCTTTGATTCAGCAAAATCTTGGTATTCAATTCTACAAGGGTCTACTTTGAATGTGTATAACTTTCTATACCTATACACGTAGATTTTTGTAGCTCAAGACCCACCAAATTGTAGATAATTAAGTTCGCTTTCCAACAATACATATTTTGCCTTAATCAGATACCTGAGCAAAAGGTTATGGCATTTTTCCTGACAGGCAGTAAGCACACGTGATTGGGACACGGCACGCCGGTCCCTCGATGCGATTAGCGACGTGATGCATTGCTTTTCCAACGCAATATCTGATGTAACCCAGAGCTGTTTCACACACTTTTTTAACTTTGTAAGGGTCTAGGGGTACTTTAGTCATATTCCCTCACCCAAACCATCCACAAAAATAAAATTTCAGCTCTGAAGGAGCATTATTTGCCTCATTATTTAATTTCCTCTCAAATAAAATCCTAACTACCTACAAAGAACAAGAAATCAAGAATCTAATCCTTCCAAGTTTAAGATTTTCAAGAAAAGTGTCAAGATTAGGGTTCCAATCTTCAAACTAAACATCACAAGGTATGTGGGACTATCCTCAAACCCCATGGGCATGGATTTTGTCATTTTTTTCTCATATATAATGATTTATAATCATGTTGTAAATTTAGGGTTTTGAATATTGTTTCGTAAAGCATGTTATTAATTCGTTTTGATGAAAACATATGCATTGTGTTAAACCCTCTTCATGGTAATCAAATTTTAACCCCTTATGGATATACTTATATAGTTTTGAATATTTAATTAAGAGCATGAACAATGAATTCCCTCTCTTGTTCCAAATTAACACAGATATTTGAATTGTGAGTGATTTTGCATGCATGAATTAAGATTTGAATGTGTGTTTCTCAACATTATGGTTTTTGACATGGTTTATGATATGATGAGAGGGAATTTTCTTTCCGTACTACACTCTTGCATTAAAAGAGAAGAATTGCATCAATTAAATAAATTAACATGACCACCACATGTTTAAGCCTTAAAAACAAAGAGGATACTTGCATAAGTTTTCTTGAGAATTCAAAGTGATGAATCTATTATGATATTATAAAATCATAGGTGGTCATGTCCATGTTTCGAAGAAGATGGTTTGTGACTTTTATATGATATTGACTTGCAAGTTAGGGTATGACGATACCCGGTGATAACATGCCCTTTATAGAATAAGTATTGATTGTTTTTAAAGTATTATGCTTAATTTCAGAAAACTAAAAGTTGGTCTTAACAGAGCTAATTGGTAACCCAAAGAAGGTGTTTGAGTGTAAGGGCTTACCATTGAAAAACCGTAGTTGCCGATACGGGTATTTTTCTAAAAAGGGGATAATGTGGACGTTACATAAAGGCGATGCCATTGTATACTTGTAAGGCGGTGTACAGACTTATTAAAACTCCAATCCTTGTGGCACACTTGGATTATTGGCTTGGCCGTCGAGTCAAGGGTGGATTCCATATAGCTTATGGAATTACTGATTGTAGGGTGCACTGATTAGCTCAGAACGATAACAAAGTGTAGAGTTATGATTACAAGAAAGTATTTAGAAACTCTAAATTATACCCATATGTTTTTCTTATCTTACATTTAATGTTTTACGAAATGGTCTCATCTAAGTCGTGTAGTAAAAATGCTATTTTTAATTGTTTCACATACTAGTACAATTATATTGTCCCCCCATATTTCATGATCTGAGGCACAGTCCTGGGGTCCCGCTAAGTAGTAGATTGTTTTGTCAATATTTGGTAGGTGGTGAGCCTCCCTTATTTCAGAAGGCATTGATTGTCATTTGATTTAGGTTTATTGTCTGACTAGGAGCCTTGTCCCAACCTTCATATTAGAGATTTCGCAAACTAGTGTTAGATGTCCTTGGAATATTGTGAACTTATATTTATATTGGTCAGTTGAAGTAAAAGAATGACCATGTTTCCGTTTTGCTATGCTTTTTTCATTTTATTATAGTGCATGAATTTTCTGTTTGATCGCCACTTAGAGAAGGGATATCGTACATTCATTGTACAGGATGCTCATCGCTGCCTGGGCCTCGATTTGGGTTGGGACAAACTTGGTTTTAGAGCATGGTTCATGGTCCCAAGGTGTCTGCGAAGTCGTATTGGGTGGAGTCATTTTTATGGGTGTGTAGCACGAATAAAGAGAAAGCTACTATGCGTTTAAGAATGTTTCACTTTTCTTCATGTTCTAGATCATGCCATTGTGTTTTCAATTTCGAAGTTATCCAGATTCCTTCTTTACTCTGATTTTATTAACTATGTCCCATTGTCGAGTTGATTCAAGGGCACAATCTTAGAGTCTAAATGAGGTGGTCCCTTCCAATTGAGTCATCAAAGATTATGAAATTGCACAAGGACTTGAGAGGAGTCCATAAGTTCTTTAAGGTGTATTAATTTAAGCTTATACCTCTATCTTCATCAATTATATATTTGAGCTTGTGGTATGAAGTGTATTTGTTCCCTTTCAAAATTCTTGTCGCAGATGTCATGATTAATGATAGTGATATATGTCAGAATGTTGGAACAATATTTCCACCCACATAGTAGTATATTCTAAGGTGTCATACCCTATCTTTAGTATAATGAACCCGAAGTTAGTGATATGACATCACAAGCTTAGAAGTCAGAATGTGGTTGAATTTTGCGTAAAAAATCTAGTTTATTGTATAACCATTGATTGAGAGACGGGTTACCATTTTATAGTGATAGACTAATGTGGTAACAATATATGTAGGTTATTTGGTAGTCTGTGGAGGAAGTGTTTGGCTATGATTATTATCTATTAAAAATAGGGAAGGAGCCTAGAGTTGATAGTGATGATCGTTGTAGAAATCGCTTATAGGATGTGAATGGAAATAGTTAGATTAGCCAACAAGTTATTAGTATAGACTCGTTGTTGTATTTGGAATTTCGATTGTGGTTGTGATATATGCATGGGTAATTAATTATGATGTAAGAAAGTGGAAAATGTTGATAAGATCGTACTGGGTTATAATATATGATTAAGATCGGCTATCCCTATACGTGACTTTACCCCCTTGATTGTCTTTTCTCTAGTCGTTGTAAATTAGTACTTAATGTGGGAAAGTATGTAATAGATTTTGAGGTACAGTAGTAATGTAGTGGAGAGGATGAACTTATTGGCCATAGTTAAGAGAAATAAGAGACTTAGGTTGATATTTCTATTCTGACTTAATTCTTAGCTGCATGCATAGGAAGTTTAGGACCCAAAAATTTTTCTAAGTGTTGGGAGATTTAGGCATATTTTCAGCCTCTTAATTTCGAAGATTTTTAAATCGGTCTTCCCAACCCCAAGACGTAGATTTTTTGAGTTTATTCATGTTCAGGGGTGGAAAGGGGATGTCTCGGGGAAGTATCGGACTAGGTTTAAGACGTGTTCGGATTTCAAAAAAAGAATGTCACTGCAGTATCAACGTATCACGACACTTATTGCATTGGGACATGATCTTGGGCATATTTATATGTCCAATCACTGATATTAACCCATATTTGAACTTGCTGCAAGAGGTAAAACTTGATATTTTTATTACATTTGACCTCTAATTGTGTTTCGTATCTAACCAGTATGATTAGTGATGCAGGGTAAATTTGTAGCGAATTTGAAAGGAATTGGATCGTGAGATGAAAAAAGTTACAAATGAGGTTCCAAATTTGATTGTACTGAGTTGAGAAGACACTTTCACTAGAGTTGTAGAGAATTCAGATGATGCAAATAAGGGGACCAACTAGCTAGTGAAGATGTTACCTTATTTAGAATTGTTGAAAACATTTCCAGTGGCTTCTTACAATCAACTCGCGTCGCAAGGCCCATAAAAGGGATTCATTCTCGCATCACGATCCCCAGCAAAGAGGAGGACTTAGCTGCAAATTTTGATGATAAATCCTGTGAGCTCTCACGAACATCTCACGTTGCGAGCTCCAAAAATGGGATTGATTCTCGCATCGCGATGCCCATCAATGAGGAGGACTTAATCAAAATTTTTGAAGACAATTCAGTGAGCTCTCACAATCAGGTCGCGTCCCGCGCTTCATGAACAAGAGTGTTCCATCGCATTGCGTGGTTAGGAAATAAGGAGTACATCTCGCATTGTGAGCTTCATAAATGAGAAATAACTCTCGCGACGCGATACTCAGTCCCACGTAAGCAAAATCTTCCCAACTAATATGGAACACGGGAACATAAATCAAAACACTTTTTGCAAGCACTGCAGTGGAAAAGCACAAAAATCTATCTTCTAGGGTTCTTAGACATTCTTTTGAACTAATATACTTCAAGATTAAATCTACGTATGATTAATTACTTATTTTTGAAGTTGAATTCAAATATGAGTGGCTAAACACCCTTGTTCTGGGGTTGAGGCCAAAAACATGATTAGTCTTCGATATTCTTTATCATAGTTTCTTTTTGTATTATCATCTGGGTTATTCTTAATTTCTTGATCTTACTATTTTAATGAATGGCCACCATTCGAATAAATTTATATTTCTATGGAAATTTGGGAGGAGAATCGTAGGATAGAACGAAGAAATTAAGGAGCAAGGTTCTTATCCTTTTATGAAATAAGGGGTTCGAATTAGCAACTAGGATAGGGATACACCTAGATTCTTACTTGGTTCAATTGCAAGAAGATAAATTTATGAATCTAGATGAATTATTGTATCTCTGCAGGAGCTGTAGTTGTAATATTCAATAGAAAGAAGATTTGAGGTCGGGAGATCAAGATCGACCTATAAACCTTGGGAATTAACAACCCGATAACCAATTAGAATGCAATAATTAGATAGAATTGTATGATTGTTAGATGTGCCGCAACCTTGGAATTCTCATCATTACTATTTTCAACCGTTGTTTATTTGCTATTGTCACAAATTTCTATTTTTTATTTATTTATAATTTTTATTCACAATTTCACAATCTTGATAAGTTACAACACTTAATACCTCTTTGTCTAAAACAAAAAGTTGGTAAAATTGCTAGTTGCTTAGTCCTCATGGTAACGATATCTGACTGTCTAAGTCACTATTTTACTTGTACGATCACGTGCACTTGCGTGTTCATTTGATCCACAACAAGTTTTTGGCGTCGTTGTTGGGGAGTAGTATAATTAGTACTTTGCTAAATTTTTTGTTTTAGATAATAAGTGTAAATGTTAATGGCTTGATCTTAGCTGCTGAATATTTGCAGGATTAGCTGACTACAGGACTGGTGAGAGATAAAGAGTTGGTAGAGCCTTTTGTAGAACCCAAACTGAAAAATCAACAAAGATGGAGAGCTCAATATCCTATTCAACAGGTTCAAATGGCTCATCCAGTTGATCCAAATGATCCTGTCGAACCAAATGCCAAAAATGTCCTAGCTCCGGTTATCCTAGTTGTTCCTGCTGAATAAACTGCTAGACCTATTCGTGAGGTGAAAATACCATCCATGAACCATGCTACTAACAATATTCCCAAGCCTGAGCCAGGTGGTCGATTTGAATTGAAGCAGAATATGGTGCAATTGCTAAATTCAGCAGGGCAATTTTCTAGCCTTTCAAATGAAGACCCACAACAGCACATACAGACCTTCCTGCAAATAAGCGATACTTATATTCCTTCTGTGGTGAGTACTAATTATGTTAGATTGACACTCTTCCATTTTTCTTTAATGGGGAAGAAAAAATGTGGTTACATGCAGAACAACCACTCTTCAACACTTCTTGGGAAAATCTAGCTTGGAAGTTCCTTATTCGATTTCTTCCATCTGGGATTACTGTATGTCTGAGAAGTGAGATTCTGAGTTTCATATAGAAATAAGGAGAGAATCTCTACCAAGATCGGGAGAGATTTAAAATTATGCTCAAAAATTTCCCTCGCCATCATCAGTCTAATGATGTCCTTGTTCATACTTTCATTGAGGGGTTAGAGCTAAATACCTAGATTCTCTTAGATTCAGCAGTAAGTGGGAAAGCGCTTGACAAGACTTATGACGAATTGTACACACTATTGAATCGGATTTCACAAGGGACTCCTTAATGGCATGCTAACTCGAAGAGTTCTCCTAAGAAGGTTGCAGGAGTATTATAGGTAGACCAATTCATTGCATTATCAACTCAGATCACAGCAATGCAAAATCACATGCTTACTAAACTTAATAGAATGAAGTTGGGGGTTCCACAAGCAGCAGCTACAGCTAATGCAGTCCAATAGGTAAATTCTTGGTGTGAGGTTTGTGGAAGTAGTGAGCACACAACAGATGCATGCACAACTAATCCAAATCCTTTTAACTATTTAGGGAATGCGAATCATCAAGTATAGAATAATTTTGACAACACGTGTAATCCCAACTAGAAGAGCCATGTCAAATTCTCATGGGGTGGAAATCATACATCGAACACTAATTAGTAGTATAATGGTCTAGTGTAATAGAATTAACAATAGTTTTAGAATAATCAAACTACTACTCAAACAAGTAATATGGAGGATATGATGAAACAGCTTTTGGCGAATCAACCACAGTTTGTAGCAAATTTAAAAAGTCAACAGTTGATCACTAGGAAATTGGAATTACAACTCGGTCAAATTGTAGGAAAACAAAAAATAAGACCGCAATAAGGATTACCTAACAATACAGAGGCAAATCCAAAGCAAGTAAATGTAGTTACAAAAAGGAGTGGGTTGCAGTTAAAGGAGATGGCACCTGAGCAGGTTAGTCCCACAGTCACTGATGATGATTCCAAAGATAAAGAAGAGAAAGGGGTCAAAGAAAAAGCTGCAAGTGATGAAATTAAAGTGGAGAAGAAGACTTCACCTTTACCCTTCCCTCAAAGGCAAAGGAACAATCAAGAGGAGGCTAGTTACAAGAAGTTCTTGGATATTCTGAAGCAGATTCATGTAAATATTTATCTTGTTGATATTCTGTAGAGCATTCCAAACTATACAAAATACATGAATGATATAGTTGCAAATAAGAATCGGTTGATAGATAATACTTCAATTGCACTTACTAAGGAGTGAACATCAAAGTTACAAAGCAAACTACCCATGAATATGAAGGATCCAGGGAGTTTTACTTTGCAGATCACTATTGGGTAAACCATCAGTGCTCATGAACTATGTAACTTGGGGGCTAGCATAAATATTATGCCCATATCTTGGTACCAAAATATATGTCTTGGGAGTCCCAAACCTATGTACATTGTGCTGCAGTTAGTTGGCACATCCTTGTTAGGCCGGATGGAATTATTGAAGATGTCTTAATGTAAGTAGGATCACTGATCTTTCCTGTAGACTTTGTGATTCTTGATTTTAAAGCTGATCCGATTATTTTATTTATTTTAGGTTGGCCATTCCTAGCAGTAGGGTAGTCACTAATTGATGTGGCAGCAGGGAAGATGAAAATGAGAACGCATGATAAATTAGAGGTTTTTGATGTATACAAGGCGTTAAAAATTCCTACTATATAATAGGAGTTGTATGTTATATCCATTATAGACCATGAGTTTGATTGTCAGATGTTGTTGTCTGATGATCTACTAGAGCGAGCTTTTCTTGGTCATGATATTTATGGAGATGTGGAGGCACTGGAATTGGCCTAAGTCAAGAATTTAACGGTGGTTGAAATGCATAAGTTTCCTTTTGAGCCATTGAACAGTCCAATTGGGCCACTCTCCAAAGCTCCAATTGATGAAGCTCTCAAATTAGGGCTTAAGGTTCTTTCTCCTTAGTTGAAATATGTTTACCTTGGAGACAATGATACCTTTCCTATTATTTTATCTATAGGTTTATCTGATATGAAGATAAAGAAAGCAATGACAGTCTTGAAAAGAAGTAAGAGGGCGATTGGGTTGCAAATGTCTGACATTACTAGGATAAATTTGGCTTTTTGCATACAAAAGATATACATGGAAGAAGGTTTTAAAAAAGGGCGCAGAAGCAATGTAGGTTGTATCTAGTGATAAAATACATGGCGGGAAAAAAGGCCATAAAGTGTCTCGATACTGGGATTGTTTATCCAATTTCAAACAGCAAGTGGGTAAGTCCAATACATTGCGTTCCAAAGAAAGGTGGGATAACCGTGGTTACCAATGAAGCAACTGAACTAATTCCCACTTGTATGGTGACTGGATGGTGAATTTTTATTGACTATCGGATGCTGAATGAAGCCACAAGAAAGGAAAATTATCCTATCCCATTCATTGATTAGATGTTGGATAGGTTGGCATGGTAGGACTAATACTATTTTCTTGATGGTTACTCGAGTAATAATCAGATAACCATTGAGCCCGAGGACAAACAAAAGACGACTTTTACTTGATCATATGACACATATGCATTCAGACGCATGTCTTTTAGCCTCTGTAATGCTCCTGCAATATTTCAGAGATGCATAAGTAAAATTTTCTATGAAATGGTTGAAGAATTTGTCAAGGTATTCATGAATGACTTGTCTATTTACAATAATTATTTTGATCTAGACCTAGTTCTAGCTCTGTGTGAAGAAATGAATCTTGTGCTTAATTGGGAAAAGTGCCATTTTTTGGTCAAGGAAGGAATAGTCATTGGCTATAACGTGTCATGTAGAGTACTTGAAGTAGGTAAAGCCAAAATTAAAGTGATTCAAAAGCTGCCACATCCTATTACAGTGAAGGAAGTGCGAAGTTTCTTGACGCATGTTAGTTTCTACATGTGTTTTATTCAAGATTTTTCAAAGATTGCAAGCCCGATATGTTAGTTGTTAGAAAAAGAAGCCAAGTTTGATTTCGGGGCTGACTGTCATGAAGCTTTCAAGAAGCTAAAGAAGAAGCTGACTGAACCACCCATCTTGATTTCCCAATCGAAACTAACTAAAGCACCATTTCTCCATTTTAGGAGTTACCATTTAAATTAATGCGTGATACAAGTGATGTGGCTCTAGGAGTAGTTTTGGGGCAAAGAAAAGACAAGGTATTTCGCTCTATTTATTATTCTTGTAAAGTCTTAAATGATGTTGAAATAAATTACACATCACGGAAAGGGTGATGCTAGCTCTGGTTTATACATTCAACAAGTTTAGATAATAATTGGTAGGCACCAAGATAATTAATCACACTGATCATGCCTCCATCAAGTATCTCTTCAACAAAAAGGATGCAAAGACTCAATTGATCAGGTGGATTTTGTTACTGCAAGAATTTGACCTAGATATTTGTAATAAAAAATAAGCAGAAAATCAAGATGCAGACCATTTATGAAGGTTAGAGACTCATGACCATGTTATTGATAACTTTCTTTGCATTCACGAAGAGCTTTCTGGATGAAAAATTATTGTCTATAGAGGTGTGTGAAGTTATTTGGTATGTGGACATCATGAACATGTTGGTATGCGACTTTTACCTTCCTAAAGATACAATTCAACAGAAAAAAGAAGTTGTTACATGATTCTTGTTCTTATATATAGGGCAAGTCATATATTTTCAAGTAGGGTCCTGATGGAAGTATACACAGATGTGTTCTAGAAGCAGAATTCACACAAGTGCTACAAAAGTGCCATTAATCTTCTTATGGTGGCCATCATGGGGGTGAAAGAACAGCCAGAAAAGTGTTGCAATCCAGTTTCTTTTGGCCAAAATTATTTAGAGATGTTGTGGCTTTCGTGATGAGTTGTGATAAGTGCTAGAGGTTAGGTATAATTCCAAGGAATCATGAGATGTCCCTAAACAACATTCTTAAAATTAAAGAATTTGATGTTTGGGGGATCAACTTTTGGGACCATTCCCACTATCCAATGGAAATTTGTATATCCTTGTCGTAGTTGATTATGTATATAAGTGGGTGGAAGCAGCACCTTTCCCCACTAATGATGCCAGAGTGGTATTGAAATTTGTGAAGAAGCGCATATTCTCCCGGTTTGTCTCTCCTAGAGTTATAATAAGTGATGGAGGTACACATTTTATTAACACTTGGTTTAAGAATCTTTTAGCTAAATATGGTGTTAGGCACAAGGTGGCCACTGTGTACCATCAAAAATTAGGTGGTCAAGTTGAGGTATCCAATCGGGAGATAAAGGAGATATTGCAGAAGACTATTAATGGGCAGTGGAAGGATTGGGCCAAAAAACTAGATGATGCACTGTAGGCTTACAGGATAGCTTATAAGACATCTATAGAGACCTATCCATATCACTTAGTTTACGAAAAGGCTTGCCATTTGCCTGTGGAGTTGGAACATCAAGGTTATTAGAGAAGATATTGTTACAGCTTACTGAACTGGATGAGTTTTGTTTCCATGCTTACAAAAATGCCAAGTTGTACAAAAAGAAGACTAAAAAGTAGCATAACAAGCAAATTCAGGATAGAGTGTTTGAATCTAGAAAACTTGTTTTATTGTTCATCTCAAGGTTAAAGTTATTTTTGGGTAATCTGCGATCAAAGTTATCTGGGCCATTTGAGGTAGTGCGAATAACGCCTCATGGAGTTGTTGAACTATGGAATAAAGAAAGGACTGAAAATTTTTTGGTGAATGGATAATGTGTGAAGTATTATTGGGCGAATCATGAAGATAAGCACAATGTGTCCATCACCTTTACGAATGAGTGAGGTTGAGCTGAGTCATGCAACAACAACAACAAACCCAGTGTATTCTCACATAGTGAGGTCTGGGGAAGGTAAGATGTACACAGTCCATACCTCTACCTCTAAAGAAGTACAAAGGTTGTTTCCGATAGACCCCTGGCTCGAGACAAGGAATACTAAACAAATTCATAGTAAAGCATGGAACAAGATGGCATAACATAAATACGACACCCACAAGTAATAGAAAACAGAGAAAGTAAACATATTCATAATAAAGCATGAAACAAGGTATCATAACAAGAATAATACCCCCACCAAGTAATTTCCTACACTAGCGACCCAAACTGACCCTAGCCTTCTGCTCTAATTCGCGTCCTCCAGATCTTTCTATCTAGGGCCATGTCCTCAGTAAGCTATAACTACTCCATGTCCCGCCTAATCACCTCTCCCCAGTGCTTCTTCGTCCTACCTACCCCGCCTAAAACCATCAAAAGCTAGCCTCTCACACCTACAAACTGGGGCATTCATGCCCTTCCTTATCACGGTCCGAACCATCTCAATTGGAATTTCTGCATCTTATTCTCCACTGGAGTCATACCAACCTTCTCCCTGATATTCTCATTCCAAACTCTATCCCCCCTAGTCATCCCACACATCCAAAGCAACATCCGCATTTCCACCACCTTCACTTTTTGAATGTGGGGGTTCTTAACTGGCCAACACTCTGCTCCATACAAAATGGTCGGACGGACTGCCACCCTATAGAATTTGCCTTTAAGCTTGGGCGGCACCTTCTTATCACACAGCACCCTCGAAGAGAGCTTCCACTTCATCCATCCCACCCTAATACGGTGCGAGACATCCTCGTCAATCTCACCGTTACCCTGAATCACGGACTTAAGATACTTGAAACTATCCCTCTTACATACCACCTGTGATTCCAACTTCACTACCACCTCATTATCAAGACTAACATCATTAAACTTGCATTCCAAATACTCTGTCTTGCTCTTACTCAACCTGAACCATTTAGACTTAAGAGTTTGTCTCCACACCTCTAATTTATCATTTACACCCCACCACATCTCATCAATCAAAACTACATTATCTGCAAAAAGCATACACCACGGCACCTCTCCTTGAATACATGGTGTCAACACATCCATCACTAAACCAAACAAAAAGGGACTAAGAGTAGATCCCCGATGCAATCCTATCAAGACAGTGAAATGCTCTGAGTCTCATCCCACCGTCCTCACCTGAGTTTTAGCTCCATCATATATGTCCTTAATTGCTCTGATATATGCCACTGGGACTCCACTCACCTCCAAGCATCTCCAAAGTATCTCCCTGGGGACTTTGTCTTATGCTTTCTCCAAGTCAATAAATACCATGTGCAGGTCCTTCTTTCTTTCCCTATACTGTTCCACCAGCCTTCGTACCAGGTGAATTGCCTCCGTCATCGAGCGGCTAGGAACAAATCCAAATTGGTTCTCCGAAATAGACACTATCCATCTCAGCCTCACCTCGACCACTCTCTCCCAAATCTTCTTAGAGTGACTTAATAACTTAATACCCCTATAGTTATTACAACTATGAATGTCACCCTTGTTCTTATAAAGAGGGATCATAGTACTCCACCTCTAAGCCTCGAGCATTTTCGCTGTCTTAAAAATTTTGTTAAATAATCTAGTCAACCACCTTAAACCAGCCTTGCCAGAAAACTTCCAAAAATCCACTGGTATCTTATCAGGCCCCGTCGCCCTACCCCTTCACATCCTTCGAACAGCCTCTCTAACTTTCTCTACCTTAAAACATCTACAATAACTAAAATCCCAACACTCCTCTGAGTGCTCCAGCTCTTCTAACACAATATCTCTATCCCCTTCATCATTCAAGAGCCTATGAAAATACGACAGCCATCTATTCTTAATGTGGCCATCCTCCACCAATACTGTACCGTTCTCCCCCTTAATGCACTTCACTTGGTCAAGGTCACGACCCTTCCTCTCTCTAGCCTTAGCGAGTCTAAACAACTTTTTCCCTTTTTTTCTCCTATAACCCCACATACAAGCTCTCAAAAGCTGCCTTCTTAGCTGTCGGAACTGTTAACTTAGCCTCCTTCCTAGCTAACTTATACTCTTTCCTGTTTACTCACTTCTCTTGTTCATCCTTACTCTCAACCAACTTAGCATACGCCCCTTTCTTGGTCTCCACTTTCTTCTTAACCTCTTTATTCCACCACCAATCTCCACGATGATGCCCAACCCGGCCCCTAGAAACACCCAACACCTTACTAGCATTCTCCCTGACGCACCTAGCAATCCTATCCCACATACTATCCACGTTCCCCCTACACTTCTATACCTCCATTCCTGCCAACTTCTCCCCTAGCTCCCACGCATTCACTAGTGTCAAGCCGCCCTACTTAATTCTAGGTCAACACTCCTCACCCCTTCTCTTTCTATCCTTCTTTATACCCAAATCCATAACCAAGAGCCTATGCTAGGTCGAAAGATTCTCACTCGAGATGACCTTACAGTCTTTACACAACACCCTATCCCCTTTCCTAAGCAACAAAAGTCAATTTAGGTCTTGGCTAGCGCATTTCAAAAGGTGATCAGGTGATTGTCCTTCGTCGAGGAGCCCGAGTTCACCACCACTAGCCCAAAGGACCTTGAAAAATCCAATAGATTAGCCCCCTCTTCATTTATTTTGCCAAAACCAAAACAACCATGCATATCACCAAAGCCTCCTACTAATGCCCCGATGTGCCCATTGAAATCTCCTTCTACAACAATCTTCTCCAAACTAGACACGCCTCTCACCACTTCATCTAAAGCCTCCCAAAACCGCATCTTCTCCTCCCCATCTAAGCCCACTTGTGGTGCATAAGAACTACATACGTTCAGGGTAAACCCCCCAATGACCAACTTAATAGTCATCAACCTATCACTGATCCTCTTTATCTCTACTACCATGATGTAAAATATGACGCTGCATTGGAGGCATCGCATGAATGTAATGTAATAGTATAGTTCCTTCCTAGTTTAGTTGTTAGGAGAGGAAAATATAGAAAAAATAAAAAAAAATAAGTCATGCCACGATCAAAACTAAGGCACTGAGTAGAGCGCAACCCACTTTTTTCTTATGTTTGTTTGTTGTTTTTTGTTAGTATGCAAGAATGAGAAATGTGGAAACATGGAGGAAAACAAGAGGAAAGTGAAATAATGTCAGGGAAGCAGGTAAGTAAATATTCACTTTAGCAACAATTCAGGGTGAAAAAGGAAAAGGGGAAAGACATATTCCCCTAAGATGCAGGAATTAGTGAGAAAAATGTCTTTGCTGATTTTTTTGATAAAAATTCTAGCAGCCTCTCGTGATTAGTTCGCGTTGTGAGGCCCACAAATAGAAACAACTATCTCTTTGCGAGGTACACAAATGAGACTCAATATCGCATTGCGAGGTCTGCAAACGGGGCATATTCTGACATAGCGAAGCCTAAATTCATTTTGTTCCCTATAAATACTCACATGGAGCCATTTTCCCTTCTTCTCAATCCCCTAATAAAGCCTCCCTAAAATTTCCTCACATAAATCACTTTGAATTACCTAGTTTTCTCTCAAATAAAGAAGCACTACATCTTCATCTTCTTCACTAATTGAGAGGTAAGTACTCCATTCTTTATTATTTTTTATAAGGTGCATGAAATGATTCTCTTAGTGCTCTGAGTAAATATTTGGTATGATTTTTCCATAGGAATATGAAGTTGAACATTTTGATATCTAGGGATCGTTAGTTTGTACATATCCTTTGTTGTCAGTGCCCTATTGTTCCTGAATTATTTTCATTGATCTCATGTATGGGTTTGTGTATAGTGATAAATGGATAAAACATTATGGTTGGAGTAATTTGACCTTTCCCAATTTGTGAGTTATGTTATGTGAAACCATTCTTGTCATATGCATTTGTATTGCATAAGGAAGTTTGTGAGTCAGTGCGTTGATTTACTTTTGCCATATATGCTATATATTATTTATTGTGATGTGGTTAAAGTGAAAAATTTGTATGATTTATTGCTTGAAAGAAAGTTGTTGTCAATTTGTTGTGTTATGGGGTATTTTAACACCCTCAATTCCCTTAAGGCTTATTATACTGTGTGTTTTGGGTACCACTTGTCTGCCTTGATGAGAAGTAGTGCACCAGAGCTGCAATATTGAGTTGTTCATCTACAATTGTGTTTGATGTTGTGAGAATATCTTTACATGTTATAAATGAATTGAAAGAAAGATAAATGCTTTTGTTGCAAATATGGGAAATTATGCTTGTGTTTCTGCTGATTGATAATTAAGGGAAAGACTGATTACCCTATTTTTTCTATCAAAGCATTTGTACTAGCAATTAAGTGTGGGATATTTCAACACCAACACACTTAGTTGTTGATAGTTCAACATTTCCATATGTTTTATATGGTTGTAGCATGTTCTTATTTAATAGGTCCATTGTCTAGCTGGCAGCAAAAGGGTAAGACCCCAATAGGACCTTCTGAGCCAGCATGTAAACAAAGTAGACAATCTGGTCGTGTACCACGACCTTCGGCTATTCCACAAGGGAAACATATTAAATATGGCACGAGATAGGTCATAGAGGCTGGAAAAAATTGTATGTAAAACATGATGAGTCTAGATATTGTGCGGACCAATTCATTAATCGAGTCAGCCTGTTGATGAAATTTCTTAGCATAGTACATTGCATAAATTCTTTACATATTACCTTCTTGTTTGACAAACCCACCGAATGAAACTTAAGCCTTATAAGAGAATTCTTTACGAATTGTGAACCGCGAGACAAGGACTCAGAAGTAAAGATAAGGGGCCAAATGATTACTTTTATTGCTCACACACTAAATGTCCTCCTAGGTACACCAGAGGTGGATGTTGAAACTTTGAAGCAATTGAACTTAAACCTCCATATGCAGATATCCACCATCTATTGTGCGGAAATAACTCTACATCTAGGTAGAATCATAAGATAGAAAATCATATTCACTTAACTTTTCCTTTTAGCCAGATAAATAGGGAAGCCTGCATGTAGGCCAAGATCATCTATAATGGTCTCATTCATGAGATACATATGACTGAGGTTATACGTGATAGGGTGTGTCTTATATATGCCTTAATGCATCAAGATATTGATGTGAATATAGGCACAGTCATCTTTTCATCTAAGAAGAAAGCGAGGAGTATGGTTTTTGTTGGTTGTGACACAGTTTCTTAAGTGAGAGGGTGTAGATAAAAGGGATTTTGATTTTAGGTCATCGGTAGACATGTATCCGATAGATATATTATGTACTAAGGGGATTGGTGGTTCTCAGAGTCCAATATTGACTATGCCCGAGCGTCAGGCTCAGACTGATGAGATCACAACCCGTACATATGGGCTGCAGCTGCTACAGTTAAGGATTGGGGGTCGACCAGTGACCCAACTAGAGAGCACTACTATCCTCTTTGTTCATATACAAGAGCACTACTGTGGATTGGTCCATCTTGTTTAAAATTGGTTAATGATGATATGCCCACCGACGAAGAGCATCGGTTGTTGAATTCAGACATAGAGTCAGATTAGGAGTAGGATGCTGGTAATCTAGACTTGGGAGTCGAGGCCTATGTCCAAGAATCTGATAATTAGATGTGATCAGGGAGTCCCTCCCCACCTCATAACTTATTTTGTAAGCACTGGGATAGCTCTTCCTTTTAAGTTTGGGGTGGTGGAAGTCTTACTCCTTCTACTGATTTCTCTCTTTATTTTTGTTGGAAAATTATAATTTTTAGATTTGGATGTTTTTATTTTGTTGTTTGGATGTTTAAATTAGTATTCTAGCTATTCGGAACACTATGCCTATAATGGTTAGTAAGTTGAAAGTATTCCTGCAATTTTCCCTCAAGATATTTTTTCGCGTGTTGGTTCAGTTTAAAGTATTTATTTTTTCCCTTATTGGCAATTTCAACCATAGTTAGCTGCCTTCCCCTATGATAGATGGATGATGACCATCTTAAGGTGTGTTAGTCGTTAGAAGCTGAGAAATTGATGAGGACCTAATCGCGATTTTGAGAAGTGCTTTTGTGTTGGGCCAATTCTATAGTGACTTTAAATGAAATTGTTTTGAAACAAAAAGAAAAAAATGAGTTATTTTTAGATGTTAAATCTCAATAGGTGTAATCCAATTTGTTGGCTTAATATTGAATTTGACAAAGAACAAGATTGGGAACTTTAAGGATCCGACTTGATTCCTAGCATGCACCAAAAGTGTGAGTATTTGTGTGTATTATACATATATCGAAATGTCTAGAACTTGCCCGATGTGTTTACAAATCAAAATAAAGGGTGTTGGGGCTAGGAAGTGATTTAGGTATTTCTTTGTTAGCCGAATTGTAAAGAATTTATTTACCTATCCTTATGCATATCCCTAGTTAGCTCCATTGATCCTATAGCCTGATTTCTTTGGGTAGCCTCATATATAGCCTAATCCTTTCTTTGATAGATATCGAGTCATTCCATAACTCCTAAGCGCTTTAGTATAGATGATTAAATGATTAAGGAGTGTGAAATTGAAGTAGGAGAAAGGTGAAAGTGAAGCCCTGAATAAATAGTTATTTGGGTGTTTAATTGTGATGGTTAGGAGTTATAGAAAATTTTAAAGAAATTTCAATTTTTGTAGCCCAATTTTTGTTACAATGAACCAGTTTTGGCTCAGGTCCACCTCGGACATTGTGCACCTCAATCACAACGAATATCTTAGGTAGAGGGTGGCTATTATAGGGGTGCATAATAGTAAATAGGTATGAAGAAGAGCTAAAAGGTGAATCATGATATAAAATAAATATGTACTCCTACCATAGTTTATCTTAATGGCTTAATGAGAGTTAGGATGAAAAGAATGATGTTAGGAAGTAATAAAGTGAAAAAATTGGGTTAATAGAATGTGATTTTCATTGAAGGTTAACATGTATTAAAACGCTTAGGGAGAGTAGTCACTATTTCCTAAACAGTTCCTACCTATCCCTTAGACTACATTACAACAATGAAAGACCTAGTTGATCCTACGTTGCAACATCTGACTTTTAGTGGAGTAGACCACTAAGGTCAAGCTTATGGTTCATTATCTATCATGTATGAATTCTTTGTTGAGAGTGGGAGATTGAATTTTGATACTCCCCTCATGAGAAATATTGAAAAAATTATAATTGGTATGGGAAAATTTTCTTGTTGTGATGGTGCATACGGATAAAAATCTAGATTACTTATTGCGTTGTTTGATTGAGTGATTTGACTGAGTTTCCAAACAAATCGGGTGACACTATTGAGACAATGAGGTTTAAAACTAATTGTGTATGTGCATAAAAGTATTCTTGACATATTTTGCGATGAAAAGTCACTATGATAAATCGTAAGTTCCCAACGTAAGTATAACTCTTAGATTGTCATGTGAAGCTTAATTAGATATTTTGTTTGTGATTCTTTAAGGACGAATAAGGTATAAAGTGTGTGGTGGTGATCTTGGGTGTATTTATATGTCCAATCACCGATATTCACCTGTATTTGAACTTCTTTCAAGAGCTAAAACATGCTATTTTTATTACATTTGATCCCTAATTATGTTCCATATCTAACCTGGGTGATTAGTGATGCATGGTAAATTTGTAGAGGATTTGAAAGGAATTAGATGCATGAGATAAGACAAGTGCTAAATGAGGTTGCGAATTTGATTGCATGAGTTGAGAAGACACTTTCACTAGATTTGTAGAGCATTCAGCTGAAGCAAATAAGAAGAGCAACTAGCTAATGAAGATTTTACCTTCGTTTAAATTGTTAAAGACATATCTAGTGGTTTCTCGCGATCAGCTCGCATAATGAGGCCCACAAATAGGATTCATTCTCGATTTACGAACCCTAGCAAGGAGGAGGACTTAGATGGAAATTTTGATGACAAATCCAGTGAGCTTTCGTGAAATCCAAAAATGGGATTGATTCTCGCATAGAGAGACCCAGTAAGTAGGAGGACTTACCCAAAATTTTTGAAGACAATTCCAGTGAGCTCTTGCAATCATCTTGCATCGTGAGCTTCATAAATGAGAGCTTTCCATCGAGTTAAGTGGTCTAGAAACGAGGAGTACATCTCATATCATGAGCTTCAAAAACGAGAAATAACTCTCGCAAAGTGATACTTAGTACCACATAGACAAAATCTTCCTAACTATATAAGGAACATGGGAACATAATTTAAAACACTTTTTCCAAGAACAGTAGTGGAAAAGCACAAAAATCTCCCTTTTAGGGTTCTTAGACATTCTTTTGAACTTCTCTACTTCATCATTTAATCTTGGTATGATTAATTACTTATGTTTTATGTTGAATTCAAACATGAGTGGCTAAACACACTTATTCTGGGGTTGAGGCCAAAAACATGATTACTCTTTGATATTCTTTATTGTAGTTTCTTTTTGGATTATCATCTGGGTTGTTCTTAATTTCTTGAGCTTACTATTTAATAAATTTATATTTCTATGCGAATTCGGGAGGAGAATCGTAGGATAGAATGAAGAAATTAAGGAGCAAGGTTCTTATCTTTTAATGAAATAAAGGGTTTGAATTAGCATCTAGGATAGGGATATACCTAGAAGCCTTACTTGGTTCAATTGCAAGAAGATAAATTTATGAATCTAGATGAATTATTATATCTCTGCGGGAGCTGTAGTTGCAATATTCAATAGATAGAAGATTTGAGGTCAGGAGATCTTGATCAGGCTATAAACCTTGCGATTCAAAAAACAGATAACCAACTACAATTCAATAAGAAGATAGAAATGTATGATCGTTAGATGTTCCTTAACCCTAGAATTCTCACCATCACTATTTACAACTGTTGTTTGCTTGTTATTGTCACAAATTGCTATTTTTTATTTATTTATAATTTTTATTCATAATTTCACAATCATCTTGATACTTTACAACACTTAATACCTCCTTTCGTAATATAATATATTGGTTAAATTGTTAGTTGCTTAGTCTTCGTGGGAATGATATCTTACTGTTTAAGTCACTATATTACTTGTACGATCACATGCACTTGTGTGTGCATTTGAGCCGCAACAGGACACCTGACGCGATGCGTTGATTCTTAAAATTGGGATTAAGAAGCAAATTTAATTGTCAAAAGGGCAACGTAGTCTTTTCTATAACTGAACAAATTATATCATTAGTCCGGGCAAATATAGCCCATTAGTATAGTATATGGCATGCTTCATATGATTAATATTGCTAGACTATAGGCTTGAATGGTAGATGTGGATTGTGGTGATAAGAATAGTAACTTAAGATTTATGATGCTTGTTTTGTAGGAGTAAGTAGTAGGCTTGATTGGATTTGTACAAGAGCCTAGAGTGGAAACTTGTGAAATAATGAGTGGAAAATTGTAAATATATATACATGAGAACAAGAGTAAAAGGAGATGAATTGTGGTTGAATCATTAAGCGGATAAGAGCATGAGTATATAAGAATAAGTTGAACCCCCAAGTAGCATATTGTTAGATAAGGTTTATATATGTACAAGTGTCATGTATACCTTGTTCACATTCTTAAATTTTGTCATATGGAGAAGTCTGGGAGTTGTTGGATGGTAATCTTTAGAGTTGAATTAAGGAAATATGGGTAGGAAATATGCATCTTTGGTATAGTTTTACAAATTTTGTTAAGATAGTAAGTATGTAAGTGCAGGTCTAGCATTGGCATGTTAAGTAGTGGAAAATAATTTATGATGTGATAAGGATTATGGATGTGTATTCTTTCGAGAGTGGGAGTGACAGGGTGATAGGAGTAGAGGATAGTGAAAGTTAAGAGTAGCATTTCCAGAAAGTACTGCCTTCAGAGTAAGGTTTATCAGAGGGAGTTTAGCATTTGTGTATGGTGTTACACCATTGTGTTGAGTGTTATACTGTAGATGTAATGAGAGGATATGTCCTCAAATCTAGGATTGTGACTTTGATCTAAGAGGGAGATTATGAAGTAAGGTAGTTCCAAAAATTTCCTTGTGGGGTCAAATCTCAAATAAGAATCATGATAAATCACTTTCTATTAAAGTAAACTCCTCCTACATCAAATTTAATGAGGACATCCTACCAATGTCTTATGTATTGAAATCATGCCTATGCCCAAGGCCTGAGTTATCTATGAAACCTATGTAATGTTCCGACCTCCAAACTAGAAGCAATGGTATTTCCTTAAATCCTATCTTTCATGTGTTCAATCTCTATGTTATGATATTCATGATCCAAAAATCTGTGTCCTAAATCATTCTTGGTTCTAAGGAACAATGTTTTCATATGACACCAAATCATTCTATGTTGGGTTTAGCCAAAGTAATAAGGTTTATGCAAACTCATGACTATCTCAGCTCAGAAAATGAGAAGCAATAGCTTCAAGTAGAAATCCTTGTCTCAGTCATTGAACCCAAGAGTTCCACCTTTATGTTATACCACTAATGATATGTTCTCACAAGTTTCTTACTATGCTCAGTCCTAAGAACTCATGTTGTGTGGGTTTACGTCTGAAGGACTCTCTATTTATGATCTAGACACTTGATATATGAAGCACTTCTTATCTATTGTATTGGATATTCATCTCATATCCCACCTTGAGTAGTGCAATAATCATATGGTATAATCAAATAGTGTTACTCCCTTTCTTGATGCGTATGATTGATCCCTTTAATGACCCTTCGAATGGTAGCGTGATAGTAGTTATGGAAAAGTAGAAGTGACTTATGAAGGGGGAGCAGATGTTCTTGAATGTGAAAATTTTTATGTGATTTCTTTAGCTAAGGTTATAGGAGATGAGAGAAAAGGGGGAGATGGACTTTTATTAAATGAAATAGTTGGGAAGGAGGTATGTGGAAAAAATATTTTTGAGAGTGATTGAAATTGTTGGTCTTTGTGGGGAGATCTATGAACTGGGTGTGGTAATGATAGGCTTTAATGTTGTGATTGATGAAAACACAAACCAATGTGCTATGTGGTTAGTACTCCCTGGATTAAAAATACGAGGGTGTCGGGTGGTAGAGATAAGGTGAAGTAATAATCTTATACGGGGTCCTATAGCTTAAGTTAGCACCTTGTTACTCTAAGTTAGGCTTCAACATTATAGTACTTTGCCGTGGGACTCAAACTCTTGTGGTTAGATGTGTGATAGGAGAATTGTATGTTGGAATGTGTGAATTGTGCTATTTATTGTTTTGGGCATAGACGGTTAGTTTCTCTAAGTTTAAGTTTACTCATTGTACCTTGTAGGGTAGAGAATGTTTCTAATCTTATGTCTCATGAAATCCTTATTTTATGATTAGTACCGATGTAAGTAAGGCCTATTATAACCAAATTAGCTCATGCTTTATGTTCAGATGATTATGATTCATAGAACTCATATGCAAGATCATCCCTATGTAAAGTCTCATTAGCTCATGTTTCGTGCTTACACGTTCCATATTTTGTTGAGGAAAAATATGAAATATGAGATTGTATTTTTATTCTACACTGTTAGAGCTTCAAAAAGTCCCTACCCATCATTAAGGGATGAATGATCACAAGGAGGAAATAATGTAACACCCTGCATTTTTAAGCTAGAAACTAAACCGTTGTTCCTACCTGTGTAAATTCTAATCCCATGATTTATATTTAAATTAACGTGTCATTAATTTTATCCTCATTTCAAGTACTTTCAAGGTGAAAAATGTTCATTGGAATCACTTAGAGCACAGTAGAGCTAAGAACCTTTGATTCGGCTAAATCTTGGTATTTAATTCTAAAAAGGTCTACTTTGAATGTGTATAACTTTGAATACACGTAAAAATTTTCAGCTCAAGACACACGAAATTGTAGATAATTGAGATATCTTTCCAACGATACCCATTTTTCCTTAATATAATACCCGAGTAAAAGGTTATGGCATTTTTCGTCAGAGGCAGTAAGAAGACGCGATTGGAACACAGCGCGCCGGTATCTCGACGCAATAAGCGACACGATGTGTTGCTCTCCCAATGCGATATCTGATGTAACCCAGATCTGTTTCACAGGATTTTTCATCTTCTTAAGTGTCTAGGGGCACTTTAGTCATATTCCCTCACCCAAATCCGTCCATAACACAAAATTTCAGATCCTAAGGAGCATTAATTGCCTCATTATTCAATCTCCTCTCAAATAAACCCCTAACCACCACCCAAGAACAAGAAATCAAGAATCTAATCCTTCCAAGTTCAAGATTTTCAAGAAAAGTGTTAATATTAGGGTTCCAATCTTCAAACTAAACAACATAAGGTATGTGGGACTATCCTCAAACCCCATGGGCATGAATTTTTTCATTTTTTTCTCATATATAATGATTTATAGTCATGTTGTAAATTGAGGGTTTTGAAGATTGTTTCGTAAACCATGCTATTATTTCGTTTTGATGAAAAAATATGCATTGTGTTAAACCCTCTTTGTTGTAATCAAATTTTAACCCCTTATATATATACGTATAAATTTTTGAATGTTTAATTGAGAGCATGAACGATGTAAATTTCACAGATCAGTACAATTGTATTGACCCCCTATATTTCAGGATCTGAGGCATAGTCTGGGGGTCCATAAAGCAGTAAATTGACTTGTCAAGATTTTGGTGTTGGTGAGCCCCCTTATTTTGGAAGGTCTTAATAGTCATATGATTTTAGTTTATGGTCTGACTGGGGCCTTGTCCTATCTTTTAGATTAGAGATTTCACTGACTAGGGTTAGTTGTTCGTGGAATGTTGTGAACTTATATTCATATTGTTCAGTTAAAGTGAGAGAATGACCATGTTTCTGTTTTTCTATGTTTTCTGCATTTTCTTACAGTATTTGAATTGTTTATATGCTTTCCAGTTAGAGAAGGGCTCTCGGGCCTTCATGGCTCAGGATGCTCATCGCGGCCTGGGCCTCAGTTCGGGTCATGACATAAAATTAAAGATGAATCGATAAGTTCACTTATAATTTTAATTAATCTTATAGTAATTATACGATCAATTATGTGTATTCATCTCGAGGAGTGTGATCAATTGACCAATTTTATTTGAAATGATTCAAATTAAGCTATTATTAGTAACAACTAAATTGATTTTAACTAAATTAAAGAAGAATTGATAAGTCCACTTACAATTTAAATTAATTTTATAGTAATTACATGATCAACTAAATGTATTCATCCTGAATAGAATGATCAGTTGACTAATTTTATTTTAAATGATTCAAATTAAGCAAATATTAGTAATAACTAAATTGATTTAACTAAAATTAAAGACAAGACCTTAGACAAGGGAACAAACGTTTAAGATCTCCTAAAAATATTTGAGCTTTTGTATTTTAAATTTTTGTCCAACATATATACTATCTATTAGATAATTTTCAATAGATGAGTCATATGGTGCAACAAGTTAGTCATTTGTTACAATAGATGTCTATATTTATTTGGTCATTTCCAACGGATGACTTTATCTGTTAGGTCATTTACAGCAGATTACTCATATATTGCAATATGTTAGTCATCTATTGATTTATATTAAGTCAGTATTAGTAGTAACTAAATTGATTTAATTAAACATTAATTAATAAGTTCAATTACAGTTTCAATTAATATCATGGTAATTATACGATCAACTAAGTGTCTTCGTCCTAAGTAAAGTGATCAATTGACCAATTTTATTTGAAATAGTTCAAACTAAGACATCATTAGAAATAACTATATTGATTTAACAAACATTAAATATGAATTAGCAAGTTTAATTATAATTTTAATTAATCTCATAGTAATTACATAATGAACTAAGTGTTTGGTCTTGAGAGGAATGATCAATTGATCAATTTTATTTGAAATAATTCAAATTAAGTCATTATTAATAATATCTAAATTAATTTCATAATTATAATTTCAATCAATCTCATAGTAACTACATGATCATTTAAGTGTATAACCTGTTGTAACAGATTTAACCTGTTGCAACAGATGAGTCATCTATTGAAAATTACTAATCAGATATACACATATGTTGTAATAAATTGTTCATATGTTGCAATAAATGTCTTTTTCTGTTTGGTCATTACCAACAGATGATCAATCTGTTGCAACATATGACTTTTATGTTTGATCATTTCCAACAGATTACTAATCTGTTGTAATAGATGACCAACCTGTTGCAATAGATGTTTATCTGTTTGGTCATTTTCAACATATTACTAATTTGTTGCGACAGACGATCAATGTGTTACAATAAAGGTATTTATCTACTTGGTTATTTCCAATAGACTACCCATCTGTTGCAATAGATGGGCCATATATTATAAATCTATCATTAACTTTGTTGTAATAGTAAATAATCTTGTGTTGTTATTTGATTTTAGTCTATGACTTTGCTCTCAACCAAACACTTCTTTTATGTAATTGATTCTTTCCACTCCCGAACGCATGAAAATCTACACCTTTCAACATCATAAGAAAAAAGAAATAGGCAGAATGAAAAAAAATAAGTATAAACTTAGTCAATCAAATATAGATTTTCTCATTCATTACATACAAAATATTTACAACATTAAGTAGATACTATAAAATAAATTACATATGATAATAAAACACATAACCTAATTAGATTATTATTATTATTATTATTATTATTATTATTGTATATGAAAAATCCATTGGGCAGCAGACCCCTTAGCCTTCGAATCTCCCGAAGCACCCTTGCTCTCGTGGCGTCCAACTCACACTGGAGTTTATGAACAAGACTTTCAAGTTCCTGCACGGTGTCAAGCAGAATCGCCATGTACCAAATCAAAGTAGCCATATCTAGAACATGCATGAACAAATAATGTAAAACACTAAACCACTTATACTACCAACTAGTAGCTTAACCAAAAAAAATGTGAACTTTGCTAGAAAATAGATGCATGTTAACAATTTTCATGTTAGAACAAGAAAATAAAACATACCTCAACGGACAAACAAGAAATTTATTTTTGAAACAGAAGTGGTTGAAGATGTAATGACATTTTATGCAAGACAATTTGCAAGAGATAGAGTTGAGGAGATCTATTTATAAAAGATTGAATGAGTGAGTAGTGTAGTGTGTTAGGAGAAAATCACAGTCGTTCAACTCTTTTTTAATAATTATATCTCTTAGTTAAATCAAACATGGTGACTTTTTAATTATCTAAATTAAAAAAATAGATTTAAATACAAAAAAGGTGAAAAGTCATAACTTTTCACCTTTTTAATATTTTATTTATTTAAATTAAATGGCTAAAACATTGTGTTTATCATATTTTTTTCATTTTATTTATTTATGAATCATTGTTTAATTAAATGATCAAAAAGTCATTATCCTAGAGTTCTTCCAACAAATGATCTATCTGTTGCAACATGGGGTCCATCTGTTGCAACAAATGACCCTTCTATTACTACATATGACTCATCTATCAAAATAATTGATTGATTTTTGCAACATATGGTTCATCTGTTGCAATTGAAGGCCCATTTATTACAATAAATTATTCATCTGTTGCAGATGGGTCATTTGTTATAACAGATTGTTCATCTATTGAAAAATTAAATCAGTAGCAAGATTTATTCAATATAAACAATAACAAATCATCATTTATCACTGCACCATTTTTACCAAGGCCAACAACTTGTCAATTTAGTTGTCTCTAATAATGGCTTAATTTGAATTATTTCAATTAAATTGGTTAATTATTAACTCATATTTAAATCAATTTATTTATTATTAATAATGTCTTAATTTGAATCAATAGATGACTAACATGTTGCAATAGATGAGTAATCTGTTATAAATGACCAAATAGATAAAGACATCTTTTGAAAATGACCAAATAAGTATACACATTTGTTGCAACAGATGACTAATCTGTTGCAATAACTGACTCATTTATTGAAAATTGTCAAATAGGTATAAACATCTGTTAAAGCATAGACTCTTAATGAATTGTCTTTAATTTTAGTTAAGTCAATATAGTTATTAATAATAATTGCTTTATTTGAATCAACAGATGACCAACATGTTCAACAGATGATTTATCTGTTGGAAATTACCAAACAGATAGAAAATCTGTTGTAACAGATGGGCCATCTATTAGGAAGCAATTAAAATACTGGGGAACTTAAATGTTTTTAGGAGAACTCAAACATTTATCCCCTTGATCCTTTTGCATTTGATGTATGAAATACTATTTTTATCATCTTTACTTGTTTCATGAAATTTTTCATGTGTTTCACTTATTTGTTGTGCCCATGTTGAATTTTTTGGAATTTTTTTTGTCAAATTTTATTCGTATATCACTTGGACATTACTTCATAAGTGATTTTGTAAGTATAACTTATGATTTTTGTTGAATTTCTTTTTGATGTATCTTCTACTGCTACAATGGATAGAACCTGTAATATGAATCCAACATATGAGTCATCTTTTGCAATAAGTGAGTAAGTTGTTGTAATAGATGATTCACCTGTTGCAATAGATGATCCATATGTTGGATTCCTGTTACAATATTATAATACGAATCCAACATATGAGTAATCTGTTGCAACATATGACTCATATGTTGCAACAGATTACCCACATGTTGTAGCAACATATGACTAATATGTTGTAACAGATTAGTCATATGTTACAACAAATTACTCCTCTGTGGGATTCACATTACATGTTTTATCCATTGTTGAAAAAACAACTCTAGCAGATACGTCCAGATGAGAAATTCAACTAAAACTTATAATTTTACTTACTAAAATCAACTAAGTAACACAACATCAATATTGTACAAATACAAATAACAAAAAACATCAAAAAATTAACAAACACCAACAAATCAATAGTTGTTTGTTAGATTTGGCCACAAAGATGTCTCTGAAGTAAACTAAAATTCAACTTTCACTATTTTTACAACAATCTTCGACAACAAGAACTACAGTAACAATAAAAAATCATATTTCACTCTGAAAAGAGAAGAAAAGAAATACCACTAATTAGGGTATTCTTGAGTCCCCATTGTAAATTTAAGTAACAAATATTGAAATTGGTATCTCATACTAGAAAGAAGATAACTCAAGTTCCTCGTTTTCTTCATAACTAAAAAGTCCTAATTTTTTACCTGTGAACCTAAAAAAGAAACGATGAAGAACTCGAAGTTGTTGTCGCCAGAGAATATTGTCACGTCGACTGACGGTTGTAAGTCAAAAAGAACAGGCAAGAACTCAAAACTATTTATCGCTGGAGGTTGAAGTTGCAGAAGATTGAAGGGAGAAATTTGGAAAGTTGTTGGTTTAGAAAAGTTAGAGGGAGAAACTATCGAGAGAAAGAGAGTAAAGACCATTGATTTACAAAGAGGGGAGTTTTGTAGGTGTAGGCTGATTTATATTTTTTAAAAAATTAGGAAGTTTTGAAAATATTAATCAAGTACCCAACAAACTTAATTAAGTTTTCTAATTATAATTAACCATTTAAGTTGGTCAATGTCACCGATTTTTCATTGAAGACTTAAATGGCACTTTTCCTTCAATTTCCTCTTAAATATTTTGGTCTTTAACAAGTGATTAGATTATGTATGGCTATAAACTCATCCCACTAAGGGTAAAGAGAAATTTTAAGTTCAAATATTTATACATTTTAAATTTTCAAATTAATAAGGAAATAACGTCACATAAAATAAAATAGATGGAATATATCATGATTTGGAGAAATTTGTCTTTAACACCTTGTAAATGGTTTCACGAGTCTTATCCATGGTTATACCGGTTGATATTTCTGGTCTTTTCACTACCGTGTAAGGAAATCGAGGTTGATGGCATTAGTTTAGAGATTCAGTATTGGTAGAACGCAATTGTCGACGATGTTTTATATGCTTACCTCCATATATTCTTAATGTATATATTCATAGAATATGGGGTAACTATGTTATCAATAAAGTAGTTATGATGAAAAATAATATGGTGGTGAGATTTGATAATGAGAAAGGAAGACTCATATTATTCAGGGGTATAAACTATTTTGATAATAAACCATTGATCATGGAAACTTGGAATCCTAAAAAATGGAGTTCTCTAAGCAAGGGGTCTAAGTACGATAGGAAGCGTTGTGGGAAATCCACTTATGATGGACAAGCTGAAAGGAAAATGAGCTTGAGTTTTTCCAGATTTATTGATGGAATTCTCAAAAATGAAAAAGGAACTGTGATAACTCAAACATATAATAATGAAAACATTCTTTATGTACCATTTCCACAATTATAAGCCTAAGAAGGACAACATTAAAGCACTAGCACCAAAACATATTATTGAATCCGTGAAGAATGTTAATCCAATCTAATAAAGTGATACAGAATTGAGGAGAAAACACCAAATGCTCATGAAACAACTCAACCTATTGGTCAAGTCAAGGCACTGACTAATGCTACGGAATTTTCTCATATTGGGAAAGGTGGAAAGACTCAGTATGTATCAAGTTGAATACAACCACAAAAGCCTGTTGCAGCCGTACATATTGCTCAAAAGATAGTGAAATAGCTAATAACAGTAAACTACGGAAGAAAAGAGTAAGTACAAATAAAAATGGTTGAGGTGTAGGTTTATATTATGGGAGAATATAGTTGGTATAAAAGGAAGACATATATGAGATAAGATTATGTAGTGAGAGTGCACAGAAATTCACTTGTCAAGCCAAGTTGTGTATGGGCCTTGGTTAATTTTGGGCGATTTCAACCCAGTCGTACATTTTGAAGAAATACACTCACCCTTACAGAGGTGGTCGATTTCAGGATTGCTGAATGAGTTACCAAGTATTAATTAGATGAATTTATGGATGGAATGATTGAATATGGAAGAATCTTATTTAGGATAGACCGATCTTTGTTAATGGTGATGGCTGGTTAACATGACTATTAGTAGGACCATATTTCTCTCTGAAGGTGTGAGTGATCATAGCTCTCTATATGTGACATTACTTACTGGTCAACTATAAGAAGAGAGCATTCAAAGACAGCAATATGTAGAGGATTCAACTATACTTTGAGCAGTTGGTGACTGAAGGATTGCAAGATGGGATTGTTGGATATTTCATATTTCAGGCTGCGAGTAAATTAAATGGTTGAAACAAAAACTCAAAGGCTGACATATATACTAGGGACCTTAGTAATATCTTAAATAAAGCTAATGCAGGAGAAATTGAGGTCAGCACAGCTATAACCTTGTCACATCCTAAAATAATCCCTGGACGTGACGGGCACCTCGCTAACACCACCTGTCGGGGAACCAATCTTCCTTACACTTTACCAATTAATAAGCATTATGATAACGTATGTGCAATTCCAATGCATCAATATATAACGAATAGCAATTCAACAAAAATTCATAATCAAACTATAAATTCAACAATTACTCGTGAATTAATTTTCTATCCCGAAGCTCAATCTAAGATCATGAAGCATCTAAAATAGAGTTACATGAATTCAACTTCCGGGCATGCAAACTCAATGAAAAGAAATATAAGCTAAAGGGCTAAAGCTGAAACGAAAGCCTCCACGAATAAGGCAAAGGCTCACCTCATCAATAAAATCCTTATAATCGTCACCCACTAGTTTCACCTTCCACGATAATATCTGTAGACATGCAGGTAAGGAGTGAGCTACATATATAAAATATAACCCAGTAAGATCCGCATTGCTACTTTAAGTACTACTACGACAAGTATTAGAAAACACAACAAAATCAAGAACGTTAAGTTATTACACATAGAAATTGTATCATATAAGAGGGCCAGTGGGACCTAACAATCGTTAATCAGTAACTATATATCTCAATAAAATTTTGTACCAAGTACTTATCACAATTTATAATTAAAGTAATTAACCAATACCAGAAGTTTCGAGCAACATACACAATACGTCAAATATATCAAGAGTATACACAATACTCAGAAAAACATACACAATTTTCTATATCAAATGAAGAATCATACACAATGCTCATGAGAAGCATACACAGTGCCCCAAAGGAACAAAAAAGCATACACAATACTCAAGTAAGCATACACAATGCTCCAATCTCAAAGTACATAGTCATATCTCTTCATGAAATACTTTATAAAGGGAGTTTTAGTACTCTTGAGCATTTTGAAAGTAAAGAAAGTACTCTCTCTTGAAACACAAAACTAAACCAGTTCAACAAGGATAATAAAAACTTATGAACTAAGCTTTTAATCATGCATTTGAGCAAACCCACAACATGCTAAGACAATGGATTTCACAATAACAGAGGAAATTTTGTTCGGACTGCTCTCATATTAATTTTCAAACTCATAATCCCATGTACACATAAAAGTAACTCAAGTTTATGAAGAAATTTAATGGGAAGTACATGCTTTCATCAAAGTGGGTTCATAACACATTACCCTCAAAGGATTTCAAAACACCATTTTTATATACATAATCATATATCTTTAAAGCTTGTTAAAAAGGATAAAATTAAGCCCATGAGATTTAGGATACTGCCAAGTAACTCAAGTTTAAGAAGAAATTTCATGGGAAGTACATGCTTTCATCAAAATAGGTTCATAACACATTACACTCAAACTATTTCTAAAACCCCTTTTTATATACATAATCATATATATTTAAAGCTTGTTTAAAAGGATAAACTTAAGCCTATGAGATTTAGGATAGTCCCATATTCCTCAATAATGATGAAAATGTAGAGAAATTTGACTCTTTCGATGTTGGAATTCTCAAGCCCTAGGTGTTTTCTTTCTTCTGACCTATGGAATGACACGTAGGGATTTCACAGAGGTAATAATATATTTTGGGGATGTCTTAAAAAGTGAGGAATGGTTTAAAGGGTATAAAGACAAAAAAAAAAAGTCCCTCTAATACATTTGAATAGAACCACAGTAAACACAGGCTTCACAATGTTGTACCCATCGTGGACCCCAGCCTCCACGATGTGGGGCTATCACTGAGTCTTCCCACCTCCGTGTCCCAAAAATGCCCCGAACCTTGTCTGAAAATTTTTAAATTCTTTCGGATTACCCTTTTAACATCCCCAAATATGATTTGAGTTAAAATTTGATATTTCGAGTACAGGAAAGCCAAAAATAAAACACCCAAAATGTGAGGGTGTTACAGGATAGTTCTGAATCAAAGAAAGTTTGCTCTTGAACTTATATTTGAGGATGGGCTAAGTGGAGAAAAAGATGCTACTACTCCACTTGAAGTGCACCAAAAACTAACATCTGTGGAATATGATAACCATATTTCTAATGGAATAATAGATGATGATGTAACTCTGAAGGATCCACTAGCCTATCAAAGACCAGTAGAAAGGTTATCATACCTCACCATGACTAGAACTGACTTATCCTTTGTAGTATAGGTACTAAGTCTGTATATGCATTCTCCAAAGACAGCTTACATGGAATCTGCAATGAGAGTAGTGAGGTACATAGAAGGTATTTCTGTCTTAGGTTTGTTTATGCCTACATAAACTTCCAACAAATTGATAGCCTACTGTGACTCTGACTGACATGCTTGCTTACAAACTAGAAGATCAGTTGCAGGGTATGTAATAAAGTTTAGAGGTGCTTTGGTCTCTTGGAAATTAAAGAAACAACAGACTGTGTCGAGGAGCTCTGCAGAAGCATAGTTTCAAAGCATGGCTAGTTGTAGTACAGAGATCACCTGGTTACTTCGGTTGTTTTAAGTACTAGAAAATTAGATCAAACAACCTGTAGACTTGATGTATGATAAAAAAGTAGAAATACAGATTGCAACTAATCCTATATTCGGTGGCAGGACAAAACACATTTGCATAAACTGTCATTTTGTGAGAGGAAGAATTAGCCAGAAGATGATTGAGACCAATCATGAGCCAACAGAGGTGCAGCTAGCAGACATTCTCCCAAAAGTCTTAGGGAAAATTTAGCATGAATATTTACTAAGTAAACTGGGATTTAAGAATATCTTTAAGCCATCACATGAAGGGGAGTATTGAGCTAGTTGAAAGTGTAATGATCAGGTTGATATTAGATAGAGGAAGTTAACTTTTTATTTGTATGGGTGAGGTAGTTAGTTAGTTAAGTATGACAACTTTCATTGTACAGCTATCAAAAGAAGCAAACTAACTCTATAAATACTAACTTGTAATGGCATAATGAGTTAAGACAAATTCAGTTACTAAAAGAATACTCTTCTTCTAGAATCTTCTTTCCTCTTTTCTTCAAGCTCTTAGCTTAATAATGTAGAAATCCAACAATATTAGATATGAGCAATATGGTAAAATCATAAGAATTCAAATCATAAATATCACTAGTTGATTAGTCGTTGTTGTGTGTTAAGTTATGTATGTCACTCACTAATTCATACTATTTTCTATATTAAAAATATCACGAGTGGAGCATGTTCTCATTATCTTCCCAATAATTATGCCCGCCATATTATTTTATAGTATACAGATATAAGTTAAATTAGTACTTTCAGTTGATTAAAGCTTCAACAAATTCTCCCCGCACAGGTTAGCTGAGGCACACTATCTATGGGTAAGAACTCTAAGGTTGATCTCGACTAATAGTTACATCAAGATGATTACAAAAAAATTAGGTGGTGAAGTGTACAAAGAAGGTGTTTTTCATGAATCAAACTAGGGTCTGGCCGCAATAGGCATCCCAAACCAACCAAGGCCTGAAATGACCCTCCTAGCCTTACCCCTAGAGCATAATAATGATAATAAACTTCAGAACCTATCCAGTAGAATGAGAGAGATATAGAAATCAAAAGTCTAAGTTTTGGAGTCCAAACCAATTCCACAAAGAAATAACCACCCCTATCCACAAAACCTCTAAACCAAGAAGTACTAATCAAGTCAAGACATGACCTCGACTATTTCAAAAGATAAAAATAAAAGAAGGTACTGAAACTAGAAAAGACTAAAAGAAATTACGCCTTTTGAGTAAGGAAGGCTCACCACTTAAAAAGTTGATCAACAAGAGTACCAAATCACCTAACGTTGCACAGGGTCACAAGAAAAACCCTCAGAACGTACATCATGAAATGGTATAGCATCCACGGATGGTTGGTACGGCAAGTGTTGGGATGCAACCCAAGGAAAAGGAATAAAATATGCAAGTACAAAATCATTAATAAAACATATGAATAAAATATATTTTCTAAAAATCATGTACTAAAACATGTTCTCATCAATCATCCAAATAATAGGAAGTCGAGGTAGGGGAACAAGGAACATGAGACATGACCATTTAAAAATTTAATCTTGAACTATGCGGCTCGTAGAGACCTAAAGGCACCAAGGGCTAGATGGGTCCGGCTTTCATGCCTAAAGGACCCCAGTCCATGTTAGCCACATGAACCAGAGAAATTAGGCTAAAGCCACCAATAGTCAATTAGACTCCCAAAAATATACTGTGCAAATCTGACACAGTTTTCATAGACTCCCAACATCGGCAAATATGGTTTTCAGTGTTGGTCCACCTAGGAAAACACTTTCTTGGTGAACTACACAATTTTCTTTATACCCAAATAAAACATTTTTCACGAACCATTCATGGAGTCATGTATTAAGGCATTCCCAAAATGGTATCATCATACCAATAGACTTGCAAGTCATTCTAATTATGTCATATCATATCCATAATACATTTAACTATTTGGACTTCAAGTTCAGTTTAAAAATACATAACCAAAGCCCCTAAGGGCATTTCCAAAACCTTTTTATCTTTTTACATGTCAATATTATGTAATTTTCCAAAGGATAGTTTAGAATAAAATCCTTTTGTAAAAATCAAATTATGATATGGGTTGAGGTTTATGTCATTATAATCATACATAAAATCCATTAACATTGTGAAACAATATTGTCAATGTTTCACCATTACTATGAGATTCAAATTCAATTCACAATCCATCATTTAAATCATAAAGAAACCATTAAAACAAGGAAAAGTCCATGCAAGTGTAAAACAACCTAAATCCCTCAACCCTAGTTTGAATTAAACTACCAAGAAACATGTAAATATCAAGTAATTTGATGCAATAATATAATAAGTAAATCAAGAGTGTCAAACTTGCATTTTGATGAAGTGATTTTGAGAAAAGCTTAAGTTTAGGGCCCTGAGTGTTGAATTATTGAAAGACCCTTAGTTTCTTCACTTGTTATTTGAAAAGGGGAAGAAACATTATTAAACTAATAAATTGGTAACCTAATAGTTGTTGAGGAGTGTTTAAGGCCGTTTAGTGGGGTTAAGGACCAACAAGCCCTCACCCCAAATATTAAAAGTCAAAACTAGGCAACTTTTGCACTTGGGCATGGCACGCTGCTATTGTTGAGCCTAAACGGAGTGAAACACTCTTATCGTGGAGCCTACACAGTGTGCTATGCCTCTATCACGGAATGTACAGGGCGTGCCAAGACCTTATCACGAACCCTCACTGGTTCGGGGTCCTAAAATGATCCCGAACGGTTTTCGTAAACTCTAAAACTTTCCCCAGTCATCCCTTTAACATCCCTTATCATGATTCAAGTAAAAAATTATAATTATACACGAACTAAGGTTCAAAATAAATTCATCAAATTTTTTAGGGTCTTACCCCCCCCCCCCCCCCCCCTTGGATCATTTCTCTCAGAATGAGAGATTAGGACACCTTTAGCATGATAATAAGAAGAATATAGAAGTATTCAGGAAGAAAATTCGAAATGCATCAAGAAATGAAGTAAAATTTTACCTTAAGAACTTTCGTCCAACATTGAAAACAAGAACGGGTATTTAGCTTTCATATACTCTTCCGATTCCCATGAAGCATACCTTTTGGTTCCTCAAAAACAACCTTCACACAAGTTTTTTCCTTAGCTCTCAATTTCAAAACTTGCCTATCCAAGATTTCAATCGAGACTTCCTCATAGGACAACGAGTCCTTAACGCCGATATCCTCAACTGGCACCATTAAGGAAGGATCACCCACACACTTTTTGAGCATGAACACATGAAAAACGGGATGAACCGAAGCCCCATGCAACTTGTCTATCTCCTGAACGATCAACAACAATTTTATTGAGAAAATCTCCTTGATAAAAATTTTAGATCCGCCACTGCTCATGACCTGTACTTGCTCTCGTAACATATTAAATGGCCTTTATAGTTTAAGTGAAAATTCCTTTATATAAATAGATAAATGTAGTTTCTGAACTCTGGAAAAGAAATATACTTGGGTACAACAGACTGAGAATATTCTTCTTGAGGTTTCAATATTGAACCCGATCTATAGTGTCATCCAAGTGAAGGCAAATATATGTGGTCTTTCCTAATATTTGTTCTGGTCTTTTACAAAAATTCAAACAAAAATAAAAGGACATTCCAATCAGAATAAAATTGACTCAACATTATATTTTCTGTTGAGACCTTTTAATTTTACCAATCATAAAGCAAATAGAATAAAATCTAGAAGATCTTTATGAAATATATACCCCCTCCGTCACAGAAGAGTCAAAAGTAGTTAAGAATCTTGATCTGTATTATTATTATTATTTAAATTTACTAAAAATAAAATTGACATGCATAAATAAATCTTAAAAATGTTGTATTATAGTCAAAGAATTAGCCCGTAATTTATTAATTCCAAAGGATTGAAGAAATAAAACAAATGAAGATGGTAACTGATTAGGTCCGTAGATATTTAATATCACCATTAACTTAAAACTTTAGGTATAAAAATTAGCAAGTGAAGCCATTACTTTAAACCTTTAACACATGAAAGGAAAAGGTAAAAGTACAACATGGGATGAAAGAATAAATGTTAGGACAAGGAATATATTACCTTTTGTTCTCTGAAATTCTAAAATTTTAATACTACCCATATTTGTAGCCAGATTCAATAATGGCACCCCATATCCCAGTTCAAACCCAACTTTCACATTTGCCATGGATTTTTCTTACCAAAACAATACATATATATAGGAGAGTACTATGTTGCAATATTATTAAACAAACGAGTAGAAGAGTAAGAGGACAACTTGGAGATAATCAACGAACAAAAAAAGGTGTTCGCTGGAGTTCCCTTTTCACTTCATGAGGACTTACTTCGTTTTTTAATGTACTGTTGAAGTGTTTTGGGGAACTCCTGGCCTCACATTAAACATACACAAGCAAGTAGAAGTGCAAGAAAACGAGCTGGAGGTGATGATCAATGCAATAGTTCTCGCATAAATATTTATCAAGGTGTTCCCTACAGTTCCCTTGACTACTTCATGAGGATTTACTTTGGGGGAACTCTAGGACTCACTTTGAATATACACAAACAGTAATAGTACAAGAGTACGAGCTAGCAATAAAGATCAATGCAATGGCTCATGTATAAATATCAATCAAGGTGTTCCTGGGAGTTATCTTCACCACTTCATGAGGGAATACTTCGTTATCTGAAGCCCCGCTGAAGGGTTTTGAGGAACATCGAGGCTCTCTTTGAAAATACGCAAACAAGTTTAAGTGTATGAGATGGAGATGATGATCAATACAATGGTTTATGTATAAATATCAATCAAGATGATCCCGGAGTTCCCTTGACCATTCACAAGGGCTTACTTCATTGTTTGAACCACTGCTGAAGTGTTTGGGGGGAATTCTCGGGCTCTTTTTGAATATACACAAACAAATAGAAGTGCAAGAGTATGAGCTAGATATGATGATCAACGCAATAGTTCACGTATAAATATCAATCAATGTGTTACCAGGATTTCGCTTGATCACTACATGAGGGTTTGATTCTTTGTTTGAAGCCCTGCTGAAGTGTTTGGGGGAACTTCAGGTATCTTAGATCATCGAGAAAGAAGAGTGGAATCAAAATCACACTTAGTTTCTTTGAAATTCTTCAACTCAAAGATGAATCCTTTGACCTTATAAGAAGAAGCTAGGGTTTTTTTAAAGTAATAGTAGTAGTTTATGATTATATCAAGCGTGCTGTGCTTAGATTATCATTAAATCTCATGTATTTGGAGAATTAGGGTGAAGGAAAACACCTATTTGCCTTTAAAAATTGTGGATAAAATAATACAAAACTAGGTTGTCATCGCGTTGCGACCTCTACCTGGGTTAATTAGCCCTCACAATGTGACACCTATCTGGGTTAACTGGACCTCATGATACGACACCTATCTGGGTTAACTGGACCTCACGATGCAGGCCTATCACGAGGCCTCTGGACATCTAAACTTACCCTTATGCTAGTTTAAAAGTTCTGAAACTTACCCGGGATGTACCCTTGACACCTCCGACATGAATCAACTTAAAAATTAACTTTTCAAGGTGAAGAAGGTAAAAAATAAAAACATTTAAGTTTAAGAGTTAAAAGTAACTAAGTCCATTTTTACTCTTAGGTGTTTGGTCGAAGACATCACGGGATGTTATAGTAGAGTCTTCACCAGATGTAGTCACGAGTATGTTATAAATTTTCTCCCATAATATGTATGTGTTACTTGATACTGGATCTAGTTTGTATCATGCGAACCCGTATGTGGCATTCAATTTTGGGTTTGAGCCTGATGTTATTCCAAAATCTTTTTCTGTTTCTACTCCTATTGGTGATTCTTTTGTGGCTAGGAGGGTGTACAAAAATATTGTTGTATGTGTCTATAAATGTGATATAGTAGTATATCTCATAGAGCTTGATATGATTGACTTTGATTCCATCTTGGGAATTGATTGGCTCTATTCGTTCTATGCAATACTATATTGTAGAACCCAAAAAGTCACTTTCTCTTTTCCAAATGAACTAGTGATAGAGTGGGAGGGGTATTCTTTAGCATCTAGGGGAAAGTTCATCTCTTATCTCAGAGCCCACAAACTTCTATCTAAGGGTTGTTTATATTAACTTATTTGGGTTAAAGATTCTAGTACTGAAAGTCCTTCTCTCCAGTGTATCCCTATAGTTAATAAATTCTCAGAAGTCTTTCTCGATGATCTCCTAGGAATAATACCTGATAGGTAGATAAAATTTTGCATTGACTTATTTCCAGACACTCTTCCTATTTCTATCCCACCATATATAATTGCTCCTGCAAAATTTAAAGATCTGAAAGAAAAGCTAAAAGATCTTCTTAACAAGGCTTTATTAATCCAAGTATTTCTCCTCGAGGTACTCCAGAGATCTTCGTGCATAAGAAAGATGGTTCACTCCATATATGTATAGATTATCGTCAGCTCAATAAGTTCACAGTTAAAAACAAATACCCTCTTCCAGGATTGATGATTTATTTGATCAAATCCAAGGTGAAAAATATTTTTCTAAGATAGAACTTCGTTCGGGGTATCATCAATTGAAGTTTAGGGAGGCTGAGATTCCCACAATAGCTTTTTAAACTCGATATGGCCATTATGAATCCTTAGTCATGTCCTTCGAATTGACTAACATCCCTGCAACTTTTATGGACCTAGTGAATAGGGTGTTTTGTTAGTATCTAGACCTGTTCGTCATAGTTTTCATTAATGACATTTAGTTTACTCTAAGAATGAGGAGGACATCTTTACATCATTCTACAGACCTTCAAAGGTCATGAATTTTATGCAAAATTTTCTAAATGTGAATTTTGGCTTAATGTTATTGCTTTGTTGGGGCATATTGTGCCTAGTGAGGGTATTAATGTTGATCCCCAAAAGATTGAGGGAGTAACAAAATGGACCAGACCCACGACTCCAACCCAAGTGAACCTAAGTAATGCCTACGCACTATTTATACACTTAAAGACATGTTGAGGGCCTATATAATTGACTTCAAAGGTAGTTGGGTGGATCATTTGATGTTGATAGAATTTGCCTACAAAAATAGCTACCATGCCAATATTCAGATGGCTTTTTTTAAGCACTTTATGGGATAAGATATAGATCACCATTTGGGTGGTATGAAGTGGGTAAAACCCAGTTTTTTGGGCCTGACCTTGTTCATCAAGAAATGGAAAAGATAAAGATAGTTAGGAAGAGACTTAAGACAGATTAGAGTTGCTAGAAGTCTTATGTTGATATTAGAAGGAGAGACTTAGAATTTGAGGTAGATGATTGGGTATTCCTCAAGGTCTCCCCCATGAAGGGAGTCATACGATTCAGAAGGAAAGGGAAGCTTAGTCCTCGTTACATATGATCATATCAGATAATGAAGAGGATCGGTGGGTTTGCCTATGAGTTAGATTTACCTGCGAGCTAGGCCTCTATTCATCCAATATTCTATGTGTCCATGCTAAAGAAGTGCATTGGAAATCATTCCCTTGTATCTCCTATGGATGAAGTCAATGTGAAAACTCCTTTTCGTATGAAGAAGAACTCGTTTCTATTTTGGATTGCAAAGTTTGGAATCTGAGAAGTAAGGAAATAGCTTCAGTTAAGTTATTGTGGAGGAATCAAAAAGATGAGGAAGCTACGTGGGAGTCAAAAGATAACATGCGTGCGAGGTACCCAACTCTTTTCGAAACCATGGAAGATGGCATGGAAGGTATAAATTCTATACTACTCTTTCCTTTCTATTAATTCTTAAAATCGTGCTTGTTTTGTCTCATGTAATCATTCAGGGATGAATGATCCCAAGGGGGGATAATGTAACTATAACGCACTGAGTCTGTACCACGAACGCTACATGGTGCTCATAATCTCGAAGGACTATGAGCTAACACATGACTGTACCTGCTTTGATAAGTAAATCTTATTACTATAATTATGCAGAAATTAGGTAGAAACTTGCCATAAGGTTCAAATCTGAGATAAATACTAAAACTGAACATCTGTCTAAAAATAGTCTACTCTTAAAAGCCTTTACTGTCTGAGCAAAGATTTGATGGGACACGTCCCCAACTAACTCCGACTACTGAAAAAAACTGAGTACTTAAATACTGTAATAATAAATTTTTCCTCAAACAATGAGGACTCACCACTAGTATGTTGCTGATGGATCGAGTTACTAAGTATGATCGGGAGCCCATGTGTCTTAACCTATGATATAAGACATCATAGCACAAGAAAGGTATGCGTCAGTACTTCGAATGTACTGGTATGCTAAGTGAGGTAGGCTAATATGTGTGGGTTCATATGCATGAAAAATAGCTGACTGAATAACATGAACATAACTGAATGAGAGCACATGCATGAAAACATAAACTGTAAATGAGGTCATAATAACACTAATACTTATATCTAAGTTCACTAATACTGTATTACTGTAAACTGAGTGACTGTATCTGACAGTCTTGATTCTGTGGAACTAATCTAAGTTCCATACTAAACTGAGTGACTGTGTCTAACAGTCCTAATTTCTGTAGAATTGAAATGAGTTCCATTCTGAAGACTGAAATTGAGACTGCGGGTGGTAATCATCTAATCGACATGCAATTCTCTGAATAGATTAGAGTCCAACCTGTCACCCTAGTTTGAAGGCGTGCGACGGGTAAAGACAAGTTGAGTCACCCTCATCTGGAAGGTGCTCTGAATGAGAATGGTGGTACCCTCAACTGGAAGGTAGGAAACCTTATCAACCCTTTACTGGAAGGTTCATGTCTCAACCTACGTTGGCTATATAGTTCTGGAACACAAGGAATGCTTCTAAGGATCACACCCTCTACTGGAAGGTGAGTCCCCATCCTAGGGTTTATTCGATGTTGAATCCACTCCCAACTGAATAGACACTGAACTGATTCCTAGTTCATACTAGGCTTGACTGAACTGATACTTATTATAGTGTCTAACTAAACTGAACTGAGTTCGCTGAGTTCTATTAATTGATGAAATAGTACTGAATTATGTTAACTGACAGAATTAATTAAGGTCTGAACTGAATACTTAACTGGACTGGACTGATACTGAGTCTACTAAATTTTTCCTGAGTTCCATAACTGATAGTGCTACTGATCATGAAATGACTAAGACTATTTTGTAACTGACGTTGACTCTAGGTAATTAGCTAAATTGTCGGTTATTAAATACTCCCAATACTTGATAGCATAAAAGTAAAGCATCATATGACCTTGCATAGCATAGAAATGTACACTTGTTCATAGTGCATCTATAGAGGCATTTTATCAAACACTTGAATGGCACGAACTAATATATATTCTAACATGATATAATCCCACTATTTAATTCACATGAAAAACTCATCAAACACTTGGAAGGCATTGTATATGCACATATTACTAATCAATACATGAGCATTACAATTTCAAGTCTTTAACATAAATTTACATGATACTACCTACATAATAATTGCTTTTACATAAATCTTGCACTTAATCATGGCATAGAAACCCAATCAACATTATAATCATGAATACACTTAAATCCAAATTATGGAAGTCATGAAATCAATTTACTTAAAGTTTAAAAAAGTTTCTTGGACTCCAAGGATGGAAGGGACCCGTGGATGAACACTTAACATACCTTGGTATTCAAATTTGCGAAGAATGGCGGACTGTTCTTAAAGATTAAATCTTGAATTTGAGATACTAGGGTTTATTTCCTGAGAAATTTTGAGAAAGATGAGTGGATTTTTCCTCTAAAGGGGTTTAATCTCGTGTTTTAGGGGCTGATATGAGGTGGGGAAAGACCCAATTACCCCTGAGGACGTGACTTCTTAATGAGTAAAATCTAATTTAGCGATGTGCAGACCATCGTGCCATATCATTTGAATCGATGTGATAGCTAATGCACCACGTTGAGTCTATGTCGATTCACTAGAATTTACACTACAAGATGGGTAAAATACTCATCGACGTGATGGGCGATGCAACGCATTGAGATCGCATCGATCCACTAGTTTGAGCTTTCAAATGTGTCTCAAATGAAGTGTAAAAAATATAAAACTTATCTGAGAACACCTATTGGTATTCTTGATCATAATTCAACCTAAAATTAATATTTTAAGGTCATGAGGGTCGTGAAACAGAGTCGCCAACCTACAAAGGCTAAAATAACTCTAAGTCTGAATACTTGGATAAAATTTTCTAAGTTTGGGACCCCTTAATAATCTTTAAAGGACTGAGCTAAGCTTAGGATTTTTCGGGGTCTTACAATATAGCCCCTTAGGAACATTCGTCCTCGAATGAGACTGACTAAGCTGGGAAATATTGATAGATTGGATTTAGCTACTAGATATGCACAACTACAATATGATTTCGTAACTGACATAACTAATATGCTTAGTTTTCATACTAAAAATGCATATCTGATGCATGAGTACATAGCTGAACATGATTCATGAATGCATGACTGGGATCGCTGATAAGTTGAGTTTCTCATGTTGAACAAGCATATTTGATGCATTAACTCACAACTTAATATTCAATGGTAACTGGTACTAAGTCTATAATGGAAAATATGAGAATGGACCTGAGTAAGTTAAAGAAAAAACAGTTACCTTGGGCTGAGCTTGAGTTGGCGGAGAAAAGCTGAGGATACTTGGTCCACATATCTTCTTTTACTTCCCAAGTAGATCCCTCAACGATCTAATTCCACCAAAGAACTTTGACTAGAGGGATCTCTTTGTTCCTCAGTCTGCGAATTTGATAATCAAGGATTTCGACTGGAATCTCCTCATAAGAGAGGTTGTTATGAACATCTATACCCCCTATAGGGACTACAACTTCTAGGTCACCTATACATTTCTTTAGCAAGGAGATATTGAACACTGGATGGACTAAAGCTAAGTCTGAAGGAAACTCAAGCTCGTAAGCTACCTTTTTGAAACGTCTGAGAATTTGGTAAGGATATATTAGGGACCAAGCTTCCCCTTCTTGCAAAATTTGTTCACTCCTTTCGTAGGAGAGATTTTCAAATACACATAATCACCAACCTTGAACTCTAGATCCTTTCTTTGTGCATCTTCATACGATTTTTGTCGGCTCTGATCTGTCTTAAGCATTTCCCTAATCAGCTGAACCTTTTTCATGATATCAAATACCAAGTCAGACCCTACCACTACAGCCTCGCCTACCTTAAACCAACAATGGGAGACCTACATCTCCTCCTATAAAGTGCCTTAAACGGAGCCATCTGGATGCTGGAATGATAGTTGTTGTTATATGCGAACTCAATCAAAGGCAATTGGTCATCCCAACTACCCTTAAAGTCTATGGAACACGTTCGGAGCATACCTCTAAAGTCTGAATTGTCCTTTCTGCTTGACCAACTTTCTGAGTGTGAAAGGCTGTACTGAGGTGGACTTGAGTACCTAGAACCTTTTGGAAGGATTTTTAGAAATGAGAGGTGAACTGCATACCTCTATCTGAGATAATAGACAATGGAACTCAGTGTAATCTGACCAACTCTCTTACATAGAGCTTGGCATAGTCTTCGGCTGAAAAAGAGGTATGGACTGGTAGGAAATAAGCTAATTTGGTCCTCCTATCTACAATGACCAAAACTGAATCATGCTGACAACTAGTTTGAGGCAAACCCATCACGAAGTATATGTTCACTTCTTCCCATTCCCAGGTCAGAATACTAAACTCCTGCATGGACCCACTTGGCTTCTGATGCTTAATCTTAACCTGCTGACATATTGAGTACTTAGCCACAACTCTGCAATGTATTTCTTCATTGCACTCCACCAATAGATCTCCCGCAAATCATGGTACATCTTAGTAGCCCCAGGATGAATCGAGTAGCTTGCACTATACACTTTTGCTTGAATTCATTGTCTGAGATCATCTATACCTGACACATATAGACGACCCTGGCAGCGCAATTACCATCTCCCCCTTAGGAAAAAATCTCTGCCTTCTTATATCTGACTGATACTTTCAACTTGTTTAGATTGGGATCTCTATCCTATTTTTTCTTTAACTCAAAATCCAGGGATGATTATAAACTACTCTGCACCCATACATTACGTTCTGCTGAATCGACTAAGCAAAAACCAATTAGGGCAAGCTGATGAACCTCCTAAGCTAACTTCTTCTTACCATCCTCCACATGAGTAACACTACCTATAGAATTCCTGCTAATAGTATCAGCCACTACATTGGCTTTACCTAGATGATACTGTACGCTTATATCATAGTCTTTCAATAACTCCAACCACCTTCTATGTTAGAGGTTTAGCTCTTTCTGAGGGAATAAATATTACAGTCTCTTAAGGTCAGCGAACATATCAACGTGCACTCCATAAATAGTTCCTCTAAATCTTTAAGGCAAATACTACTGCTGCTAACTCAAATCATGATTTGGATACTTTTTTTTGTGGGGATTAAACTTTCTAGAGGAATAGGCTATAACGTTACCAATCTGCATGAGGACATAACCCAAACCTACTCTAGATGTTTTACAATACATAATAAATTCATTCAAACCATCTGTTGAGGTAAGAATTAGAGCAGTAGTGAGTCTAGTTTTCAACTCCTAAAAACTCTTCTCATAAGAATCTGACCAGTGGAATTTGACCTTCTTCTTATTTAATCTGTACATAGGGGATTCAATAGATGAAAATCCCTCAACAAACCATCGATAACAGCCAGCCAAACCCAAGAAAATCTAGATATCTGATTGAAAGATGGGTCTAGGCCAGTTTCTAATTGCTTTGGTCTTTTGGGGATCAACTCTAATACCCTCACCAGAAATGATATGGCCAAGGAAAGATACTAAACTTAGACAAAATTTGTACTTACTAAATTTGGCAAATTGCTGATGGTTTCTGATAGTCTATAATACTATTCTGAGATGGTCTGCATAATCATGTTCATTGCGGTAGTAGACAAGGATGTCATCTATGAAGACTATGATGAATATATCAAAGTACTGCTTGAACATATGGTTCATCAAGTCCATGAAAGCTGTTGGGGCATTGGTAAGACCAAGGACATGACTAAGAATTCAAAGTTACCATACCAAGTTTTGAAAGCTATTTTAGGAATGTCACATTCTCTGACTCTGAGATGATGATAGCCTGATCTAGGTCTTTCTTAGAAAACTAACTGGTACCCTGAAGTTGGTCAAAGAAGTCCACGATTCTAGGAAGTGGATACTTGTTCTTGACCGTGACTTTATTTAGCTGACGATAGTCTATACATATCTTAAGAGAACTATCTTTCTTACGCACGAATAGAACTAGTGCACCCCATGGGGACTCACTGGGTCTAATGAATCTCTTATCTATGAGATCTTTTAACTGTTCTTTTAATTCTTTGATCTGCTGGAGCTATTTTGTATGATGGTATAGAGATAGGTTGAGTATCTAGAAGAAGGTCTATTCCAAAGTCAACTTCCCTTTCGGGTAGAACTCAGAGAAGATCTTTGGGAAATACATCTGGGAATTCACATGCTACTAACACTGATTCAAGATTAGGGGTTTCTGATCTAGAGTCTTGGAGTCGAATAAGATGGTAGGAACATCCCTTAGATATCATTTTCCTTGCCCTAAGGTAGGAAAAGAACTGACCCCTGAGTGCCGAAGTACTACACCTCCACTCTAGGACGAGCTTATTTGGAAACTTAAACTAGACAATTTGTTTCTGAAGTCAATTGAGGCATAGCATGAATGAAGCCAATCTATGCCAAGAATAACATAAAAATATGTCATATCTAATTGTACTAAGTCTGCTGAAATGACTCTCTGACATACCATAACTAGATAATTCCTATATACACGTCGGGCTATGATGGATTTACCCATTATGGTAGAGACTGAGAAAGGCTCTGCTAGAATTTTGGGACTGACTTCTAAGTCGACAACTAAAAATGGAGTTACAAAGGATAAAAAAGCTCCTAGATCTAGCAAAGCATAAACATGTTAATGATAAACTTGTAACGTACCAGTGACTGCATCAGGAGAAGTTTCATAAACCTGTCGGGACTAAAGGGCATAGAGTCTGTTTGGGTGTTACCTACTGGTAGCACTAAAAATGGCACCTTGCTGATTTGGACTACCGAACTGAGCTAAGGGATGGTTATGCTGACCCTAGGAACCTAACTGGGGACAATCTCTAACTCAGTGACCTAGCTTGTCACACCCAAAACACACATCACTGCCAGACCTGCAAATACCCTGGTGGTTTCTGCCATATTTCTGATAATGGTGATTAGTTCAGGCGCTGCTGACACTACCCTAAGGCTTAGGGCCCGATGCCCTATCTATGTTGCCGTCTATGAATTTTGGCACTAGAGCACTGGCTGTGGATGGAGCTGGAACTAAGGATTTCTGGTGTAACTGAGAACAATCCCACCTTCTGACTTAGGATGAGAAAAGTTGAAACTACTTATTCTTGCTTTCTTGATCTCCCTCTCCATCTTCTTATCTTTATCCTTCTCTATCTACTGATCATAGACCATAAGCATAGATATGTCCATCTTCTTAATCATAATTACTGTCCTACACTCCTTGACCACACTTTTAGAAATACTAGACACAAACTTACTCATCCTTGACCTACTATCTGCCACCACATAAGGAGCGTATCTAGCTAATTGAGTAAACTTGAGAAAATACTCTTTCACTATCATGTTGCCCTACTTCAGGTTAATAAATTCTAGAACCTTGACTTCTCTCAACTCCAACTGGAAGAACCTATCCAGAAAAGCAATGGTAAATTTCTCCCACTCTATGGGCCCTGTATCTGTAGCCCTTTCTGCTTTCCACTATTTAAACCATGAGTGCACCACATCCTACAACTGATATGCAGCCAACTCAGCACTCTCAAAAGAAGTCACCCCCATAATATCTATAATTTTCTGCACCTGATCAAGAAATTTCTAAGGGTTTTCATCTACTTAGACCTAGTAAATGATGGAGGGTCCATTCGGGTGAAGTCCCAAATACTAGCTGCAGCAGTATTGACCATAGGGTTGGCCAAAACGGCAGCTGGGTATTCATTCTGGGCTGCCACAGAATGAGCTAGGATGATGAAAGTTGCTCTGAATTCAAAATGGGAGACATGTTCATCCAGGGGATTTTCCTGAACAAGCTGAGGTGCTAACCAATTTTTGGCTCTCCTTTCATTAGTCTTTTTTAGAGGCATGTTCTATAAATGAAAAGGAGACAACGAATTAGACTTAGAGTTTAACTTGAGCTCATGCTCATTTGCATGACATGAATAGTGAAATAAGTTTTTAACGCCCTGAGTTTGTACCCCGAATGCTACATGGTGCTCATAATCTCGAAGGACCACAAGCTAACCCATGATTGGTACCTGCTGCAATAAATATATAATAATACTATAATTATGTAGAACTTAGGTGGAAACTTGCCATAAGGTTTAAATCTAAAATAAATATTGAAACTAAATATCTTTTTGAAAATACTCTAGTCTCAAAAACCACTACTATCTAAACAAGGAGTCGATGGGACAAGTCCCCAACTAACTCCGACTACTAAAATAAACTAATTACTGAAATACTATAATAATAAATCTATCCTCAAATAATAAGGACTCACCACTAGACTGCTACTGATGGATCGGGATGCTAAGTATGATTAGGAGCCCGTGCGTCTGAACCTATGATATAAACCATCATAGCATAAAATAAACGTATGCGTTAGGACTTTGAATGTACTGGTATGCTAAGTGAAGTTGGATGACATTCGTAGGTTCATATGCATGAACAATAGTTATCTGAATAACATGGACATAACTGAATCAGAGTACATACAGAAATAAGTAAATTGTAAATGAGGTAATAATAACACTGGATACTGAGTTCTGAATCACTGGTTTACTAATATCTGAGTGCACTGATAGTGTATTACTATTAATTGAGTGACTGTATTACACATTCCTGATACTGTGGAACTATTTTGAGTTCTATACTGAACTGAGTTACTATTTCTAATAGTCCTGATTTTTGTAGAACTGAACTGAGTTCTATTCTAAAGACTAAGACTGAGACTATGAGAGGTAATCATCTAACCAACATGCCCCTTTCTGAATAGATTGGGGTCCATCCCGTAACCCTATTTGAAAGGATTTTTGTACCGTGCCACAGGTAAAGACAAGCTGAGTCACCATTATCTGGCAAGTGCTTTAAATAAGAATGGTGGTACCCTCAACTAGAAGGTAGGACACCTCATAAACCCTCCACTGGCAGGTTGATTTCTCAACCTACGCTGGCTACACAGTTCTGGAACACAAGGGATGCTTCTGAGGATCACACCCTCTACTGGCATGTGAGTACCCTTCCCTGGGTTTACTCGGTGCTGAATACTACTCCTTAATGAATAGACACTGAACTTATTCCTAGGTCATAGCAGGCTTCACTGAACTATTATTGGTTATCGTGTCTAACTGAACTGAACTGAGTTCACTGAGTTCTATTGACCGATGGAATACTACTGAATTCTATTAACTGGCTAAATATACTGAGGTCTGAACTAGACTGGACTAATATTGAGTCTACTGAATTTTTCCTAAGTTCTGTAACTGTTTAAGAGTACTATTGATTGTTACAAGACTAAAATTATTTTGTAACTGACATTGGCTTTAAGTAATTAGCTTAATTGTCGGGTATTAAATACCCCAAGGACTCGATAGCATAAAAGTAAAGCATCGCATGACCTTGAATAGTATAGAAATGTACACTTGTTCATCATGCATCTATAGAGATATTTTATAAAACACTTGAATGGCATGAACTAATATACATGCTAACCTGATATAATCAAACTATTTAATTCACATGAATAATTTATCAAATACTTGGAAGGCATTGTATATGCACATAGTATTAATAAACACATGAACATCACAATTTCAAGACTTTAACATAAATTCACCTGATACTACCTACATAATAATTGGTTTACATAAATCTTGCACTTAATCATGGAATAGAAACCCAATCAACATTATAGTCATGAATAAACTTGAATCCAAATCATGGAAGTCATGAAATCAATTTACTTAAAGTTTAAAATATTTTCTTGGACTCCAAGGATAGAAAGGACCCTTGGATGAACACTTGACATACCTTGATATTTAAATTTGTAAAGAATGATGGAGTGTTCTTAAGACTGAATCTTGAATTTCAGATCCTAGTGTTTGCTTCTTGAGAAATTTTGAGAAAAATGAATGGATTTTGCATCTAAAGGGGGTTAATCTCATATTTTGGCTGCTGAAATTAGGTGGGAAAAGATCCAATTACCCTAGAGGATTTGGCTTTTAAATGAGTAAAAACGGATTTAGCAAAGCGTAGATCGAAGCGTCGCATCATTGGCATTAATGTGATAGCCAACGCGCCGCGTCGAGTCCATATCAATTCACTGGAATTTGCACAAGGAGTTGGAGAAAATACTTATAGATACGTTAGGCAACACGTCACATCGAGATTGCATCGTTCCACTGGTTTGAGCTTTCAAATGTGCCTCAAATAAAGTCCAAAAAATCCAAAACTTGTCCGAGAATACCTACTGACATTCTTGATCATGATTCATCATAAATATCATCAGTTTAAGGTCATAAGGGTCATGAAATTGAGTCGCCAACATACAAATGCTAAAATAACACTAAGTCTTAATACTTCACTAAAATTTTCTATGTTTGGGACCCTTTAATAAGCTTTAAAGGACTGAGCTAAGCTTAGGATTTTGCAGGGTCTTATAGTAATAACCTGTATTTTGGGCTATAACATAAGCCGTCATTTCTACGCGTAAAGGTCCCAAAATCCTATGACTCCGATGAAAATATAATTGTGATACTCAATTAGGTAGTGTGCTAATCTTATTGTGCATAAATTTACATCATAGAGGTCCCTTAACTAAAAGACGAGTTAAAAACTTTCCTATCGATTAAGTTTTAGTGAACGTCTAAACTTTTGTCGACATCCATCGATCATAACTTCTTGTATATAATGATTTATAGATATATCAAATGAAATTTCTTTGATTTTTATTTCCAATGCCATTGGTTTTGCCTTAATTCGATATCGGGATAAAAAGTTATGCTTGTTTTCCAGGGAGGTGTTAGACTGCCAGGCGCGATGGCCAAACTAACTGACCGTCAAGTCAGTGGTGGTCTGTCAAGATTTCTGTCAAACTCAGGTATTGAGCTCATTCTCTGGACAAGAACTGACGGATGGAGTGACAGTCCATCACCAGACTGACGGTTCATCAATCAAGACGCTAAGCGAGGCCGAGTTGCTTAGATGGGATGTTTTTAAATGGGTATTTTGATACTTTCCCTTCACAAAAACCTTCCCCACGAATTAAATGATGTTCTAAATGTTATTAATAAACTATTATCAGTTTTACAACATATCAAATCCTTTCTACTCTCAAGAACAAGAGCAAATTAGGGTTTCCTCTAAGATCAAGAAATCAAGAAAAGGTCAAGATTAGAGTTCCAATCTTCAAACAAAATGACATAAGTTAAGTGGGGTTTTCCCAAACTACATGGGCATTTATAAATCATTTATGTTAACATTTTCAATGTTGATAAGTCATGTTTTTATGAAGGGCTTGAATTACATTAAAAGGTACGCATTGCAAACCCTTCCAATGAGATGTGTTTTGGTCTTGAGGCCTTATATTGAAATTGATCTTTTACTCGTATGAATACATGTATATGTATGCATTTTATGTTTTAAAATTTGAATCTAAATCTTGAATATTGATATTCCCTCTCTTGTATAAATACATGTATTATGTATGCATCTTGATTTCACGTGTTATGACCTATTCGATTTCATGTTGAAACGTATGATATGAATGTCTTTACTATTGTTTAGTTTCTTAGTTTTGGTGATGACTTGAAGAGAGAGAATTTTTATTTATTATATAATCAAAAGTGATGATTTAAAGATTCGCATTGCTTACTACAAGGTATTTGACCACCACGTATTTGTGAATTGACCTCGAGGATTTGTACCTTAGTTTTCATGAATTTCACTGTACACATTCTCTTGTATTGTTTAAATGACTTTTTTCTAGAAAAGAGTTGTAAGTTGATAATTTATGGTTAGAAGTATGACATGCAAGTCTTGGTATGATGATATCACCTCAGATAAGGCCATGATAAACTCAGAACAGAATACAAATTTCATTTCAGATTTCAGATTTTGAACTCAGAAAGATACATGTTTAGAAAAGGTAAAAAATAGGCACTAAGAGAGTCAGGTGGTTACCCAAAGTAGGCATGAGACATACGATTCATTGCCTGGAATAGTTTTTTGTTGATACGGGTTTATTATGTCCCTAAAGAGGGATTATACGCTGGCCTAGTGCCCTATGGCGTATCAAATTCAGATACTCCAAATCTTACAGCAAACATGGGTTGGGGGATTGGATGTTGAGTTAAGGACGGATCATACATAGCCCGTGGGATACTTTCAGATATGTAGGGTATACCACCTAGCTCAGAAGTAACATAAAGAAAGAAATTGCATCTACAGAATTATTTTAAGATAATTTAAATTGCCCATGTATTTTATGTTATTTCATGCATAACACTTTATGAAATGCTCTCAATTAGGTATATAGAAAAGTACATTATTTTGGATTGCTCTACGTACCAGTACATTTGTATTGACCTGCTATATTTCAGAATCTGAGACTCAGTCTTGGGGTCCAACTAAGCCATAGAATTGTCCATCAGAAGAGTGCAATTCGTAAGTCTCGCTTATTTCAGAAGGCCTGTTTTTAGAACATTGTTACTCTATTTTAGTTTATGGTCCGAATAGAGGCCTTATCCCAGTTTTAGACAAAATGTGGACTATATGTATTAGAGATTTCACAGATTGATGTTAGATGTTATTCGAGGCTTATGAATTTTATTTCGAATTATTCATTTGAATTATAATAACGACCATGTTTCTGTATAATAACCTTTTTGCATTTCTTTACATTGTATTAACGTAGTGTATGATTTCCAGATAGAAAAGGGCATGTTGGCCTTCATGGTCATGGATGATTGTCGCGACTAGGGCGTCGGCTCGGGTTATGACAAATTCATGATGGCTTACTTTATTGTTTAAACCACTTCAAGAGTACAAGCTAGAGATGATGATCAATGCAATAGTTCATGTATAAATATCAATCAATATGTTCACATGAATTCCCTTGATCACTACATAAGGTTCTACTTCATTGTTTGAAGTCCTACTGAAGTGTTTGGGGGAAATTCTTGCCTTACTTTGACAATACACAAATAAGTAATAGTGCAAGAGTACAAGCTGGAGAGAATGATCAACGTAATGGTTCACGTATAAATATAAATCAAGGTGTTCCCTGGTGTTCCCTTGACCACTTCATGGGTCACACTGAAAATACACAAACAAGTAGAAGTGCAAGGGTACGAGCTGGAGATGATGATCAATACAATGACTCAAGCACACGACTAAAATAAATAGGAAAAATGAGCACAAAAACCAACTAGATATGGTCGGTTTCCTACACTTTTGACCAAAAAATCGATTAAGATGCATGGTCGTTAAATGCCTGGTAGCTTTTTAAAAACTGACCACGTGTGGTCGGTTTATATATATATATATATATATATATATTTAAAATTCAATATTTTATCTAACAAAAAAAGATTCATTAAGTACAAAACCAACCAAATGTGGTCGGTTTTATTAAAATTAATTAAATAATTTAAATACAAAACAGACCACATGTGGTCAATTTTATTAAAATTAATTAATTAATTTCAATATAAAACCGACCACATGTGTTCTTTTTTTTAAAATAATTTATTTAATAAAATATTTTTTAATTAAGTATTGTAAACCGAACACATGTAGTAGTTTTTGTAAAATTTTCCAGAATACTAACCACATGTAGTCGGTATTGTGGAAATCATTTTTATAAACCGACCACATGATCAGTTTTTGTAATATTTTTCAGAAAATCGACCACATGTGGTCGTTTTTCCTGATAACTTTTTTTTAAATAACAACCTATATATGCTACATTCCATCAACCAATATAACATTTCAACCAACATAACATTACAAAGAACCAGCATAAACAATACAAACATGTAAAATCATGTTATTTACAAAATCTATCTAGTCTCCAAATTCAAACTACAAAACATGCTATAGTCTAAAAACTACAACTCATTATCCTCTTTGTCATCCGCATCCTCATCCTCACACACATGATCTGATTCCTTATCAGTGGTGATATCATCTAGTGGGCCTAGACATTTTGCAGCCCGAACTGCAACACCAGGACAAGAACAAAGAATCCCTGCATATTGAATAAAAAAGCTTATCTACTCCTACATCAATTTCATTTGTTTCGTTGTTCCCTCTTACTTCTTCTTCGCCTCTCAATTTTTGCTGCAAGGTCTTTAGTGTGTTGAGAAATCATATTCTTTAGAAAATCAATGGTTTCTCTATCAACTGATGAGGGATAGGATGTTGGGCCAGACGAAGATCTAACATTCTCGCTAAAATACTTTTTGTGGTACCTGTAGTATTGGTTAGCTTTTGCACGAGGCTCATGAATAATATCAACTTTAAGAAAAAGATTCATAAATACAAAATTTGATTCTTAAATGGTTAGATTTTGCACGAGGCTCAACCCAGACAACTTCATCGGTTGGGTTCTTTTTCTTCCTTACATAGGTCACCTCGAATACCTCATGTTGTTGTATCTTCCTACCCAATTTTTTTGTCTACATATGATAAAATTATTAATCTTCAAATAATTTAAAATTTAAACAAAAACAAACAATTTAACCTACAAAAGTTACATACTATTTTTTGCTCCACATTAATCCGACTAACTGCTCCCACAGTATTTAGAGAGTCATCCTTGGATGATGCCCTGGCTTTCTTTCCATTCTCACTCAACACTTGGTATTTTTTGCTACTACAATAGCGAAGATAATCTTGCCACATGGGTTCGAGTATAAACTTTGGTCATACCCTGTTCGTTCTGGCATAATCCAACAGACTGTTCATTCTTGCTCTAGCTCTTCTATGAAAATTCCTTCGGATAGCACAGTCATTCGCGTCATCCAACCAAAAATATTTCTACAACAAAAATAAAAGTATAATATTCAATTTTTTGTTTTAACAATGTGTTAAGCAGTCGATAAGTTAAATCTTGACCTGAAATTCTTTAAACATTTCATTTCAATCAAATTCTTGAACCTTTTGCCAACTGGTCTAATAGCCATTAAAATGGCGAGTAATGCATTTAGTTATAATTATTTCAATTCCATCATTGGAAAAAAACCTACAACACAAGATTAAACATTAATTTGATAGAGCATAATAATATTGTTAATGAAAAATTAATAATGTTATATTTAAAAATATTATCCTACTCCATATAGAATAATATACCACCTCTGATAAACATCTCTCTCTGGGTTGTGGAACAAGTACTAGTGGATGCACTGGCGTGAGTGGATCTGAAGCACCGAATGGAGTGCCTCTAAGATAAAGATCCATCAATACAATAGATCCAATAGAAACACTATAAGAACGTGGGTGACAACTAGTAGAAGGTACTGCCGAAGATAATAGATGACAGTATATGCCAGTGAACCTCTGATAGTACTACGAATGCAGTGGCATGGGGATAGGAGCTAAATGAGTCACTGCAGACCCATAAAGTGGACCCACGTTCATAGTAGCAGAAACTGAATACTGCGATGACCTAGAATATGAGGGTCGTGCTGGCACATCATCACACCAACCCTTAGATAAATGAATACCTGACGATCATCTATAAGGCGGAGGTTGTTTTTTCTTTTCTGTCTTTGTAGGATCAACTTTTTGCTTACCTTTGTCACCTTTACTTGCCATCTAAATTATGCAAAGTGAACAAGCAGTTATTCCTTACAAAATAATTATAAGAAAACACCAGTGTTAAAACATTCCAAGTAACTAATTTCAAGTTACTAATTCACATTCCAAATCACTAAATCAATATTAAACAACAACAATCTAACATAGTATATTACATATCAATATTAAAGAAAAAACATAAAGGTAAATAGTACAAAGCATAATGACATGAATACATAACAAATACAACCTACACAATCGAATCCTCCTCTCCCAAAGATTCTCCACTAAACCATTCACCCTCTTCGAAAGTTTTCACATCTCCTACCCACTTAGCCTCTTCCTCTACAATATTAACTTCTTCAAATATATTTTCCAGGTGGTTTAAACTATCCACTAAATCAATGTCCACAACTGGTGATCAATCTGTATTTTATTTTGATACGCACTCTCTAACACATTCTCAACTTACACCCATCTTATAGGCTTTTTTTGTTACAACCCACCAATCAGACTTATCACAATGCAACGGATAAGGAGTATAATACACTAGTTTAGCATTACGCACGAGAACAAAGGGATTGTGAACAAGATACGTCCAATTGTGCTTTACTTTAATGATGTTATGCTGTACTCTTGTGCCTCTTGTGCTTGGATCAAACCACTTACATCGAAAGAGGATAATTTTTTTATTGGCAAACCAGCATACTCCATTTCTAAGAACTCTTGTATGATGCCAAAGTAATCAACATCATTATCACCCTTAACCCAAACACCACTATTGTTTGTTTTCCTTGTTCTGGAGTGTTTTACGATGAAAAATTTAAACCCATTTACAATGTAATGGGACATTGTACGACCTTCAACTGGTCCCCAATAAATATCTCTCAAGAACTAATCGTATGCTGCCGAATTTGGTGAATGGTGTACCTAAAAATATTATACATATATATATATATATTAGTTGAAGAATGTGTAAATGTTTAAAGTTTGTAGGAATATCATTACACTTACACACCTCTTATGTAAACCATGTTGCAAAGGATGTGTACACTTGTTTCTCGTGGAATTGAGTCTTCAATAAACTGAAGATTCAACATGCAAAACATAATTAGTTTCCTTAAGGGAATGAGTAAATAAATATGATATGTTAATATTTGATATCCTTACTTAAGAACAGGCCCAACTTCCAGGAAATTCAGCAAGACATGCATAGTTGGTGATTTGTGCTCCATGGTAGTGTGCCGATGAAATATGACCTTTTTAGCCTTACTATCAGATTAATTGAAAATTGATATCGATTGTAAATGAGGCTCATTCTCATCATCCTGATGATGATTCGATCATTTTCTTAAATAATCAAATTCATCACCAAAGTAGTATGAACAAAATTGAGATGTTTTGCTTTCAAGATATGCCTTAACTATAGATCTTTCCACCCTATGTTTATTTGGGGATCCCATTTTAGTTTTCCAATTGTCCTGCATAATCTTAATATTAGATGTTTACTATATAAAAATAAATATGTATGAATTTAAATATGTTGCAATTGCTTACCGTTTGCCTGGATACATCAACCTAATTTTAAATGGTCTGCCTAGCCAAGCTTTGTGGACAAGGTGAATGGGAAGATGTTCCATCGCATCGAAGAACCCTAGAGGAAAAATCTTCTCCAACTTGTTAGTGATAACAACACTATTAAATTCCATTCGTGCCAGATTTTCTTCTTTTAATGTGGTGGCACATAAATCTTTGAAGAACAAACTAATCTCTGCTATCGATTTTCATATATTTTAAGAAAACCAATAAAATCAATTGGAAGTAATTGTTCCATGAAAACATGAAAATCATGGCTTTTCATTCCATGTAAGATACTTTGTAACATATCAACCCTGTTTCCCAAATATGAGGCATATCCATCCGGCATCTTTGAACTTTAGACCCACTCATATATTTTTCTCTTTTGGTCCAACATAAATATATAACTAGCCTTTGGCTTAAGAACATTGTCATTGGCCCCCTCCTGTAAGTGTAATTCTTTAAGCTTGCAATATTCTAATAAATCAAGTTTGGCCTTAGGATTATACTTTATCTTTCTTGTGATATCCATAATTGTGTTGAAAAAGTTGTCAAAATAGTTCTTTTCAGCATTCATGACATCAATATTATGTCTAAGCAAATTATATGTCCAATATGCTTAGTCCAGTTATGTGAAACGCCATATCCATCAAGACTATACAATGGTTCCTCGCTAACTTTTAACAAATCCTGAACTATCTCCCGGACGTCATGACCAGATAACCTTGGAGGTAGACGATCACGTTTAGTTTTATTCTTTCTAAATGCATTCCTAAGTCTCCTAAACTAATGATAAGGTGGCAAGAAACAACAATGACAATCAAACCATGAATTTTTTCTGCCATGTATCAATGTGAAAGATTTTATTTTTTTCATGCAGTATGGATAAGCCAACTTTCCATCTGTCATCCACTAAGACAATATTCCATAAGCAGGAAAATCATTAATAGTCCACATTAGATATGCACGCAAATGGAAATTCTATTTAAGTTAAATGTCCTAAGTTTCAATCCCCTTATGCCATAAAATTTGAATTTTATCAATCAAAGATTACAAGGAGACACCTATTCTGCATTTTGAATTATGCGAGCCAGGAACAACATAATTTAGAAATATATATGGACAATAGTCATCAACATTTTAGGAGGAAGATTATACAGGGTGATAAATACATGCCCACATAAATATGGTGCAACACCAACAGAAAAATATGAGAAGCCATCCCCACACAATCCCAAACGAATATTTTATAGCTTGGCTGCAAATTCTGGATAGGCTTAATCAAAATGCTTCCAAGCCTCTCATTCAGATGGATGACACATAACACCAGTAGGACTTCTATATTCACTGTGCCATCTCATATGAGGAGCTAAGCTATTTGATGCATACAACCTCTTTAACCTTGGTATTAGATATAAATAATGCATCGCCTTAATAGCAGTTTAGTTTTTTCGACAACCACACTTCTATCGACAGTGTTGAAAAAACTTACAAGACTATAGGTTAGCATATTCCTTAAAGTATAATAAATAACCATTTTCATAACAATCAATTCTAACTAAGGAGAGACCTAACTTTGACACCAATCTTTTTGCTTTATAGAAAGAATCAGGAACCTCTAAGGCGGAGTCAACTAATTCTTTAATAAGGTCTATCATTGAGTCTATTCCTCCTTCAGCAATGTTCCAATCAGATTTAATACTTAATAATCTAACAACAATAGACAAACGAGAATTCAAATACCCGTCAAACAAAGGATAACTAGTAGCATGCTATTGTTCATAAAAATGCCCCGCTTCTTTATTCGGAATATCTTCCACAATTTCCCTAAAGTCGCCCCCGTGTTGCACCCCAAAAGCATCATGTACCATTTCTGTCATTCTAGTATCTTGATAGTTATCATGCCCTTCAGACCTACCACTTTCCCCAATAACCAAGTTATTTCGCTTAACATCACCCTGAATAGTATGCAATCTTAAAAAGTCCTCGTGAAACTCATTTCTATAAAGTTGTTCCTTCATAACATCTTCTTTTACAAGATATGTGCCATCACATCTAACACAATGACAACGAATCTCCCAAAACTGTGACCAAGCATCAAGTGTCTTAGTATGTTCCACAAATCAATTAACACCTTCAACAAATTCCACCCAAAGACCCATTGTATTATCATTAATCCAATTATATATCCAGTTATAATCCGGTTCCATCTACACAATCAATCAAATTCAAGTAATTAGATCAAATCACAAAAGTTCACATTTCAAGTCCCTCCATTAAAAATAAAAGTCACATTCAATAAAAAAAAATTACATTTCAAGTAAATACACTTAATCCCGTTCAAGTCAATAAGTCACCTCCCAATTTACCAAACTAAACTTCTTTCAATACAAAAATTCACATTTTAAGTTCCTACACTTCAATATTTTCAAGTCAATAAGTCACCCTAGTCTGCTAATCTGATAGTCAAGGATTTTGACTAGGATCTCTTTGAATGAGAGGTTGTTCTGAATATCTAAGCCCTCTGTAGGGACTACGAAAACTAGGTTACCTATGCATTTCTTAAGAAAGGAGACGTGAAACACTGGATGGACTAAAGATAGATTTGAAGGAAATTAAAGCTCATAAGCTACTTTGCTGAAGCGACTGAGAATTTTGAAGGGGCCTACATATTGAGGACTGATATTTTCCTTCTTTCCAAAATTCTTCACTTTCTTCATGGGAGAGATTCTCAAATACACATAATCCCTAATCTCGAACTTGAGATCCTTTCTGTATACGTCTGCATAAGATTTATGTTTGCTCTGAGCTAATTATAGCCTAATTTGAGGTCTATCTTAGAGAAGTAGTCGACACCCTGAAGTTGGTCAAACAAGTCATCAATCCTGGGGAGTGGATACTTGTTCTTTACCGTGACCTTATTGAGCTGACAGTAGTCTATGCATATTCTTAGAGAGCCGTCTTTCTTATGCACGAATAAAACTGTTATGCCCCATGGAAAGACACTGGGTCTAATGAATTCCTTATCTAAGAGATATTTCAACAGTTCCTTTAATTCTTTGAGTTCTACTGGAGCCATTCTATATGTCAAAATAGATATGTGATGAGTATTTGGGAGAAGATCACTTCCAAAATCAATTTCCCTTTTGGGATAAATTTCGGGAAGATCATTTGTAAATATATCTAGGAATTCACATGCTACTGATACTGATTCAAGAGTATGGATTTTTTAACTGGAGTCCTTAACTCGCACAAGGTGATAGACACATCCCTTAGATATCATTTTTCTCGCCTGAAGGTAAGAAATAAGTTGGCCCCTAAGTGCTAAAGTACTACCCCTCCACTGTAGGATGGGTTTATTTGGGAACTAGAATCAAATAATTCTATTTCTGCAATCGACTGAGGCATAGTAGTAATAAATCCAATCCATGCCGAAAATACCATTAATATCAGTCATATCTAATTCGACTAAGTCTGTTGAAGTTATTTTCTGAGATACTATAACCGGATAATTCCTATAAACCCGTCGGGGTAGAGATTAAGAAAGGCTCTGCTAGAATTTTGGGATTGACTCTAAAACCAACTTCTATATAAGGAGTTACAAAAGATAAGAAATTTCTTGGATCTAGCAAAGCATATACATGTAAGTGATAAACTTGTAATATACCATTGACTACGTTAAAAGAACTTTCCTGATCTTGTCAGGACTGAAGAGCGTAGAGTCTATTTGGACGTTGCCCACCGGTGGCACTGGATGAGGTACCCTACTGATTCGAGCGACTGGACAGAGCTGGAGGATGATTTCACTATCCCTGAGAACTTGACTAGGGAAAATCTCTCACTCTGTGGCTTGGCTTGCCACATCCAAAATAAAAATCACTGCCAGCTCTGCAAATACCCTGATGGTTCTTGCCACAAGTCTGACAAAGAGGATTAGTTCGAGCACTGCCTACGCTACCCTGAGACTGAGAGCCTAGCGCCCTATCTCTATTGCCATTTTTGAATTTCGACACCAGAGCACTAGCTGAGGTTGGAGCTGGAACTGAGGATTTTTGGAAGAACTGAGAACGATTTCCACCTCTGAGTTGGTTGAGCAAAGTTAAAACTACCAGTTTTAGTTCTCTTATTTTGATTTTCTCTCTTCTTATTCTTCTACTCCTCTATCTGTTGACCATGGATTATCAGCCTAGACAACTCCATCTCACTAATCAAAATTGCGGTCCTGCTCTCTTTGACCACACTATCATTCACTCCAGACACAAACTTACTCATTCGAGATCTGCTATCTTCCACCACATGATGAGCCTATCTAGCTAGTTGAGTAAACTTGAGATAATACTTTTTCACTGTCATATTTCCCTGCTTTAGATTAATAAACTCTAACACCTTAGCTTCTCTCAGCTCTAAGGGAAATAATCTATCTGGAAAAGCAGTGGCAAACTCCTTCTATTCAACGGGCCCTACATATATGACCCTCTCTGTTTTCCATTATTTAAACTAAGTATGAGTCACATCCTGCAACTAGTATGCAGCTAGCTCAGCACCCTCACTAACAGTCACCCCCATAATATATGTAATCTCTTACACCTGATCAAGATACTCCTGAGGGTCCTCATCTGACTTAGACCCTGTAAAAAATAGAGGGTTCATTCAGGTGAAGTCCTAAATCCTGGCTGTTGTAGTATAGGCCACTGGGTTGGCTGAAAAGACAGCTGGACATTCATTCTGAGCAATAACTGAATCAGCTAAGGTAGTGAAATCTTCTTTGAACTCAGCATGGGAAACATGTTCACCCAAAGGATTTGGCTGAACGGGATGAGGGGATGACTGATCTCCCGTTTCTCTTCTTTAAGTCCTCTTTAGAGGCATTTTCTGTATATAGAAGAGGAACTTGAATTAGAAAGAGAGTTTAACTGAAGCTCTTGCTTGGTCGCACAACATGAATACTGAAAGAAGGAAAATTATTCCTAAAACATCACATAGCCTCCTGTACATAAATGTGGCGCGCTACATATCCATGCATAAGGCTATTCTAGATGTGGCTTTTCAGACTTCCTAGGACACTGTTGAACCTTAGGCTTTGATACCAAGTTTGTAATGCCCCGAGTCTGGTACCCTGGATGCTACATGGTGCTCATAATCCCGAAGGACCACAAGCTAACCTATGATTAGTTCCTGCTGCAATAACTGAGTAATAACACTGTATAATACAGAATAATGGGCTAAAATACCATAAGGTTCAAAACTGTAATATTGATGAAAAAAATGATAAAGTCTGATAAAACATCAGAATTTGAAATAATACTGTTTGAAAACTAATCTAGAAAGCCTCTAAAACTGAACTGTCTAAATAAGGAGTTGATGGGATAATCCCACAACTAACTCCATCCAATGAAATACTGAATCTAATGAGATAATAAAATAAAAGAATATCCTCGAATGATGAGGACTCACTGCAAGTTTGTCTGCTACAAGTATAATCTACTAAGAATACTCTGGGGGTCGTACGTCTTAACTTATGGCATAAAATACCATAGCACAAAAGAAAAGTATATGTCAGTACGTGTGAATGAACTGGTATACAAAGTGAGGTAAGGCTGAATACAAGGGTTCATATGCATAAACTATAACTGACTGAATAACATGAACATGACTGCGTGAGAATACATGGATGAATACATAACTGTAACTAAAGCCATAAGAATTCTGAATACTGAGTTTAAGGATAACATGGATTACTGGTAATTGGTATAACTGATAAATGATATGCTATATACTGAGTGACTGTGTCTGACAATCCTTTTTTTTATGGAACTAGCAAAATTATGTACTAATCTGAGTGACTGTATTTGACAGTCATGAAATCGTTAAAACTATCTAAATTTTTTACTGAATACTGAGACTGAGACTATGGGAGGTAATCATCTAACCGACATGCCCCTTTACTGAATAGAATTGGGGTCCAACCTGTAACCTTAGTTGGAAGGATTCCAGTACCGTGCCACAGGTAAGGACATTGAAGAGATACCCTCATCTAAAAGGTTCTCAAATGATAATGGTGGGACCCTCAACTGTCAGGTTAAGCCACATCATCAACCTTCAAATAGCAGGTTTTGATATCTCAACCTACGCTGGCTACGTAATTCTAGAATGCAAGGACTGTTTTTAAGGATCACACCCTCTACTAATAGGTGAGTCCTAATCCTTGCGTTCACTCAGTGTTGAATCCTACTCCCAACTGAATAGACACTGGACTAATTTCCAGTTCATACTAGGCGTGATTGAGTTGTTACTGATTGTACTAATTTACTGAGCTAAAATAAGTTTACTGAGTTCCATTAGCTAACAGAATATTACTGAGTTCTGTTAACTTACTGAGATTACTAACGACTGAACTAAATACTGAATGGGATTGGATTAATACTGAGTTTACTGAGTTTTTTTCCTGATTTCTGTAACTAAACTAGAGTCTACTGATCATGACATGATTGAGACTGTTCTGTAACTGACACTGGCTTTAGGCATACATCTAAATTGTTGGGTATTAAATACCCCCAGGAGTCAATATCATGAAAACAATAAGACATGACAATTCATGAAAACTTGACAATAGTCAACAACTCACAATACGATCTATAAGACATTTCATCAACCACTTGAAAGTCATGAACTTGCACATGAATAGGAATGCATACTAACACATCATAATTTCATTAAACCTATCTCATGAGCATTCCATCAAACACATACAAGGTATAGCTTTAACATGGAAGAGATTGTAAACATATGGTTATAGCATAAGCTCATCATTTAGACCATCAAAGGATCACAAAATGCCATAGTCTCAATTTAGCATTTTATCAAACACATGGTAGGCGTTGCTTTATACTTGGGTATGATCAACAATGCTACTATATTATGACTTCATAATTGAAGGGTTTCAATATAAGAGAATTAAAATTCAACTTACATGTTATCATAATATCAAAAACCCATACAGATTTAAACTTGGAACACATTCCACAACATCAAAAAGATTACATTCAAACCCACAACATGGAAATAACAATTTATATTTTTAAAAGAAGTTTCTTCAACTCCAAGGGTGGAAGGGACCTTTGGATGTACACTTTACATACCTTAATGCTTGAATTTGGAAAGATTGATGGTTAAATCTCTTGAATTTGATTCTTTAATTGATAGCCCTAGGGTAGGATTTTATGAATAATGATTGTATCATGCCTCTAAAGGGGCTAAATTTTGTATTTTGGGGGCTGAGGTTCAAGGAAAAAAGACCCAAATACCCCCAAAAACGTGGTGTTTTAATGAGCAAAAACTGGGCTACCAATGTGATATCCGGTGTGGCGGGTCAATGGTATCGATGCGACATCCAACGCACCACGTCGGGTCACTAGAATGGAACGCTAGTAGTTGGGGATAATATCAACCAACGCGATAGGTGACGCGGCGCACCAAGATCACGTTAGTACACTGTTTTGAGATTCCAAACATGGTCTAAATGAGGTTCGAAGAATCTGAAACTCGTCCGGGAACACCTACTGACCCTCCTGATCATGAATTAACTAAAATATCAACATTTAACGGATGTATAGGTCGAGAAATAAGATTGTCAACTTTCGAAGGCCAAAAATAAACTAAGTCTAAATACTTAGCTAGAATTTTGCTAAGTTTGGGACCCCTTAACAAGCTTAAAGGACTGATTTAAGCTAGGAATTTTGCGGGATCTTACAATCATTCATCGATCGATCACTACATCATATATATATTATATATATATATATATATATATATAAAGATATTTATATATATGAACTCTTGAATGCGTACTATATACATCACATCCACAAGTATATTCCCTCTTAGTAGAACACATTCATTATATTCAGATGAATTATCAGTTATATATGTACATTAGATTACTATAACATCAATTGTAGCATAATATCATTATCTAAACGGTATGATATATATACACATATTCTTTATATAAAGATTATGCATGTTTAACGTCATTTAGCATATATACAAAGAAAATTATTTATTTTATATATTGAAAGAATAATAAAAAATAAAGATTATGTTTAACCTAATTTATTTATTTTATTTGATATATTTTTTAGTATAATATTTTTGCAAAATCTAAGATTGATTGATTCTTATTATTATTATATTGGTTATCGACTACGTGTGACCAATGTCATTTCAAAAAATAATATATTTAATTTTACATATAATTATTTTTTAATAAAAACCGACCTAAGTAGTCGGTTTCTAAATAATTTTATTTTTATTTTTTAAATTCCAAAACCGAGCACATGTGGTCGCTTATATAACAAAATTAATTTTAATTTTTAAACAAAACCGACCACAAGTGGTCCGTTTTTTAAAATTATTTTCTTTTTTATTTATTTTTTAATCTCAAAATCGACCACTTGTGGTCGGTTTTAATTTTTTTTTAAAATTTAATTTTTAAATTAAAATTGACTACAAGTTGTCTCTTCTTAAAATATATTTTTAATTCTATACCGACCACAAGTGGTCACTTTTTAAAATTATTTTTAATTTCTATAACGACCGCAAGTGGTCGCTTTTATAAAATATTTTAAATTTAATTTTAAAATAATACCGACCACAAGTGGTCACTTTTTATGTAAATATATTTTTTAAACAAAACATACTACATGTGGTCGATTTGTAAAAATTATTTTCTTTGTAAGTTATTTTTAATTTCAAAATCTACCAAAAGTGGTCGGTTTTTTCATTTCTTATTTTAAAAAATTTATAATTATTTATATAAAAATTATTGAAACGAGTATTTTTGAATTTTATAATATAAAAGTGATCACATGTGGTTACTTTTTTAAAAAAAAAATTATTTATTAAAGAAAGATAAAAAAAACGACCACATGTGATCGGTTTTTTAGCGACCACATTCTGTGATCGGTTTTTTATGGTCGAAAAAACTGTATTTTTAGTATTGATATAAATATCTATAAATGAGTTCCCTAGAGTTGCCTTGACTATTTTATTAGGGCTTACTTTGTTGTTGGAAGCCCTAGTAATGTGTTTGGAGGAACTCCGGGGCTCACTCTGAAAATACACAAACAAGTTGTAGTGAAAGAGTACGGGCTGGAGATGATGATCAACACAATGACTCATGTATAAATATCTATCAAGGTGTTTCCTAGAGTTCCCTCGACCATATCATGACGTCTTACTTCGTTGTTTGAACCCCTATTGAAGTGTTTGGGTTAACTCTGAGGCTCACTTTGAAAATATACTAACAAGTAGAAGTGCAATAGTACGAGCCGGAGACGATGATCATCACAATGATTCACCTATAAATATTTATAAAGGTGCATCCTGGAGTTCCCTTGACCACTTTATGAGGATTTATTTCATTGTTTGGAGCCTTGCTGAAGTGTTTGGAGGAACTTTGGTACTACCTTTGAAACTATGCAAACAAGTAAAATACAAAAGTATGAGCTGGTGATGTGATCAACACTATGATTCACGTATAAATATCTATCAAGGAGTTTCCTTGACCACTTCATGGGGGCTTACTTTGTTGTTTGAAGCTCTGCTGAAGTATTTGGGGGAACTCTGGGGCTTACTTCGAAAATACATTATCAAGTTGAAGTTTAAGAGTACTAGTTGGAGATGATGAATACGATGGTTGATGTATAAACCTATCATGTTTTTCAGTAGATTTTTCTTGACCACTTGTAGTCATTGCTTTATGTATTTGGAGTAATTCCAGGCTTCACTTTCAACGAGATTTAATTTATATAGCATGCGGTATAAACCAATATTTCATTTTTTAAAAAAATTAGTATCGTGTTTTAACCAATTATAATGTGTATTTTTTTTTTATATTTAGGTTACTTCGATCACCTGTATGAAAGAATATATCAACAACTAAATCTCGTGATTGATGATAGTGGTCGTTGTTGTAAGGATGGTGGTTTTGGTTGGTGGGTGATGGTATAGTATTTGATAATGGTGATTGATGAATGATGGCGGTAGTGGTTACTGGTTGAAATTGTGGAACATCCATCTTTATAGATATATTTTAATAAACTTGTTAATGATATCAAGACTTTGTATCAAGTTTTAAGTATTCTGATCTATTCAGACTCATTCACCGGTTGTAACAGTTACACAATTGTTAAAATTTAAATAATTAATATTTTTACATAATGACTGATGATATTTGAATGATTGAAATTAAGATTTTCATCAAGTGTAAATGTAAACAAATGAATCCTTAATATCTAAAACACAAGGAGTGGCAGATGTTGTATACATATGAAAATGACTTGTAAAATTTAATTTCAACAAATTTTAAGTTCTGAACACATAAATTTACAGTAAGTCGATGCAAGATAAAAACTTGAAGACGGTAACTAATTAAATTTTACATATTTAATATCACAAGTTACAAAAATGTTATACATTAATATGGTTAAATCACATGAATGTATATCAAATAGATAATTACTATTTGTAGTATTGTTACATTTTAAAATTACAGTGCATCGTAATGTGCTAATGCACTTCCCATCCGTTTGCATTGTTGTATTGTGCAGCAACTTTCAGAGGTTGATGGCTCTATGTCAATCACTCTCTTGTTTTGATGAAAATTAATCTTATGAGTTAGTGGTAAGATGTGATCATAGTTTTATTGTGACTTCTATCATTATTTTATTACCTCTTTATGTATTGTAATTCACAGAACATATGTAATCTATAGGTCATTCATCTCCCTACTTAATTTCCACTACTCTCTCGTTTACTAGATGGAAGTATATTATGCCTATATAAAGGGTGTTTCCTTTCTTGTGTTGTAAGAGATGGATAAGAAGATGAGTAGTAGTATAAAATATGTGATGCGTAGGACATTGTAGCATGTAGAGAGGTGAAAATAGTGAAAGAGAGAGTTGAGGCAAAAAAAAAAAAACCTGAAGTCTCCAACTATATTCACTATAGAAAAGAGAATGATTATCCTTAGTGAATGAGAGAGTTCAGATAAAAATAATATTTTAAATCTTCAATTATATTCATTATACAAAAAATATATGTTGAAGAAAGGTATTCTTTTGGTGGAGCTTTGAACTCTTCAACTAATCCGGAGTTGCTTGAGTTATGACGCTGACGGGATGTTGTATTTTGGAGGGAATAAGTCAAGAGATTTACTGCTAGATTGGTGTAGATTATGTCGCAGTGGACTTGAATTTCCTTAAAAAAAGCGAGATATCTATGCCCCAGCCTGAATATTATTCATTTTGTTGTTTTACTTTTCAAATGTAATTATCTAATTTGTATATTTTACACCAACATTTAGGATATACATGCCTCTCACTGATACCATTTTATCTACGTATAATTAATTACTCGAAATCAGAATGTCGCAACATCTGTTCAAACAAAGAGAATAGTTACTATTTTTAAAAATTTATAACCCAGCCTTATTATCTAAAATCACTAAGTTATAGAATCTACTTGAAATTACTGTAATAAATACAAAGCTATATAAAATAGATTCTTTTCACCTATAAAAACATCATGAAAATATTTTTTTTTCTTTTTGTTTTTTTGCAAAAGAGATACTTTATATATTACTTAAACATATTACATCTCGAAGCATTTCCAATGAAATTTATCCCTTTAAAACTTGTACATAATAAACCAAAAGGAAAATATATATATATATATATAACATGAAAAAAAACATTAATCCTATGAGTCTTCAATGGATGCTAAATCCTATCTCAAAAACACAACTTTATAGTTCCATACTAGATATCATATTGTCTAGGTGATTAACATTGGCAACAAGATACAACAACAATAAATCAAGTTTATTCCCACAAAGTGGGGTCTGGAGAGCATAGAATGTACACAGTTCATACCGCTATTTTCAAAGAAGTAGAGAGGCTGTTTCCAATAGACCCCCGGCTCAAAATAGAGAATAGTAAGCAAGAGCGTAATTCACCATTAAGAATGGTGGGTGGAATAACATAAAAGGAATAAGACATACTAAAAATAAAATAGAAATCAGAGCAATACGAAATAAGATAAATAAGCGCAATATGAAATAAGAGCTAAGAAATATGGCATCCGGAAACTACGACCCCCACCTATGGACACAGTCCTGGGATTACTAACCCAGCTATACATGAGCTCTTCTACTACTAGCTACAACCCACGCACACGACCTAGCCTTCTACCCTTATCGCGACCTCCACACCTTCCTATCTAGGGTCATGAGTGGCAACAAGATAGGAAACCATTATTCTCCCCTAGCCAACTTTTGATACAATTAATACGAAACTTATGTGAACATGATATCCTTGTAACTTATAAATCACCATCAAGTTCATTTTGGAAAAGCAAGCAATTTCCACAACTAGAAGTTGACGTGATCATATTATTCCTATTTGTTCTCACTGGGACATAGCGATTAAACAATTTAACCTTAACAGTTAATTGCAGTGTTGACCAACCATGGACCAACACCAAGGGATGCCTAAACTTATGTGCCATCTCATTCAGTTCTTCACAGATCTTCTCGCAGTTAACATATAAAGCATGCCAATTCTTCAGCACCCACAAGATAGTGGGCGGAGTTTTCAAGAAGAAAAAGGACAGCCCGGTGCACTAAAGCTACCGCTATGCGTGGTGTCCGGGGAAGGGCCACACCACAAGGGTGTATCGTACGCAGTCTTACCTTGCATTTCAGCCAGAGGCTGTTTCCAATGCTTGAACCCATGACCTCCTGGTCACATACCAACAACTTTACCAGTTTTCAAGAAGGAAATGAAGATATTTGAAAATTTTGGTCTTTAACATGTAAATTAGGGGTGTCAAGTGGGCCGGGTTGATCCGGCCCAACCCGGCCCTAGTACCTAACCCGGCCCGGTTTGACCTAGTCCGGTAAGTCCTAGGGCTTTAGGGTTCCGATCCTGGGCCTATTATTTTGTTAAAATGGGTCCGGCAAATCCGGCCCGGAACAAGCCCGGTCCAGGCCCGCCGGTTAACCGGCCCGGCCCGGCCCAACCCAAAAAAAATATTTTAGATTTTGGGCCAAACTAGCCGTTGGCCCAACGGCTATATAGCCGTTTTTGGGTCCAAATGGCTAGTTTGGGCCCATTTATTAAAAAAAAAAAAACTTTAAAAAATATCTTTTAATCCCAAAAAAAAATCTATAAATACCCTACAACTTCAAATCATTTTTCACACAATTTTTCACTCTCTCAAATCTCATTCTCTCTCAAATCTCAATTCTCAATTCTCAAATATTCAATATATTTAATTTCTTAAAGTGTTCACTTTAATTTTTTAATTTTTCGTTTACAAAGTACGAGCTAAAGTTTCTAAAGTCGCAATCTTTGGATACTTCCAAAAATTGGTATTGTCTTTCCATCTCTTACGTTTAATTTTTATTTATTGTATTAATTGTTTAATATTTAATTTTATTATATTTGTGTATTTTGAATATTTTTAGTTTAATTTAATTTATATTATGGATAAATTAAGAAACCTCGCTACTAAAGGTGTTAAAAATTTTGTCCCGGAAGCGGTAGTGGTAGTAAAAAGCGAATTACTAGCGGTAGAGGTAATTCAAGTAGTTGATATACCCATGTGCCTTCGTCTCCGGTACCGCTTGGTACACCTTTTGAGGAAGAAATAGGTGTAGGTGCTCATGATATGGATTATGTAGAAGCTCAGGAAAATTACGGTATAGAAGAAGAAAATGAAGTAGATGCGGTTAATTTAGACGAAGATAATGAAAATATTGCTGAGACACCCGCAGTAGGAGATGCTAACGTTAAATCTAAATCAGTTAATCTCCCTTCCCGTCCTCCCAGTGCCCCAAAACCTCGTAAAAGAACTAGTATTGCATGACAATATTTTGAACGTATATCAGATATTGAGGTGCAATGCAATATTTGTCAACAAATATATAAGCATAGAAGTGGAGGCAAGCAAGGGGGTACGGGTACGTTAATGAGACATGTAGCTGAAGAACACAAAAGAGAGTTAAATATTGCAAACGGTGGTGGGGATGTTGGTGGGTCAACGCAAACTAGAATGGACCCAGCAACCGGTCAAGTAGCGAAGAAGTATAATAAATTGAGGGATAGGGAAGAAATAGCTAAAATGGTAGCTGTGGGTTGTTTGCCTTTTAGTTTTCCTTCTTCTGATGCCTTTATTCGTTATATACAAGAAATTTACAATCCTATGTTTAACGGTATTCCTAGAACTACTTGTCGGTCTGATATTTTTAGACTCCATTCACAATATTGTTTTTATTTATCAACATTGTTAAAAAATATTCAATGTAGATTGTCCCTAACTTCTGATCTTGGTCGTGCTGTAAATAAAAATGATTATTTAACCGTTACTTGTCATTGGATGGATAGTAATTTCGTGATGCAAAAACGTATTCTTGTTTTTTTATATGATGAAGATCGTAAACATACTGGAAAATTTATTGCTGATTCTATTGTTAAAATTGTCGGATATTATGGTATCGAAAATAAAATTTTATGCATTGCTTTTGATAATGCTTCTAACAACAAGACTGCTATAACAAAAATAAAATCTACGCTATCTCCGCCCTTGCCTGAAATTTTTCATATTAAGTGTGCATGTCATATATATAATTTAATTGTAAAAGATGGTCTTGACTTTTTTGAGCTTTATATTAAAAAAATTCGTCTTGCTGTTGGTTTTATTCAAGGAAATAATCGTAGATCGAGAATTAGAGAATTTAAAGTTAAATGTCAAGAAAATGGACTTACACCGATTTTGATGCCTGAGGAAATTGATACTAGATGGAATTCTACGTATGAATTTTTAAAAACTTGTTATAAATATAGAATTCCTATTACACTAGCTTTTAACCAACATTGCGGTTCATTTGCTGATTCTGCTGATTGCATGCTACATAATTCTGATTGGGTTGTAATTAATGATCTTGTTAAATTTTTAAAAAAATTCTATGTAGCTACGGTTGAATTTTTCGGTGCTTATTATCCTACTGTTTGTAATATTTTGGCATATATAGCCGATATTTCTGGTTTGCTCAAAGAATATAAAAATAAAGAAGGTTATAAAGAAGCTGTTGACGCCATGTTTACGAAATTTAAAAAATATTTTTTCCCGATTGCCCCTATTTACTTGGTTGGTACTTGGTTAGTACTCTTATTTATACTAACTTAGAAATAAATACTAATCATGATTCTGAACAAGTACAACTTGATTTGTGGACGGCTACGGCTGATGCAAAGGATTACATAGAAAAATTATATAATCACTATGCTGATTTATTTGATTTAGCCGTACCTACAAATATCACTCCAACTGTCGCTCCTCATCCTACCGAGGAGCCATCATCTTCTAAAAGGCCGGCACATAGTGGTTTTTCTGATTCGTTTTATGATTTAAATTATTGGAACAGCGTTGATGAGAGGACTTACACATCAACTTATCGGGAAGAGCTGAAATATTATCTTCGGATGGCACCAGAGGATCGCAGACAATAGATCAACACGTTGGATTGGTAGAGGAGTAATGAAACACAATATCCTGTGCTTTCAAGATTAGCTAGAGATATCTTGAATGTTTCAATGTCAACCGTTGCATCAGAGAGCGCCTTTAGTCAGTAACGACAGTAGCTTGGAGACAACCGACACTCATTGGGAAGCAATGCAATGAATGTTCTAGTTTACCTCAGAGATTGGATTAGAGCGGAAAGAAGAAACCAAGGAATGGAACCGGAGTCGAGCGACGAGCTGAAACTTGAAGAAATTATGACTTCACGGGAGAACTCAGCAGAATCAAGTCCAATGCATGATTTTGCCCCCATTGACTTCGACTATCCTATGCAAGTTCCCATTAATATTAACATGAATGAGTTGGAAAAAATGATGCATAATTTATAGATTTTTCATTCATGTAAATTATAAATTTTGGATCATTTTGCAATCAATAAAATTCCCCAAATTCATTCACTCCTTAGTCCTTGTTTTTTATTTATTTTTTTCATTTAACGATTTAAAATTTTAAATTGAATTTCTAGTTTTCTACTTTAAATTAAAAACTTACTTCTAATATATTATTAATTTACTACCAAATATTATTAATTTATTATATTAAGTAACATATGTTTTGTATATTTGTGCATATATCTTCTATAGAAGTGTATATTTAACGTATACATGCGTATATGCTTTATAAATTAGTATATAAGTATATCTATATATATTGTAATGTATATATATAATGTAGTATATTTTATAAGTAGTAGTATATATACATTGAATGGTGCGTATACATAGAATAGAGTGTATATATGTGAATAGATCTTCTATAGACGTGTATATTTAACGTATACATGTGTATATATTTTATAAATTAGTATATAACTATACAAATATATATTGTGATGTATATATATTATAGTATATTTCATTTAAAGTATTACATATTTATAGAATAGAGTGTATATATGTGAATGGATCTTCTATAGACGTGTATATTTAACGTATACATGTGTATATATTTTATAAATTAGTATATAACTATACAAATATATATTGTAATGTATATATATTGTAGTATATCTCATTTAAAGTATTACATATACATAGAATAGAGTTTATATATGTGAATAGATCTTCTATAGACGTGTATATTTAACGTATACATGTGTATATGTTTCATAAATTAGTATATAACTATACAAATATATATTGTAATGTATATATATTATAGTATATTTGATTTAAAGTATTACATATACATATAA